>NC_052161.1:22422387-22722387 GCF_902713615.1 Scyliorhinus canicula
CTCTACCAATCAACCTACATATAACTCGAAGAACAACACCCCCATCCCAAACCCCTCTCAACACCTCACCCCTCAGCAGCTGGTAACCAAGTGGTAACCAACTTTCTAAAGTGAAGAATAAGTAGACCCCATCTCTTATGGAACCGCTCAATTGCCCTCCTCAAGGTCAGCTTCACCTTCTCAAGATCCAGGAATTCCATCAGGACCCCCAGCCACACTGAGGCACAGGGCGGAGAAGCTGACCTCCACCCTGACAGGACCCACCTGCGAGCAATCAGTGAGGCTAAGGCTAAAACATCCGCCCCCGACCCATCTGCAGCTCTAGCAGGTCCGAAACACCAAATATGGCCCCCAGAGGACTAGGCTCCAAGTCCAGGTACAAGACAACCGACATGGTGCTAAAAAGAGACCTCATAATTTCTCCGACTTCGGGCAGGGCCAGAATATAAGTACATGGCTGTCCGGACCTCTTCCATATCGCTTGCAAGTATCCCCTCAAACAACCAGCTGACCCTTTACCTTGTCAGGTGGCCCTGTGCATCACCTTTAACTGTATTAACCCCAGTCTCGCACATAAAGTAGAAGCGTTCACCCTCCGCAACACCTCACACAGCAACCTCACCTCCACTGCCCCTCTTCCCCCCGACCAGCTTCTACTCCCGCTTGGCCTTAACCCCCTCCAACAACACCGTATCATCCTCCAGAATCCTCCCATAAATAGCCAAGTTGACTCCCCCCCACAAACCCCATCACTGACTGCACCCCCTCCAACAAATAGGAGGGCGGTGTCACCGGAAATGTCGGGAATACCTTCCTTGCAAAATCACGCAGCTGCATACAACCAAAGACCTCCACCCCCGCCCCGTGGAATCCCCAAATTCTCTGTTAACTCCCCAAGCTCGCAAACTCTCGTTCCAAATATAAGTCCTCCATTTTAACCAACCCCACTCTTCCCAACCCCGAGCCTAGCATCCAATCTCGACAGCTCAAACATATGATTCTCTCGGATTTACATCAGCCTCGACCTCGCCCCTAACTTTAAATGTTGCTAAAATTGCCTCCATATCTTCAGCGTGGCCACCATCACTGGACTATCCGACTATTTCCCCAGGGCAAACGGAAGCACCGTCTTTCCCACGCCCGCAACACCGATCCCTGACAAGAACCTGCCTCCATCCTTTCCCGCATTGCCTCCCGCTCCCTACTACAACCTCGCACCTTCTCAGCGTTCGCCGTCCAACGGTAATGCAGCACATTTGGCAGAACCACACCCCCTGACTGTCGCTCTCTCTGAATCACCATCTTCTGAATCCTTGCTACCTTACCTGCCCAGAAAATGAAGAAATCAACCGTTCCACCCCCATAAAAAACGCTGGAATAAAAACAAAACCGCAGCAAAACATTCATCTTTACCACCTGCACCCGGCCTGTCAATGATAGGGAGACGCTGTCCCATCTCAACATATCCGCCTTGACCCTGCCCACCAGGCTCGTAAAATCCAATTGATGGAGCCGGGCCCAATCCCGAGCCACCTGCTCTCCCAGATACCTGAAGTGAGCAATCGCCACACAAAACAGCAATCCCTCCAAACCAGCTACCATCCCTGCTGGGGAGACCAAAAAGCACTTGCTCTTCACCAAATTCAGTCTGTACATCGAAAAAGCCCCAAATCGCTTAGGCAGACCCATTATACCCCACATGGGAACTGGGTTGGAAATATACAACAAAAGATCATCAGCATATAGAGACACCCAGTGCTCTACCACCATCTCTCCCACCCTCACTATCCCCCTCCACTCAGTGCAATGGCCAAGGGCTCATTCGCCAGCACAAACAAAAGGGGGGACACGGGACACCCCTGCCTCGTTCCCCTATGCAGCTGAAAATATCCTGAGTTTACCTCATTTGTACATACACTCGCTTTCGGTTTCTGAAACAACAATTTGAGACCCATGCCACAAACGTGTCCCAATCCCAATCCCAAACAAACAACTCCACTCTACTCGATCAAACGCATTCTCTGCATACAGGGCCGCCACCACTTCCTGCTTCCCCCCTTATGATAGGAAGTGCACCATGTTTAACAAGCGGCGCAAATCTGAGGAGAACTGCCTCCCCTTGCCAAGCCCTGTCTGATCCACTCCAACCACCTGCAGAAGGCACCTCCAACATAAGCATGAACACTTTGGCAAGAATCTTGGCATCCGCATTCAACATATGACCCACACTCCACCGGGTCCTTATCCTATTTAACAGCAGCTAAATAAATGCCTATCCCATCATCTCTGGAAGTGCCTCTCCAATGCATCCTCAAACATCTCCCCCACCAACGGCACCCCCTTGCTTCATCTGCTTGCATCTTGCCTACTACCATCTGAATCTCCTTAATCTCCACAGGCTCCTCCAACCCTGCCCTATCTCCCTCTCCCACTGTAGGACACTCCAGCCCCTCCAGAAACTCCCTCATTACCGACTCATCCCTCGGGGGAACCTACCTATACAACATCTTAGAAAACTCCTTAAATGCCCGAGTCACCTGCTCTCGTGCAGGCACCAGCCCCCTCACCCTATACTGCACCTGAACAATCTCCCGGGAGGTTGCCTTCCAGCGGAGCTGTCCCGCCAGCTAGCGACTGACCTTTTCCCCGTACTCGTACGCTTCACCTGCCTCACCAGACGTACCGCTTTCCCTGTAAACAAACGGTCAAACTGCATCTGCAGTTCCTTTCAACTGGTCAAATGTTCTGGAATAGAATCTTCTGTATACTTTCCATCCACATCCAAAATTTTGACTAGCAACCTCTCTTGCCTCCCTATCCATCTGCGCCTTAAATTAGATGATCTGGCCCCTTACCATCGCCTTCAGCTCCTCCCAAACCACCAATAGTGAGACCTACCCATTTTTATTTAACCCACATAATCATCAATCACTTTTTGCCATCCTCACACAAAAACTAATTTCCACAAGCAACCCGACATTCAGCCTGCATGGCAGTCTCCATGCAGACCCCTTCTCCACAACCACACCTACCAAGTACGGAGCAAGATCTGAAATAACGATCGTCGAGTATTCCGCTTTCCTCACCCCCCCATTTCCCCATAATAAAGAATCAATCCTTGAATGTACCATATGCACTGGCAAGAAAAAGGAATTCTTTTTACCCGTTGGATGCAAGAAATGCGACATATCCATTCCCCCCATCACCTTCATAAATGCTGCCAACAACACCCATTCTCTCAGCAAGCACGGCTAGGATCAATCCATCAACACTGTGTTCGAATCCCCATCTAAATTTATCGGATGCATGTACAGGCTCAAGCTGACCACCAAATGCTCTTTATAAACCCTATATCATCCAAATTCAGGGCACACACGCTAACCAACACCACCAAACACCCCTCCAGAATGTCCGTTACTATAACGTATCTGCCCCTCCTAATCTGCCACCAACCTCTCCACCTGAAACCTAACTCTCTTACTCACCAGTACCACAGTGCCCGGGCCCTGCTATCAAAGTGAAACACTTGACTCACCCAACCCTTCAGAAGCCTAACCTGGTACTTCACCCTCATGGGTCCCCTGCAGCAGCACCACATCAGCTCTCAAGCTCTTTAAATGTGAAAAGACTCTCACCCTCATCACCGGTCCACCCAGCCCCCGTAAGTTTCACGTTACCATTTGGACTGAGGGTCTCTCACTCCCCCCTCCATCTCTTAACCACCGTACCCCCCTTCCCCCGCCAACTTCCTAGGTTGACCACCCTCCCAAAGTGGCCTCCAGCCCCACCCCATGGATGAGACCAAGCCCCGCCCTTAGTCACCGTCAACAAACTACACCTCCCCCCCTCCTCCTATCCCAGAAACCCCCCACCACGTTGTCTCAAAACTTCTCCACTCTGCATACTCCCCTTCCCCCCACCGTTCACACTTCCTAGGCCCGTCGAAACCTGTCCACACAGGCTTGGCTGGCCGCAGCACCCCCCCCCCCCCGCCCCCCACCTCTTCCTGTTCACTAGCCAACCCACACCCCCACATCCAGCCTTTCTAAACAACCAAACATAGGGGGAAAACCCCAACCCATTATTCCACCATTCCTTCCCAACCACAGCAGAAGAAATCACAGTCCAAACTCAGTTCAGTCCCAGTCCTTCAGTCCTCACGAATGTGCCCTCCTCCTCTGTCGTCTTAAAGAAAAGGTCCTTGGAGTAATACGTAACTCTCAGCTTTGCCACGTAGCCCACCCCCAAACTGCACATGACTCCTGTAAAGTGCTGCCTTTGCCCTGTTAAAGGCCCTCTACTCACTTGCCAGCTCCACCGTGATGTCCTGGTATATGCAAATGCCACTGCCTTCCCACCTCTCCTCCCAATTCTGCTTGGCCCATCTCAAGACCTTCTTTTTCTGTTTTCAAGAAGCAGTTAGATATAGCACTTAGGGCAAAGTGGATCAATGGACATGAGGAGATTGCGGGATTAGGCTATTTAGTTGGATGATCAGCCATGATCATAATAAATGGTGGAGCAGGCTCGAAGATGGAAGAGATGGCCTCCTCCTGCTCCTATTTTCTGTGTTTCATCTGATAGCTGTGAAAACAGACTATCACAACTCTTGGGCCCTATCTAGCTTAAAGGTCCACCTCCTGTCCCAACAACTTGGTCAACATCCACAAAAGGTACTCTGTTGGCCTCGGGCCCTCCAGCCCTTCAGGCAATCCCACAATCCAAAGAGTCTGCTGCCGTGATCTGTTCTCCAGGTCCTCCACTTTATACAGCTCATCCCTTTATTACTTTCCTCACCTTCCGCAGCTCCTCTCCCGTCGAGGTGAGCTGGTCACTTTGCCTCGACAATGCCTCCTCCACCACCTTCAACACCTCACCATGCTCCCGCACCATCTGTGACATCTTTCCAAGAGCCTCCTTTATCAAGGCCAGCTTATCCTCCACTAGCTGTTTGAGGGTTCTCATCATCTCCTTCCCAGGCCGCTCAAAATGCTTGGCAAACTGCCGTTGAATTCCACCACCATCACCTTGGCCAGCGTGTCCACCGTAATGGCCGCAGCCCCGCCGGGCGAGCTTGCTCCCACAGAGCTCCGACTGAAATCAGGCCCGGAGGAGGACTAGTGCTCGTCCCTCTTTGTGCCGTATTTTCTCTTTGGGATTTCAACATCCTCTAATTCCCACTTTGCTGAAGGCAGCTTATATAAAAATTCCCCCCACAAACTTGGGGGGAAAGGGGCCAAAAAAACGAGAGCTCTGGCAGGAGCCACCCAACTTGTGACCTCCACCTACACGTGGCCACTGGAAGTCAAGGTCACAGTTTTTGCTGCATGACAACACATAAATTGTCGTGCCAGGTCTATTTCCATTTATACTGACTGTAACCTGCAGTGTTTTCAAGACTCCAAGTGTAACTCACACTAATTTCAACACCTCATGCAGTTTTATGAAAAGGAAATTCATTATGAAGCTAAGCAATACTGCAAAACTAAAGGACTGGTATAAATCCAACCAGGACCTTTTTGCTCATTTAATTCATTTTATGCTTTAAGGTTACAGGACAATTTATTTTATGCAAGTACATTGTATGCGTCAGCTCAGATAAGTTTCAAGGGGAGATTGAGCTCTACCAATAAAGACAATGAATGCATATTTCAAATCTCCCAAGCAGGAATATAAGGATATGTTTGTATCTATCAATTGAATTAATTTAGTTTTAAAAATATATGGCCATTCTTTGGTCAGCAAAATGAATCTCTAAAACATGAAGCATGAGCTCTAAACTGGTATTTTACTGACCACAGCCTGACTTGCTGCAAAAAATGATTGCTTTACTTTTGCTGCAGAGATCATAAATAATTCATCTGTCTCGTCAGGGATCAGCTGTACTTATTCAATTTCTTAGCATGCCCCAGTTTTCTCATTTCAGTGAAGTACATCTGCATGAAGGTGAAAGAATACCTTATTTTCTTATGTGGATGCTCACACTTTTCAATCAACTATATTTTTCCCTCTCTCCAGGTGCAGAAGGAAATCCTAAACCATGTTGGCAATACCTTATTTTATAGTATTTTGCTTCTCTTGTGAACTAATCCTATTGGAGGTTAAGACCATGAGATATAGGAGCAGAATTAGACCATTGGGCCCATCGAGTCAGCTCAACATTCGATCATCGCTGATATGTTCCTCGTCCCCATTCTCATGCCTTCTCCCCATAACCCCTGATCCTCTTATTAATCAAGAAACCCCCTTATAAATCAAGAACACCAGATTGGTGCTTGAGGTATTGTTACCTACAGGGCTACAGACCAAGAACTGGAATGTGGAATTAGGATAGTTCTCTCTTACAATATAGGAACTGGGAACAGGAATAGGCAATTTCGCCTCTCGAGCCTGCTCCACCGTTCAATACGATCATGGATGATCATCATGGCCTCAACTCCATCATCCTGCCTGTCCCCCACAAGCCTTCAACCCATTACTAATTAGAAATCTCTCTAACTCCTCCTTAAATTTACCCATTGTCCCAGTATCCCCCGCATTCTGTGGTAGCGAATTCCATAAATTCACGACCCTTTGGGAGAAGTAATAATAATAATCTTTATCAGTGCCACAAGTAGGCTTACATTAACATTGCAGTGAAGTTACTGTGAAAAGCCTCTAGTAGCCACACTCCGGCGCCTGTTCGGGTACACGGAGGGAGAATTCAGAATGCCCAATTCACCTAACAGCACGTCTTTGGGACTTGTGGGAGGAAACCGGAGCACCTGGAGGAAACCCATGCAGGCACGGGGAGAACGTGTAGACTCCACACAGACAGTGACCCAAGCCAGGATTCGATCCTGGGCCCCTGGTGCTGTGAAGCAACCATGCTAACCAGTGTGCTACCTTGCCACTCACCAAGTAGTTTCTCCTCATCTCTGTTTTAAATTTGCTACCCCTTATCCTGAGACTGTGACCTCTCATTTTAGAGTGCCCCACAAGAGGAATCATCTGCTCCATGTCTACTTTATCCATACATCCTATCATCTTACATACCTCAATTTGATCTCCCCACATTCTTCTAAACTCTGAAGAATATAGGCCTAAACTGTTCAATCTCTCTTCATAAGGCAAACCCCTCATCTCTGGAATCAATCTCGTGAATCTCCTGTGAACTGCCTCCAATGCCACTATATCTTTCCTCAAATAAGAGGACCAAAAATGTGCACAATACTCCAGGTGAGGTATCACCAATGTCGTGTACAGTTCCAACAACACTTCCTTACTTTTGTACTCTATTCCTTTAGCTATAAATGCCAACATTACATTTGCTTTCTTTATTACCTGCTGTACGTGCATGCTTGTTTCCTGCGTCTCATGCACAAGAACACCCAGATCCCTCTGCACCGGAGCATCTTGAAGTCTCTCCCCATTTAGATAATGAGTTGCCTTTCCATTTTTCGAACCAAAATGGATGACTTCATACTTATCCGCTTTAAACTCCATCTGCCACATTTTGACCCACTCACATAATCTATCTATATCCATTTGTAAGGTTCTTATTTCCTCATTGCAACCTACTGTCCCAACTATTAGAGTGTCATCTGAAAATTTGACGATAGAAGCTTCTATCCCTGGATCCAAGTCATTAATATAGATTGTAAATAGTTGGGGCCCAAGAACCTAATCCTGTGGCATCCCTCTCTTTGTTTTTAAGAGTTTTTAACCCAACTCTTTGTCTTCTGAGTGTCAGCCAGTCTTCTATCCAAGCTAATAAGTTTCCCCTAGCCTCATGTGATCTAACCTTGTGTATTAATCTTCTGTGCAGCACCTTCTCAAATGCCTTCCGGAAGTCCAGATATACTACATGTACAAGATCACTATTATCCACTTGGCTCGTTACATCTGCAAAGAACTTTATCAATTTTGTCAAACATGATTTCCCTTTCATAAAACCATGCTAACTCTAATGGATTGAGTTTTGACTTTCCAAATGTCCTGATAATACTTCCTTAATAATGGATTCTAACAATATCCCAACAACAGATGTTAAACTAACTCGTCTGTAATTTCCTACATTCTACCCTTCTTGAATAAGGGCATTACTTTACCATATTTCCAATGGAAGGGTTGGTGCTATGGGCAGAGGGTATCTCCTAGGAAAGGAATAGATGCATCGCTGTCAGGAGATTCGAGCCTGGCAATCCCGAACTGTGAAAGGGAGGTCCAGAGTGGTCCAATACCACAAGCATGTGTTACAATCTCCCGAGAGACTAATAACTTTTCAAAAGAAATTAGAACTTCTAGTTAATAGCTGAAGAGATGACACCACAAAATTCTCCTCTCTCGGTGTTATGAACATTCATTCCTCAGCATCTCTGCCACTGACACTAATGCATCAAATAGCCCCAATGACAGAGGAAGGCCCAATATCTTCTCGGTAGTACTCAGCTTGAAGATGGCTGCCACAGTCATTGCAAGCCATGGGGTAGCAAGGTCAACATCTCCTTCACAGTTGATAGTGAAGAGGAAGCCCCACATAGGAGAACACATAAGAGATTTAATAGATTCCTTTAGATATATTTGAAAGCCTCACAGATGCTCAATAAGTAATGATTATCTGCCAGTGTGCAACAATGACTGGAATAAATGTTTAATTTGGTTTATGAACATCTCCATGCAATGATGGTAGCTATCCATCATTTCAACAGTACCGTGTGTTGATCCATGGGCTGGGGGCAAGCATGGCATGTAAGGTCATCATTTACGCATTGCAGAAACAACAGACGCTAGTAGATGAGGGGATCTGGGCTTTTGTGTGTTTGGGGTGTGAATCTTTATTTGGCTGGAGGGTTGAAGTGGCCAGGATCAGGAGGAACACATGAGCATAAGTGTTTCCTTGCACCCAGATCTTGGTACCCTCCAAGCAGCCTCCCATGTCTGTCTGAATGGTTTTGTTTCTCTTTGGCTTTCTTTTTTGTCTTCCTCATCTGAAGATGTCTCATGCTCCACTAGGTCTTCAGCAAACATAAGGGAAGGCAGTGACATTGTGGTATTGTCACTGGACTAGTGATACAGGGACCCGGGGTTATGCCCCAGGGGACTGGGGTTGATTCCTGTCAGGGCAGATGTTGAAACTTGAATTTAATAAAAATCTGGAGTTAAAAGTCAAATAATGATCACAAAACCATTTCCGATTGTCATAGAAACCAGTCTGGTTCACAATGTCCTTTAGAGAAGGAAACCTGCCATCCCTGTCTGGTCTGGCCTACATGTGAATCCAGATCCACAGCACTGTGGTTGACTCATAAATTCTCTCAGATGGGCAATAAATGCTGGCCCAACCAGTGACACCCACATCCAATGAACAATTTTTTTAAAAACAGAGCCCCCCCCCACCCCCTCCAATGCCATGTTGTATACAGTGCAGCAAAATCAGTGGACCCTTGCAAGGGCTGACGCTACCGGATTGGTCCAGGAACCTGAATCTCACCCTGACGAAACCAAAGGTCTGCTCAAAGGTCATTCTAGTCACAGTGTGATTTATGTTATAGTGTTCCTCTGCCTCTGAGAGTTCCATATTGGATCAACAGCCATCTCTTACGCAGGCATCCCTTGTGGGAGGCATCCATTCCTGCAGGTATGCAGGGTGAGATAAAAAGCTGTGGCACTTGAGAGTACTGCAAAATGTTAATCATAGAAAATCTACACCACAGAAAGAGGGTATTCAACTTATTGTGTCTGTACTGGTCAAAGAAGAGAGGAAAAAAGAAACTCATTTAATTCCATTTTCCAACACTTGGTCCATAGAATCATTGAATGTACACTGCAGAAGGAGGCCATTCGGCTCGTCGAGTCTGCGCTGGCCCTTGGAAAGAGCACCTGACCTAAGCCCATACCTCCACCCCATCCCCATAACCCCACCCAACTGGTGTTTTTGGACAATAAGGGCAATTTAGCACGGCCAATCCACCTAACCTGCACATCTTTGGACAGTAGGAGGAAACCGGAGCACCCGGAGGAAACCCACGCAGACACGGGGAGAACGTGCTGTTGCCTTTTTTACCTGCTATAAATATGGCAATCAATAAGGTTGCCCTTCTTTCTTTAGATATTGATATTATATTGCTCAGAGTTGCCAGGTATCAAATGATACCACCACAAGGTTCAACCGGATATCTATCTAAGAGCCAAACATGAGTTAGTTAGTTCAAGATCAATGGTACTTTATTTACACACACAATTAATCATGCAACATAAACACTGCTAGTTAAACTACACCTATCAACTATGACAACCTGTACTTAACTTCAGGCACCCGGCTTAGGTCAGGGGAACAGCGGCCTTTGTTTGAATCTTCATCTACTGGGTCTGGAGAAGTACTGCTCCTCAGCTGGGCTCATCCGTCTGGTAGCGGGCGTTGAACTTGAACTTGCTTCTGGTGGTGCTGCACTTGGAGGTGGACGTTGCCGGAGCGCCAGGTCCAAGAGAGGCCGAACACATGGCGGTCTGTCTCTTTATCCTTGGGGATTTTCCCGCTCTTTTGGGCGGTCCTTCGGTTTGGACCCCATTAATTGGGTAGTTCTTGATCACTGTGTTCGATTTGAACCAATAAAGGGGCAGGTGCCTTGATGGCTGGGTATGTCCTAAGCAGTCATTGACCCTGTTGTTGATGCTTCCTGAGTACAGGGAGTGGCGCGAAATGTCTGGGATTGTATCAGTTACTCAATATCAGTCTTTTGTCTCATGGAGATGGGCCATCAAAATGCTAATCGGTTGGGGGTTTCGATGCTGTCTGGGTTCTTCGCTCACAAATATACATTCAGGCTCTGAGCCTGCCTCAACCTTACATTGTCCATATTTCCTGTTATGCTTTGCGACCGTCCATGTTTCTTATTGTAAGCGGCCACCCCAGATGGCTACAGTGCAGACTCTGCACAGAGAGTGACCCAAGCCGGGAATGGAACCTGTGACCCTGGAGCTGTGAAGCAACTGTGCAAACCACTGTGCTACCGTGCTGCAGGTTACAGCAAGGTTGCAGATACAGTTATCTTTCAAATGAGTTGGGAGTTTCTGCTTCAACCACCAATTAGGGCAGTGAAATCCAAATGCTCACCACCCTCTGGATTAAAACATTTTTCCTCATGGCCCCTCTAATCCTTCTCCCAATCACCATAAATCTATGCCCCCCTGGTGATTGACCCCTCAGTTAGGGGAAAGCCGTCTTTCCTGTCTCCCCTAACTAGTCCTCTTATAATTTTGTCCTCCTCAATGAGGTCATCCCTCAACCTCTTCTGTTCTAAGAAAAACAAGCCGACTGTCCAACCTTTCCTGATGACTGTGATTTTCAAGCCTGGCAACATTCATGTCAATCTCCACTACACTCTCTCCAGAACAATTTTGTCCTTCCTGTAAAGTAGTGACCAAAACTGTACACAAAATTCCAGTGCTGGTCCAACCAGCATTTTGTACAGTTCCAGTATTGCATTCCTGCTTTTGTATTCAATACCTCGCCCAATAAAGGAAAGCATTCCATAGACTTTCTTTACCACTTTATCCACCTGTCCGGCCACCTTCAGGGAACTACGAACTTGCACTTCAAGGTCTCTCACCTCCCCGACCTACCCCTCTCAGTTTCCTCCCGTTTGCTTTGTTTCTCCTCCCCAAATGTATTACCTCCCACTTCTCCGGAATGAATTCCATTTGCCACTTTTCCATCCACCATGGCTGCCACTCTGGAGACAACAGCTATCTTCTTCACAGCCAACAGATTTATCAATCATGCTTCCCACATTTATATGTACAACAGACAGCAACAGGCCCCAACACTGAGCGCAGTTGAACACCACTGGATATTGCTTTCCATTCACAAAACAATCCATTCACCTTTGTTTCTTGTTGCTGAGCCAATTTTGGATCCAGCTTGCCACTTTCCTCTGCATGCCATGGGGTTTTACAATTCTGACCATGCTGACTATCCCTGATCAGTCCGAGCCTTTGTAAGTGACAATTTATCCTGTATCTCAGAATAACGTCCAATTTTTTTTCCACCACCAAAGTCAGACTGACCAGCCTGTGATCTTCTGGCCTATCACTCACACTTTTTGAATAATGGTAAAACGTCACAGACCCCCAATCCTCTGGTATCTTGCCTGTATCTAGTGAGGATTGGGAAAAGATCCTGAGAGCATCCGTTATTTCTTCCTGGCTTCATTTAACAGCCTGGGATACAATCCATTCGGTCCTGGTGATTTATTCACTTTCAAAGGTGTCAGTCCCTCCAGTACTTCCTCTTCCATAATGCTTATTGTATCTAATGTTGTGACTGAAAAACTATCACGTCTAAGCCCCCCCTGTTCTATCACAATAGTTGATTCTGGGGCCTTTGCTGGATTGAGGAGTTTTGATTGGTCCATGGGTGCTTGCGCTCAAACACTGTGCTGCATGCCCCTCAACCGGTGAGGCATTCGCTGTCGGCATACTTCTGAATGCTTTCGCAGTTGCAGGCAAGCCTGCGACTTCAGGAATGATCAGCAAACCCTCACATTCGGTATCTTAGCTGGATCAAGTTCTCATCATTAGGGTTTGCTTCTTCACTTTATGTTTTGGCCTCAATTAGTGGCTCATCCTCATCTGATGTAATGGTACATGTTTCGTATTTCCTTGCAGAACTGGATGAAGATGTATCCTTCTGTTCTTCCTGCAAGTCATTTGGTGGACTGGCCTCGAGTATTGGGCAACCCACTGCAGGAACCATTCCGTGGGCATGGGATGATCCATCGTCTCTGGAGCCAATTTCCCCAAAATGGGGATTATTTCTTCAGTTACCAGTCTGTTCACAGTTTAGAATTTAGAATTTAGAATTTAGAACAGTACAGCACAGAACAGGCCCTTCAGCCCTCGATGTTGTGCCGAGCAATGATCACCCTACTCAAACTCACGTATCCACCCTATACCCGTAACCCAACAACTCCCCCTTAACCTTACTTTTTTTAGGACACTACGGGCAATTTAGCATGGCCAATCCACCTAACCCCGCACATCTTTGGACTGTGGGAGGAAACCGGAGCACCCGGAGGAAACCCACTCACACACGGGGAGGACGTGCAAACTCCGCACAGACAGTGACCCAGCCGGGAACCGAACCTGGGACCCTGGAGCTGTGAAGCATTGATGCTAACCACTATGTTACCATGCTGCCTTTGTTGTTGATTAGCTCTTATCTGATTGATCTGCTGTTGCAATCTCACAAGTTTGCCACTCTCCCATTGATTCTGTCTACACGTCCCGCTGCCTCAGGAAGGTAGAGAGCATTGTCAAAAACCCCTCCCACCCAGGCTTCGCCCTCTTCCAGACTTCCATCGGGCAGAAGATACAGAAGTCTGAAGATCCAGACATAAGAATAGCTTCTTCCCCACAGCTACGAGACTCCTCAACGACTCCCCCTCGGACTGATCTGTTCCCTGTAAGAACACTATTCACGATGCCCAATGCTGCTCTTGCTCATGTATTTGCTATGTCTGGCACTTGTTCCGCACTGTAACCAATATCTTTGGGTTTTTTTCATAAATGTTTTTTATTGGGTGTTTGAACAAAGTATATTTGCCGTTATGTACACAGGATATGATATGTAGAAGAAGAGAAGGACACATACACACAAATCACAAAGGGAAAAAAAAGTAACAACACGAGAGAAATACAAAATCAAATAAAGTAACTGCTAGGGTATTATGCACCCACTCAACAGCAGCAACTCTGTACACTTGGCAAAATTATTTACGCACATAAGCAGGCATCTGTTTGTGTGTGTGGGGGGGTGGGGGGTGGAGACCGGGGGGTGAGGGGGGGGGGGAGATAAGAACATAAGAACTAGGAGCAGGAGTAGGCCATCTGGCCCCTCGAGCCTGCTCCGCCATTCAATGAGATCATGACTGATCTTTTGTGGACTCAGCTCCACTTTCCGACCCGAACACCATAACCGTTAATCCCTTTATTCTTCAAAAAAAGTCTATCTTTATCTTAAAAACATGTAATGAAGGAGCCTCAACTGCTTCACTGGGCAAAGAATTCCATAGATTCACAACCCTTTGGGTGATTAAGTTCCTCCTAAACTCAGTCCTAAATCTACTTCCCCTTATTTTGAGACTAAGCCCCCTAGTTCTGCTTTAACCCGCCAGTGGAAACAACCTGCCCACATCTATTAGATATCATAGAATTTACAGTGCAGAAGGAGGCCATTCGGCCCATCGAGTCTGCACCGGTTCTTGGAAAGAGCACCCTACCCAAGGTCAACACCTCCACCTTATCCCCATAACCCAGTAACCCCACCCAACACTAAGGGCAATTTTGGACACTAAGGGCAATTTATCATGGCCAATGCATCTAACCTGCACATCTTTGGACTGTGGGAGGAAACTGGAGCACCCGGAGGAAACCCACGCACATACGGGGAGGATGTGCAGACTCCGCACAGACAGTGACCCAAGCCGGAATTGAACATGGGACCCTGGAGCTGTGAAGCAATTGTGCTATCCACAAGGCTACCGTGCTGCCCATGGCACCAGCGAGCTATTAACTCGAACATACCTACCTCGAGTGAATCTGCAATGACCAGAACGCAGCCATCCAGCGGCATGGAAAATATCCAACCTCCTCAAACAGAAGTTCCTCCTGTATATCGAGGCCTCAGACCTCAAGGCAGCATCTGATGCCCGAAAGATCGCGCTGTTCCTGTTGACTGCGGGGGACCACGCCATCCACATCTATAACTCGCTCACGTTTGCCGATGGTGAAGACAAGACGACGTTCAAGACGGTTCTGCTGAAATTCGACAACCACTGCGACATTGAGGTGAATGAGAGCTTTGAATGGTACATCTTCCAACAGAGGCTTCAGGGTAAGGATGAACCTTTTCAGTCCTCTTGACCCATCTCCGCATCCTAGTGCAGTCATGTAATTATGACTCAACGGCTGATTCCATGATCCGGGATCAGATCGTTTTCGGGGTCCAGTCCGACTCCCTGCGAGAGCAGCTCCTCAAAATGAAACAGTTCACCCTCTCCGTCGCCATCGAAACGTGCGTTGTCCATGAGCATGCCAGGAATCGTTACTCCCGCATCAGGGCGGCAGAAAATGCAAAACTAGTCTCCCACGAGGCAGAAAGGGTGCAGGCCATAGCAAAAATGTAAGGCCTGAGCATCGAGGAGAGTGGCTCTTTTGCGCGCTTTTCCCGGGTCCCTATGCATGTGCACCACGACAGGGTGGACGACGAGGCCGAAGACCCCGATGTGCATAGGCGAAAGTCGGCTGACCGTACTGCGCATGCGCGATGGCGCACGGAACGCGCTGACGTCAGCGTCATGACGTGTCTAAATTGTGGTTCCGCCCATTTAAAGCAGCAATGTCCAGCCAAAGGAAGGCGATGGCTACAGTGTGGAAAGCCTGGGCATTACGCGGCCTTAAACAGGTCCGCTCCAGCGACCCACAGCCAGCGATCCCAGCTGCAGCGCAGACGTGTCCGCTGCGTACAACAGGGCATGCAGGATTTGGATCCCAACAGCCCAACGTACCCCGATGCTAACTGCCTCGAGTCTCCATACCGGGTGGGGATATTCACCACGCACGAGCTGGCCTCCACCGTGCCTGCAAACCGCCTTTCAATCCTCACTGTGGATCCTGACGACGAGTGGTGGGCTGTCGTCACAGTTAACCAGTCTCACATCCGATTTAAATTGGACACTGGCGCATCTACAAACCTCATATCACAGTCGGACCTCGAGAGCATCCGAGACCAACCTAGCGTACTTCCACCAGCCTGCCAGCTCCTTCACTACAATGGCACTGCCATAGCTGCCAGTGGATCGCCTCAGCTAGGTGTATCTCACAAGGCAATCAAAGTGACGTTACGATTCGAGATTGTCCGGCCTGACAAGGCATCCCTGCTCGGTGCTCGCGCATGCAAACTCCTAAATCTGGTCCAGAGTGTCCATGCCATGTCATTGACACCGGCGACTGCCTCGCCCAATGTAAATCTCCAGGCTGAAATAGATGACATTCTCACGCAATACCACAACATGTTTGATGGAATGGGCACGCTCCCATATCGTTACAAGATATTGCTCAAACCGAATGCCACCCCAGTCATCCATGCACCGCGCCGGGTGCCGGCTCCTCTCAAGGATCATCTGAAAATGCAGCTACGAGAGCTCCAAGACCAGGGTATCATCTCAAAGGTTACGGAACCAACAGACTGGGTCAGCTCCATGGTCTGCGTCAAGAAGCCCGCTGGTGAACTCCGCATTTGCAATGATCCCAAAGACCTGAATCGCAACATCATGCGCAAGCACTACCCGATCCCAAAGCGTGAAGAGTTAACCTCTGAGATGGCTCATGCCAAATTCTTTACCAAGCTGGACGCCTCCCGTGGGTTCTGGCAGATACAGCTGGATGAGTCCAGTCGGAAGCTGTGCACGTTTAACACTCAGTTCGGCAGGTATTGCTACAACCGTATGCCTTTTGGTATCATATCAGCTTCCGAAGTATTTCATTGCATAATGGAGCAATGATGGAGGGCATCGAGGGGGTGCGAGTCTATGTGGATGATGTGATCATCTGGTCCACGATGCCTGAGGATCACATCACTCACCTCAAACAAGTTTTCCAGAGGATACATGAAAACGGTCTCCAGCTCAACAGGGCCAAATGCTCATTTGGTAGGTCCGCTATCAAGTTTCTGGGTGACCATATTTCACAGCAGGGTGTGCAACCTGATGCTGACAAGGTGCTGGCAATCAATACCATGAAGACACCAGAGGACAAAAAGGTGGTCCTCCGTTTCCTCGGGATGGTGAATTTTCTCAGGAAATTCATTCCCAACATATCATCCCACACCACAGCCCTACGGCATCTCGTAAAAAAGTCGATAGTGTTCCCGCACATCAAGCGGAGTGGCTTGAGCTGAAGGCGAAGCTCACCACAGCACCAGTACTGGCATTCTTTGACCCAACCAAGGATACCAAGATATTCACCGACGCAAGCCAGGACGGCATTGGGGCGGTGCTCCTCCAGCGAGATGACTCCTCGTCCTGGGCTCCAGTGCATACGCCTCCAGGGCCATTATGCCGACCGAACAACGGTATGCCCAGATCGAAAAGGAATGCTTGGGTCTCCTGACAGGAATAGTCAAGTTTCATGACTACGTATACGGCCTGCCAACGTTCACGGTGGAAACAGACCACAGGCCTTTAGTCCACATAATCCAAAAGGATTTAAATGACATGACACCTCGGATGCAGCGAATTCTTCTTTGTCTCCGCCGATATGACTTCGAACTCGTCTACACACCGGGTAAGGAGCTGATCGTCGTGGATGCCCTATCCCGATCCGTCACCATGCCGTGTGAACAGGGCGACTTCATTTGCCACATTGAAGCACAGGTGCAGCTGTGTGTCAGCAACCTCCCAGCTACTGATGAACGAGTTATACAAATACGCGAAGAAATTGCCAAAGATCCCCTACTGCAGCGCGTGATGAAGCACCTCACCCATTCCTGACAAAAGCGCAGTCCCCCCAGTTCTTCAACATTATGGACGAGCTGACGGTTGTTGAGGACATCCTTCTTAAACTAGATAGAATCGTCATTCCCCAAAGCATGCAAACCATGGTGCTCAGACAGATCCATGAGGGTCACCTGGGGGTCGAGAAATGTCGACGCAGAGCTCGGCAGGCAGTTTACTGGCCTGGCATCAGCCAGGACATTGCCAACACAGTCCTCAACTGCACAACATGCCAGAAGTTTCAACCAGCTCAGCCCAAGGAAACACTGCAACAGCACGAGATTGTGACCTCTATGTGGTCCAAGGTGGGGATCGACCTCTTTCGTGCCAATGGCGTGATTACGTGCTCCTGGTTGACTACCTCCCCAGCCAGCCGGAAGTGGTGAAACTGTTGGACTCACGCCAAAGTCCGTCATCAAAGCCTGCAAAGAGACGTTTGCATGTGATACCACTCACGGTAATGAGTGACAACGGTGCATGTTTCTACAGCCAAGAGTGGTTCGACTTTGCATGATCCTACCACTTTAGTCACATCACATCCAGTCCTCATTACCTGCAATCAAACGGGAAGGCCGAGAAAGGGGTCCATATTGTCACGCGATTGCTGTGCAAGGCTGCAGACTCAGCCTCGGATTTCAACCTGGCGCTATTGGCATACAGGGCAGCCCATCTGTCGACTAGTTTGTCTCCGGTGCAGTTGCTCATGAACCACAACCTGAGGACGATTGTTCCAGCCATTCATGTTCCAGACCTTGACCACCTCACGGTGGTGCAGAAGGTGCAGCAATCCAGGGACCAGCAAAAGATCACGTATGATGCTCATGCCACGGATCTGCCTGCGCTGGTGTGGTGATATAACCACTGTAGATATGTGTACTTGCAGTAGGGGGATGTATGGCTGTACCTGTAATACAGGTTCATCCGGTAAGCCCCTGCCGGCTAGCTCCGCCCACAGGGAGCTTGTGTATAAATATGTGTGTGAGTCACTGAAATGAAATGAAATGAAAATCGCTTATTGTCACGAGTAGGCTTCAATGAAGTTACTGTGAAAAGCGCCTAGTCGCCACATTACGGCGTCTGTCTGGGGAGGCTGGTACGGAAATCACTGAGATCCTATTCTACAGCTGCCGCTGGAGGAATAGCATCACACAGCAATAAAGCCTCGATTGTACATGTCTCGAGTCTTTGTGTGCAATTGTTAGCGCCAGAGCTCCAGCCATTTGGCTCCAGACGATGTTGTTGGCGTTCAGCTGCCTGAGGGAGGTTGGTCAGCCCCAGCTGTTGTCGTCAGACAGGCTGCTCCCAGGTCTTTCATTGTCCAAATGGCTGATGGCTCCATTTTACGGCGCAACAGGAGGGCGCTGCGTAAAGTTCCCTGCCCATCGCCCGACTGCACTTCTCCGCATGTCATCATGCCTCCTCCGGATGTCTTGCACCATGAGGCCACCGATCTGGCAGCGATCCCACCTGTCCACAAGGCCACCGATCTGGCAGTGATCCCACCTGTCCACAAGGCCCCCGATCTGGCAGCCATCCCACCTGCCCACAAGGCCACCGATCTGGCAGTGATCCCACCTGTCCACAAGGCCACCGATCTGGCAGTGATCCCACCTGTCCACAAGGCCACCGATCTGGCAGTGATCCCACCTGTCCACAAGGCCACCGATCTGGCAGTGATCCCACCTGTCCACAAGGCCACCGATCTGGCAGTGATCCCACCTGTCCACAAGGCCACCGATCTGGCAGTGATCCCACCTGCCCACAAGGCCACCGAGATGGCAGCGATCCCACCTGCCACAAGGCCACCGATCTGGCAGCGATCCCACCTGCCACAAGGCCACCGATCTGGCAGCGATTCCACCTGCCACAAGGCCACCGATCTGGCAGCGATCCCACCTGCCACAAGGCCACCGATCTGGCAGCGATCCCACCTGTCCACAAGGCCACCGATCTGGCAGCGATCCCACCTGCCACAAGGCCACCGATCTGGCAGCGATTCCACCTGCCACAAGGCCACCGATCTGGCAGCGATCCCACCTGTCCACAAGGCCACCGATCTGGTAGCGATCCCACCTGTCCACAAGGCCACCGATCTGGCAGTGATCCCACCTGCCACAAGGCCCCCGATCTGGCAGTGATCCCACCTGCCCACAAGGCCCCCGATCTGGCAGTGATCCCACCTGTCCACAAGGCCACCGATCTGGCAGTGATCCCACCTGCCACAAGGCCACCGATCTGGCAGCAATCCCACCTGTCCACGAGGCCACCGATCTGGCAGCGATCCCACCTGCCACAAGGCCCCCGATCTGGCAGTGATCCCACCTGTCCACAAGGCCACCGATCTGGCAGCCATCCCGCCTGCCACAAGGCCACCGAGATGGCAGCCATCCCGTCTGTCCAGGTGTCGGCGTCCCCCCTCCACCTCTGCGGCGATCGACAAGAATTCGTCGCCCACCACAAAGACTGAATCTATAGATTTAAATCTTGTACATTTTGTTCAGTTTGCTCTGTATCTGCACGATAGACAACTTCCCATGTACATATGTTCATTCATTCCCCACTTGTACATAGTTATGCATACATATACAGCCACGTTCCAAAATTTATTTTAAAAGGGGGAGATGTCATAATATCCACTCATGTATATCATGAGATGCAGCCAGGCAGTGATTGACACACAGGATAACCAATGAACACACACGACATAGAACAACAAATCACCAGACAGGACACCACCACTATAAAGCCCACAGGGCATTAAGGCTGTCCATCTCTCACAGGACACGGCCAGGGAGATAGTCGCGGTGCACAGGCCAATGAACATCATCACCATGTGATAGAGAGCTAGTCTGGTCAAGCCAGTAGGAGGTTATCAGTTAGATTAATAGTGTCAACCCACAGCAGATTATGTACAGCAATCAGCAAGTTCAATAAAACAGTGTTGGACCATCTCCTGCGTCGGAAGCCTGTTTCTCGTTTTACTGCATCCAGTTGCAGTCGATGTTAGACCAACACAGATAACACATCATCCATAATGCAAATTGGTATGATGTGACTTCTGTTCTATACCCAAGCTTTGAGTTCACATTCTCCCAGCATCGCAATCTCATTCCCATTGTAGTCTTTCAGTAGTCTCATTTGATTGACGACTTTCAATTTAACTTGCGGCCCGTTCAAAATGGACAACTTGGCCCTCGCTCCCGTGTCGAGCTTGCATTCGATCAATATGGCGTTCTGCATCACTGGAATTGTCTATCTACCTTTGATGGTATCAGCATTGTCATAATATACACCAGTATATCATGGTGCAGCCACATACCGATGGACATAAACTAGGACCAATCAACATGCACAAACACCGCAGCCAATCACCAGTTAGAACACACGCACTATAAAGGCAGAGGGCATCACTTTTCCCGCTCATTCTGGATGCTGCGTCTCAGAAGCACAAGAGCTCATCAAGTATAGTACAAACTCACACCACGTGCTCAGAGATTCAACTGGTTCGGACAGGCACAGGTCTCTAGTTAAACTAGCATCGTTTAAACCCACAGTTATAGTATGTCTATTATTTTATAAGAGTTAATAAAATAGTGTTGAACCTTCTTCAGTGTTGGTGGCATATATCTGCTTCACAAGTCCACAGTGCCCAACACTTCAAGCATCACCATCACTATTGTGCAACTGGTCAGTACGACTTCTTCACTCTGTATATTCGGACTCATTGTGTCCTTAGTCAAAATTAGATCAATGAAAAACAGAGCTTCAATGGGCATCTCATAATTGCATTGACTGATCCTGTTTGGTCCACTGCTGGGCGCGCAAAGCATTGCTTCGCAAGGTTCTGCCACACTTGGAACACACCTTACTAATGCTGGACATTGCCATGGTCCATGTCGATTGCCACATTGTCAGCATAAAATGACGGATCTGGTTGGCCACTTAAAATGGCTGCCCGCACTGAGGCCACATTGCTTATTCACCTGCATCACAGTGCTTATGGCGCTGTGCATTCTTCCAGATTGGCGCTAAAATGTTTGAGGTTGAGCGTACAAATCTGCTCTGCAGCTAGCTCGCTTGCATGGCAAATCTTGATAGCATTTTCTAATTGACGCTCTTCTTTCCTCAATAGCCTCTCACATACTTTATCCTTTGATATCCCGAACACTATCTGATCGTGGATCAACGACGACTTTAACATACTAAAATTGCACGAATCTGCCTTCTATTGCAAGTTGGTTAAAAACTAGAAAAAGATTCACCTGCCTTCGGGGTACGGATATGAAATATGCAACGTTCAAACATTTCATCTTTCGTCGGAGAGCAATGCCGATCAAAGTACTTTATTACTTTATCAAAGCTCTTGCTTTCCTCTTTGCTGTCGTACGTGAAGGAATGTTAAACTTCTATTGCTTGAGAACCTGCTACCATGAGCAGCAATGCAATCCACCTCTCGGTAGGCTGTGCCTGCAGGCCAAAGGCTCCAACATAGAGTCTGAATTGCTGCATAAAAACATGCCACATCTCATCTACATTACCGGTGACTTGAAGCTCGTGGGGTGCCTTCAGAGTTCCATCTCTAACTTCAGAGTCTTTCCATGCGTTGAGTTTCAGTTGCCTGGTAGGCGGAAGAATTTTCTTTTCTTTCTTCGGCCTGTTACATCCCGTCTTCTCCATTGTAATCTTAAATTGTTCTCCACTGTTGGTACCATGTTATGTTCTGTGTTGTGGCTGTCGTACACATGCAGACAGAATATCTAGTTCCTTGACTAGTAAGCTGCTTTATTAACAGAATGAACACATGGAAAGATAACTAACGGACTATGACACAAACGTTAACACATTAAATGAATTCAGTGAATTCTCTTGGAGCTACTTCTAGTGTGACTATCCTCTTGTATGACTTACTACCAACTGTCGGATAGCTCGAGTCACATAGTAGATCTCTATCGCCACCAGCTGGTTGGCGGTCGTATCAATAACTATATGCATTAATGGATAACTATGTGCCTTAATGTGTACAGACATATCACCACAGTTGCCTTCTCCTTCTTTCAATTTTATAAAAATATATCAGTGTTGGCTGCTGTGTGCAGCAACACCAACAGCTCCCACTGCTTCCCTTTAAATGCTGTTTCAGGTCTGACCTCCATGTTCCCTGTGCGATGCTTTCAAAATTCTGAGAGGTTCATAAAATTGCTGTTCAGTAACTGCTCAGTTATCTTAATAGTTCATTTCGAAACAACAATTGGGGTCCTCACTTGACTTACAATCCATCACAGGTGAAATCGTGTCCTGAAATCCGAACATTGGGACCTGATCTTGTGCTATCTCCTCTGATTTTGCAGATCCCTTCCTGCCTTTGTCACCCACCTGTTATCAAATAGTTTTTCTCCCTCTCCTTTTAAACAGGACACTGTTTTTCTATTCTTCCTGTCCAAGTGAACAAGCTCACACTTACCTTCCTTATACTTCAGAACAACATATATTCATATGCAGAATGCTGCTTTCTGCAGGGAAAAGGAACATTGGGTGCGATTCTCCGGCCAACTTGCGCTATCGCTCGAGCGAAACGAGGCTGGTGAACAGCGGGACAGGCAGAAAACGGGATTTGCGTCAGGCACCAAACAGTTTACAAATCAACTGTACCGTTCCCGTAGGCGAAATCGGTCTCTAGCCATGGCGTGGCAAGAAACATTGTGGATAGCACAATCGCTTCACAGCTCCAGGGTCCCAGGTTCGATTCCGGCTTGGGTCACTGTCTGTGCGGAGTCTGCACATCCTCCCCGTGTGTGTGTGGGTTTCCTCCGGGTGCTCCGGTTTCCTCCCACAGTCCAAAGATGTGCGGGTTAGGTGGATTGGCCATGATAAATTGCCCTTAGTGTCCAAAATTGCCCTTAGTGTTGGGTGGGGTTACTGAGTTATGGGGATAGGGTGGAGGTGTTGACCTTGGGTAGGGGGTAGGGTGCTCTTTCCAAGAGCCGGTGCAGACTCGATGGGCTGAATGGCCTCCTTCTGCACTGTAAACTCTATATGTAAAAACCAATCATCGCCACTTAAGCCCTATTTCCATACAATTAACGAGAGCCACCCCATATCCAACACCCTCCCATCATGCATTGGCCTCCCCAGTAAGTGGTAACGCTGGCGCCGATTAGTACGCCTGAAAATCATGAACCTGGTGGAAGGGCTTCTGTGGGGGGCGGAAGAGGTGAGTAGCCATCTTTGCTCACAGGCAAAGAGCCTGGGAGTGCTGGGCTTGCCACCCCAGTTCTCAGCGGGGGGGTGGAGGACCCTTGGCTGGGGTGGACCGCCATGGGAAGGTGGGAGGGAGGCGCGGGGGGGGTCAACCGCTCATGGCACCACCAAGCCAACCCCTGGATCGTGTATACCCATTCCGTGGGCAACCCTTGTCCCTGCCTGTCTGCCCACAGACCCCCCCCCCCCCCCCCATAACCCCCACCGACTGCTGAGGCCACTGGCCATGCGCCTGAGGCTATTGCTAATAGGGAATTGGCAATTGTGGTTAAAACATTTTTTTTTGTAGAGTACCTAATTTTTTTTTTCAAATCAACGAGCAATCTAGCATGCTAATCCACCTAATCTGCACGTTTTTGGGTTGTGGGGGAGAAACCCATGCACACACGGGGAGAATGTGCAAACTCCACACAGTGACCCGGGGCTGGTATTGAACCCGGGTCTTCAGCGCCGTAGGTAGCAGTGCTAACCACTATGCCACCATGCCACCCTTGGCAATCATGGTTAAGTGAGCACTTCACACAACCCAAGTGGATTCCCGTCAGTGGGCAGGCCATGTAGCATGATTGGGATTGCCTAGAATCTGAATCAAACCGTGATGCTTGGACATTGTGCCGGAACACTGCGGGAGTCAACACTACACACACAGCAGCCAACATTCAAACACCCAGAGGGTGGGACACAACTCTGGGACATGTCCATGGCCATCGGGAGGGGATTGGAGCCCGGTCCAGGTGATGTTAAGAGCGGGTGCGGGTGGTACAGTGTCTGGGGCACGGTGAGTGGGGTGCGTTGCAGGCGGGCATGCATGGCAGGGAGTTCAGGGTGGGGGGGGGGAGACGGTGTGTGGCGGGGGGATCAATGGGGGAAATGAGGGATTCGGGGTGGTCTGTGAGGCAGAATAGTGGCAACTGCTGTTTGTCAGTCTAGCACCCTCTCCCAATACCTTACAGATATTAAATGCTATGGCAGGTATTTTGGACCCAGAACCTGCCCTGGTGGTACTGCAGGTAGTCCGGGCGGCCAGATGCCGGAGACAGCAGCAGCAGCGTCTGCAGATGCTCGAGGCAAGGGCTCAAATGCCGGACCCCACTCCATACCCTGAGGCCAACCATCAGGCCATGGAGGGACCGAGAGGGGGTGTCCCGTGAACAGGGTATACAGGCTTCACTGGTCATTTGGACAGATGATGGACAGCGTGTGCTACAGGAGGCTCTGCCTCAACAATGAGATGGTGCGGCACCTGTGCCATGTCCTCGCAGACTTGAAACCACAAGGAAAAGGGGGACACCTGCTCCCGCTGGCCGTCAAGGTCACCGCAGCCCTGAA
Source organism: Scyliorhinus canicula (assembly GCF_902713615.1). Classification (NCBI taxonomy): domain Eukaryota; kingdom Metazoa; phylum Chordata; class Chondrichthyes; order Carcharhiniformes; family Scyliorhinidae; genus Scyliorhinus; species Scyliorhinus canicula. The sequence goes on from NC_052161.1 coordinate 22,447,509, forward strand.
TTTCTACACCTCAGGATCATTCCAGGGCTCCAGCAGGGACCTGTGTGGCATCTCACTGGCCACAGAACCCAGGTTCATCCGACAGGTCACAGATGCCCTGTATGGCTGGGCGGAGAACAACATCATCTTTGAAATGGACCAAGCCCAGGAAGCTTCCCGGACAGCAGGTGTCTCCCCCATCACCGGGGTGCCCCAGGTCCAGGGAGTAATAGATGCCACGCATGTTGCCCTGCACTCAATGGGCCATCTGGGGTTGCCCTATGTTAACGGAAAGGGGTTCCACTCCCTGACGGCATACAACTTGTGTGCAACCGCCAGAATTAAGATAATGACCGCGTGTGCACACTTCCCATGGAGTGTCCACGATAGCTACATCCTGGCGCAGTCGGTCACCCCAGCCTCTTCAAGGAGCACCCCAGAATGGGCTGCTGGCTCTTGGGGGATATGGGGTACCTGCTAAGGTCCTGGCTAACGATGCCATTACGGAGGCCGGAGACTGAAGCGGAAACCGGGTACAGCAAGGCCCATGTGACCACCCGGCTGTGATTGAACGATGCATCGAACTCCTCAAGGTGCCTTTCTGATGCCTCAACTTCTCCGGTGGTGCATTCCAGTACACCGCCCAGAGGGTCGCCTGCTTTGTGGTGGTCTGCTGTGTCCACCCACCTTGCACAGCAGCAGGGCGAAGAGCTGAAGGTTGCTGGTGAGGAACATGTGGCCACCTCCAAGAGGAGGTTGAGGATGAGGACGAGGATGATGACACGGCGCTGGACCAGCAGGGGCTAGAGGACGAGGCTAGGGTGGAACCTGAGGACCAGCTGGAGGCTGTAGGACAGGAGGCAGGGGTGAGGGTCCAGCAAGCCCGGAGGGCCAGGGAAGCCCTAATACGTGCCCGCTTCACATAGGATGTGACCTGTTCCGTCACCACCCTCCCCCCGCCTCCCCCCGCCCCCATTTCCCATCCTCCCATGGTCTATGCCACATCACTCCAGATTGCTGGGACTGTGTTGGCACTGTCAGCGGGTCACTGTCGAGGGCAGGGGGGCGGGGGGGGGGGGGGGGGGGGCGGTGATGATAACCTGCAGATAGCTGAGCGCCACTGCTATTTAAGCTATGCCATAGTCTGACCCTTGCATGTCCGCTGACTGGGGATGGGGGGGCGGGATGCCTGGAGAGATGGGCCAAGGGTTCAGAGACCGGCCTGCATTGCGGAAGAAATTGACAGAGGCGTCATACTGGCTGTGCTCAAGGGTGTTTATTGTGTTTTATAATTCCCCACTCCATGGGAAATGAAAAATGAAATGAAAATCGCTTATTGTCACGAGTAGGCTTCAGTGAAGTTACTGTGAAAAGCCCCTAGTCGCCACATTCCGGCGCCTGTCCGGGGAGGCTGGTACGGGAATTGAACCTTGCTGCTGGCCTGCTTGGTCTGCTTTAAAAGCCAGCGATTTAGCCAAGTGAGCTAAACCAGCCCCAGACGGGTCCGGCTTGGCACCCATTGCCCCCTCCTCCCGGTCGGAGCCCATTGGGCCTTGCAGATAACCTTGGAATGGAGCAGCAGCCGGTTCTAGCCTTGCTGACCCTGCATCATCTGGCTCTGCCATGCCTGGTGGCTCCCTGATGGCTGCACCATGGTATCATTGCTCTTGGCGATGCTCCTCGGTGACTGGACCATGCTCTGCAGCGCCTCGGCCATGCCTATCTGAGAGCGGGCCATGTCCCGCAAAACCTTATCAAGGGTGGCCTGGTACTGTGTGACAATCCCCAGCGCGGCGGACATTCTGCCGAGACCCTCCGCCATGGCCATTACCCACTGCGCGACGCCTTGGACACCCCCACTAATGATACTGACGTCGTCACCAGGCTCTCCATTGCGGTCGCCACCCTAGTACTGTTGGCTTCGGTGCCATGCATTGCTGGTGACATCTCCTGCGCCCATAGCCTCTGGGACTTCTCCAAGCGGCATTGGATCTGCTGGAGTTACGCTGACATCTCCCTCTGAATGCCCTGGCCACACCCTAACATCTTCATCTGCTTTGGGATGACCACTACCACAGGCTCAGCATCAGGCTGGGACCCAGCTGGGTCCTGATCCAGCAAACCTCCAACTGGTGTCTTGCCTATGGCTTCCTGCCACCACCTGATGTACATCATCAGCAGTGTGGTGCTCACCAGTTTGTGCCCCAGAAGCCTGACCACTAAGATTTCCCACTGAGGTGTGTGTAGTTGTGCTGATGGAGAGTGGGTCTCTCATTGCCCTGAGGTAACGAAGTTTGGTTGAGGGCCCAGACATCCATTACTTTGTTGAAACTGGTGCACAGAAGAGAACATATAGCTTGCTTGACAGCTCAAGCATTTTTTTTTCTTAGATCTGTTTTGTCAATGGGTGAATGTTAATTTACACAAGATAAAGAGGGTCAGGTGCTTATAATTTTTGTTAATTATACTTTGCACCTTGACAGGGTAGTGACAGCAGCATTTATTTGAAGAAATTTATGAATGGCTCCTTTTTTAGCATTTCCACTCATTCCATTGTTACCGTTGTGTTAATTGGTTCTGTACAGAGTTTATACTGGGTGAATGGACATGGAAGTGATGTGATTTGATATGGAGGGTATGACAGGTCATTGGGGTTAGATGGGGGAATGAGTTGCCATTGGGGGGCATGGGTAAGATCTTTTGAAGTTATCTTTCAAATTTTTTCCACATCCGCGGATCATGATTCCTGCGGGAATGTGAACCACAAGTCCTTGAGCGGCTGACTAAATTCCTTGGGAATTAAGATGGGTGTTTGTGGGAGGAGGGGATGCTGGGGGATATGCCTACTTCCACACTAGAGCCAGCCAGGTCAGGAATACAGGGCTCACTGCCTGCACCCTTCCCTATGCCAGTGAAAATTGGGGGTACTGGGAATGGGGTTCCATCTTCTCATTTTAAATGTCTCCTGACTCTGAAAAGATCCAGCTGATTCAGGCAGCTAGGTTTTACGGAGCATCTTAAAGGAAGCGAGTAAGTTAAAGAGGCAGCAAAGTTCAGGAAGGGAATTATGGAGTTCATGACCTTGGAAACTGAAGGCAGGGCTGCCTCTTGGTGAAGTGGTAACAACTGGGGATGTGCAAGAATTGGAGGAACGGAGAAAATGGAGATGGTTATAGGGCTGGATGAGGTTGCAGAGATAGGGAGGGGTGAAGGCTTAGAGGGTTTTGGGAAGCATTTTCAACCATAGGCATCGCTGGACTGGATTCTGTGTCTAACACTGAACAGTGCACCTGCCACCTGAGCTATGAGAAGCATGAAGCATCCAAATTCAGATGAGTTTAGACTTTTAAATATTGAGTCCATTGACGTTATTCTATATCAGTGTTTGCATTTTCAGTATAATCTGACTTTTACTGGTTACACCCAGAGCAGAGTAAAAGCAGCTTCATGTTATTTTCATGAACCTTGTGGAATGATTTACAAATAGAACCTACTGGAAAATAAAATGAGTGTTAACTGCAGTGCAGGAAGGGGTGGGGGTATTAACTGAAGGCCAACCAGACTTGACACAGCTGTGTATACAACAGTGTTGTTTTACCTCGTCTCTTCATTTTAAATGTTTCTGCCCTTTTTAAATATATGAAATAATTGTTCCTGCATAGTATATAGCACTTCATATGTAAGGCTAAAAGCATGATAATAATAATAATCTTTATTAGTGCCACAAGTAGGCTTACATTAACACTGCAATGAAGTTACTGTGAAAATCCCCTGGTGACCACACTCCGGCGCCTGTTCGGGTACACTGAGGGAGAATTCAAAATGTCCAATTCGCCTAACAAGCACGTCTTTTGGGACTTCTGGATAGAGATGGAATGGTGGCGCAGTCGTTAGCACTGCTGCCTCATGGTGCCAAGGACCCGGGTTCGATCCCGGCCCTGGGTCACTGTCCATGTGGAGTTTGCACATTCTCCCCGTGTCTGCATTTTAGCCCCCACAACCCAAAGGTGTGCAGGGTAGGTGGATAGGCCACGCTAACTTGCCCCTTAATTGGAAAAAAAATAATTGGGTACTCTAAATTTATTAAAAAAGACTAAAGGCATCATTAAATTAATTAAGTTACGGTAATTATTAAGGGCATTACGGTGGTGCGGTGATTAGCACTGCTGCCTCATGGCACCGAGGACCTGGGTTTAATCCCGGCCCCGGGGCACTGTCCATGTGGAGTTTGCACATTCTCCACCTCTCTGCTTGGGTCTCACCCCAACAACCCAAAGATGTACAGGGTAGGTGGATTAGCCATGCTCAATTGCCTCTTAGTTGGAAATTTAAAAAAAAAGTTAAATCATTATAACTAGGTCTTGCGACAAGATATTCCTGCAATTAAAATCATCTGATGCTTAAAACTGTTGTCATACACATGTCAAGGGGTAAGTGAATTAAGATTGATAAATAGAATGCTAAATAATGAAATCCAGAAGATTACAATTTAATCTGGTCTATCGTCTACATTTACTGAGGGATGTAAATTGTTTCCCTCACTGTGGTCCATCCTGTCAGACTGCAGCATGGGAAGCCCTTTCCTGCTGGTGCTGACACTGTGTATGAGCGCATTAGGGAGGCGGAGCTCTGCAGAAGCATGCGGAGTAAGAGTGCAAGCAGCTCATTTCCTCCCCTATGTTTGGGCTAATTTCAACTGGAAAGTCTTTTTAGCATAGTGGGCGTGGGGGGTCAAAGATTGGGGCTTTACTGATCCATCAGTACAGAAGACATTTGAAGAGAGAGGGGGAGAAAGCAGCAGCTTGTTTTAGTAGTTCAAAGACAAGCTGCAATTCAGTCAGATTGCAGTTACTCAATGGCAGAGGCTGCACAGTGAGCTAAAGATCCTGCTCGCCTAATGGTTGAAAGATTTTAAACACTGCAGATTTTGACTGGATTCACTACAATGTCTGAGAAGGAGTCTGTGACTGAATGCCAGACTGCAGGTAGGCGAGATTTTACTGTTGTCAGCGTAAATCCATGCTGCAGTGGCTGGTAACCCTGTCAGGATCAGAACAGTGCTCTCTGTCTGTTTCATTCACTGCTAGATTGTTCTATCTGTAGGATTCCTGACTGGATGTAATATCCTGTTAAGTCTCTCTGGCTTCACTGCAGAGCCCAGCCATTGTAATCGTCACGTGGGGACTTGTGGGACTCAATGCAGCATAAAATTACAACAAACTGATTTGTTCCAGGTGAAGAAACCGAGCATAATCTGTTTCATTTGTTCTTTCTTCCCCGAGCGACTTACTGTGCACTTCTAATTCTCAGCCCCACTGACGACAAACCAATTTTGTTACGACAGACTTTAATCTCAATAATCAGAGTTGGAAATTTCTGTCCCTTTGGAAATTTTTTATCTGTAGCTGCCTTAAGATTTCAGAATTGCTGACCTGTCAGTTAATGCAAGTGATAGGGGTGATAATGATTTCAATCAAGGTTACTTTAAAATGAGTTCAATAAAACTGACTGAAATTTAGGAAACCACATGTGATGAAATTTCTTGTGGGCATATTTTTAACTGTTGCTAAATGATGTTGGTAGCCCGAATTACACGATTAAAGCGGCTGCGGAATATGAAGTGGTTCAATGTCCGAAGGAAATTCATCACTAATCACTTGAAAATATGTTCAGGAAGTCCCAAGTGCATATTTTAAACTTTGTCTTCTTAGTTACCCAGGGCCTGTAAAGCACCTTTGCAGTTGTGATATCATTAATGCACATCCACATTAGATTGTGCCTATAAGAAGGCTTTCTCAAACATGTTCAGACTCCAGAGGTACATGATGCTGTTTTACATCAATGTCTAGACAGCTTGCCTTCCACCTCAGGGCCTCTCAAAAGAATGTAGCTGCACTCAAGGAGGAGCTGTTCACTGACTTTGATGGCCCTGCTTGCACCCCAGAGATCACAAAACAATGCATCATGTTGACTATTGGTGGAGGAAGATGAAATCATAACAGATATTCAGAAAGATAAAATAGAGTGGCCAATGAGCAAAAATAACTTTGTACTCTTTAATTTGCTTTTCCCTTAAAGTTCTTCCTTTGGAAAAAAAATAGCAACATAATTATAGTACTATATAGTAATAGTGTCTTTTAGTTAATTTTACACTTCACTTTAAAGTATTGAGAAGGCCAATTGCTTACTTTCTTTGAATTATATATTAGTTGATATTGCAGTGGTTTTGCTATCTGACTAGCTTTGTGGATTTGTAACGCAATGAATGGACAAAATGCAGCTGACTGTCTATTCTGTTACTGTGTGAGTAAGATTTCAGTCCAGTAATAATACTTCTGCAGAAATCTTAGGCCTAGAATTTCACGGTGTCGTGGAAACTCCATGGCTTATCTAAAAATGTCCCAGGGAACACTGATCTGGAAAATTTGACACATTTCCAACAGATCTATTTGTCCAGTAAGGGAATGGGAGCAGGGTGCGACTCGCAAATGGGGAAACACGAGTTCGGCACCATTGCCAAGTTCAAGCAGACTCCATTTTTATTGGAGAGAGGGCATTATCCTGCTGTGTTTGAGTTATGACTTTTTAGGAGTAGATGTAAATACTGGTCAAGATCAGATAAGGGTGGAATCTAGTGGCCTTGTCGTATCTGACTTGGTGACGTGACGAGGCCTTTAAATCTCACGAGATTTGCAGCGCTTGGAACACCTCGTGAGATCTAATGAGATTAACATATTTCAGGAAACCATTAGGCCCATTTAAATATGTTGCCGCCCGATTTTCCAAAAGGCCTGGGAATGAACGTCTGTACTTGGGAGACGTTGCAATGGCACCATAAAGCATTGGTCCACACAAAGGTTGGGCTCTGGTTAGGGTAGTACCCTGGCACTCCCACTGTCAGCTGGGCACCTTGTTGCTGCCACCCAGGCACCATGGCACTGCCACCTGGGCACCATGGCACTGCCAGCAAGGCACTCTGGCAGTCAGGCACCTTGTCGCTGCCACCCAGGCACTGCTATCCATGCACTCTGGCAGTGCCATCCTGGTGCCCCGGTGCCAGGAATCGGGTCTCGGGGTGCCCTGCCCTTAACAGGTAGGCTGAGGGAGGGGCTCGAAGAACCCCAATAAAACATAGAACATAGAACATAACAGCGCAGTACAGGCCCTTCAGCCCTCGATGTTGCGCCGACCTGTAAAACCACTCTAAAGCCCATCTACACTATTCCCTTATCGTCCATATGCCTATCCAATGACCATTTGAATGCGTTTAGTGTTGGCGAGTCCACTACTGTTGCAGGCAGGGCATTCCATGCCTTTACTACTCTCTGAGTAAAGAATCTACCTCTGATGTCTGTCTATATCTATCTCCCCTCAATTTAAAGCTATGTCCCCTCGTGCTGGACATCACCATCCGAGGAACAAGGCTCTCAATGTCCACCCTATCTAATCCTCTGATCATCTTGTATGCCTCAATTAAGTCACCTCTTAACCTTCTTCTCTCTAACGAAAACAGCCTCAAGTCCTTCAACCTTTCCTTGTAAGATCTTCCCTACATACCAGGCAACATTCTTGTAAATCTCCTCTGTACCCTTTCCAATGCTTCCACATCCTTCCTATAATGCGGCAACCAGAACTGCACGCAATACTCCAAATGTGCACCAGAGTTTTGTACAACTGCAACATGACCTCATGGCTCTGAAACTCAATTCCTCTACCAATAAAAGCTAAAACATATGTTGAGGCAGTGAGGGGAGACCATAGGCCACAGTGTGTTGTCCGAGGGGGGTTGAGAGATTGTGGCGGCATTTAAAAATGGTATCTCGATCTCTTCCAGCACTGACAGATCCGTGCAGGAAATGAGGTAAGTATGGCCTTCCCAGAGCGTTCCCGACCGAGGCCTGAAAACCACCCACCTGTTTGATAGTGGGGACGTTTTTGGGGCTGCCGTTGCCGAGAAAGACCCCACTGTGTGCGCCCAAACCAGGGCTTTGTTTTTTGCTCATTAAATCCTGCCCGAAGTCTGTGGTACTGTCAAGTGGTTTAAATGGTCAACCCTTTAAGCTATATTAAAAAAAAACAGCCAGTTTGTCTCTGAGAGTTGAAATAAATCTGTGCTTATAGTTTCAATAGATATTTGTTGACTCTAAGTGCTCTCATTATATCATTATTACTGCTTGACTGCATCCAGAACTGGTCATTATCACAGTGGAGAGATGTAAGATCACAGTTTGGTTGATAGCTCCAAGAGGTTATTAAAATGTTAGCTGTCTTTGATGTTGGATTATGAATACAAATGTTTGTTTGTGAGGTGGATTAAGCACTTGAGGGAATTTAGATATATTGAATAGGTATTTATAAATTAGTACATTTTATATGGTAAAGTATGTAATACTTAGAACTTTATTTTATGTCAGCATGGCTCTTGAAGTTTGCTCATGGTGGATACTGCATGAGTTGACATGGAGGGTGTAAGAGAAAAGGTGGGTGGGTTTGCATAAATTTTGCACAGGACTATAAGAGGCCATGGACATCAGCGGAGAGGCATGGGTTGGCATGAGTTGGAATGGGTAGGGTGTGACAAATGGTTGGGGAATGAGGGGGCGTGAGGGCTAGAGGGCCTAGTATTTAACAATACAACTGGGATGAAGTTCCATATAAGTGGAATGAACGTTTTAACTAGCCCGCCTTGGCATTTTGCAGACTTGTGGCTGCCTCCAGTCTGTGCCTGGGGATGGTGGGCACTACTCCAAAATGCATACCACCCTACCCTCAGCCACACTGGAGTAGTCGAGACAATTTTCCCTGAGGTAGGTGCAGCGAGCTGGAAAATCTCCTGATTTTGGTGCACCTGATTTGCGGGTGAAAATCCAGCCCTAATCACCTGCTGCAACACAGCAAGAATTATTACAGAAATGTAAATAGATAAATGGTAAATTCAGTAGAAGAGAGTGTGAAATTCAAAAGATTTTTTGGCAAGCCATTCAATATACTTTTTCTGATGAATTTTCACCCAGATTTAAAGTGCATCAGGAAATGATATACCCCCTGTCTGCGCGGGTTTCGCCCCCACCCCCACAACCCAGAAATGTGGAGATGTGCAGGTTAGGTGGATTGGCCACGCTAAATTGCCCTTAATTGGAAAAAGTTAATTGGATACTCTAAATTTATAAACAAAAAGGAAGTGACATAAGGACCGGAATTCTCCTGGCAGTGTGGGGTGGTTTCAATGGAAAATCTCATTTACAAGCGGCTTGAGGATAGAATTCTGCCGCCAGCAAACGGCACGTGGCTGGGGGACTGGAGTATCCCGTCCAAGGTGAGCACAGAGTTGAGCTTTGTTGTGTTGTCCTCACAGCTGAGTTGCACTTAAGGTTGGAGAGACTCAGTGGAGGTGGGGAGGAGTATAAAATTCCAGTTTGGCGGGGGCATAAATTAAGCACTACGCTCAATTTTTCTTTTCAATTAAGCCCATTTTGCACCCTCCCAGGTATGAATTTTATCCCCTTATTTTTCAAATGTGAATGTAAAGACATGAGCAAGAAGAACTGGAGTAGGCTATTTGACCCTTCAAGCTTACTCTGCAATTCAACAAGATCATGGCTGAACTTCTGCCTCATGAAAAATGTCCACTCGGATTATTGAGGGGGGGGGGGGGGGGGGGGGGGGGGGGGATTTGAGAGCAAGAACTCCATCTTGTAAGACCACTTTATTTCCTTTACCCATTTATAGCTCATTCCCTATCATACAGTGACCCCAACAATAGATCAGAAAATGTCTGTTTATGGAGAAATTCAGAAGTATTTCCTGATAGATTGCTGTGCCTAAAGCTTGGGTTAGAAGTTTATGCCCATATCGAAGAGGAGCACATGCAGGATTCTTGAGTTCTCTGGTCTTTGACATGAAAGTAGAGCTATGCTAATCAGCTGAGTAGGATTTTGGCAAATGTAACTCGGAACAGTGCAACTGAACACAAACATTTGTGTGGACCAATGTTTCGGCATAAAATTTGCTTTAGTCACTTATGCAATTTTTCTCCAAGAAAATGGAGCAATGTCACTTCAAAGCCAAAAAGATTCCAAGAAATTCCAAGTTCGTATATTGCAATCCCAGAGTATTGCACTCTGGTTCAGCCTGAATGGAGGCAATTTTAAATAATGAACACACTATGGCAGAGAATGGTTTCGGTCATCTATTGGTTGGATAACCCTGCAATTGACAACACACTGGGCGCGATCGAATGGCCAACATCATGACACGACAAGGCAGTTAAGTCTCTCAAGATTTGTGACGCTCGGAATGCCTCGTGAGATCTAATGAGACCCAGGTGAACATACTGTGAGCGCCCGAGTCTCCTGAGGCCTGGGAACGAATGCCCGTGCCTGGGAGACCTCGCCATCGTGGCGTTTAGCACAGCTCCACACACAAATGTGGACAAGGCATAACGACACCTGGGGGGGTCTTCTTGGCTATTAGAGGCCCCGGGTGGTCTGGGGTAGTACCCTGGCACTCCTTCCACCTGGGCACCTTGGCAGCAATGCTAATTGATGCACCACCAGGCAGTGCCAGGGTTCCTGACTGGCACTGCCAGGCTGACAAGAGCACTGCCAGCATGCCAGGATGGCAATACCGAGGTGCCCAGGTACCAGGTTGCCCATGCCAGGGATTGGGTCCTGTCCTTCTGAGGTGAGGGAGGGCTTGAGGGCCCCCTAACAGGTATATTGGGGCGTTGGGACTCGTTGGGTGTGATGTGGAGTCCAAGGAGGATCGAAAGATCAGGAAGCAACAGGACAGCTCAGTTTGTCAGTGCAGTAAATTAAGTAAGTGCAGCCTCAGTGGAGCATTCCTCACCAAGACCCTCCAAAAAAGTCCCAGGGTGGCATGGTGGCACATTAGTTCGTATTGCTGCCTCACAGCGCCACGGATCCGGGTTCGATCTTGGCCCTGGGTCACTGTCCATATGGAATTCTGCACATTCTCCCCTTGTCTGGGTGGGCATCACCCCAAACAATCCAAAAATGTGTAGGGTAGGTGGATTGGCCAGGCTAAATTGCCCCTTAATTTAAAGAAAAGTCCTGTTTGATAGAAGGATCATTTTCGGCACAGCAGGCGCCGTGAAACACCCCACTATATGCTTCCAAAACAGGACTCTTTTTTTTTGTGCATTAAATTTTGTCCAGTATAAAGTTAAGCTAAAACTATACTTGGCTTTTGATGGGTGCATTTTTAGTGCAGCTTATGCTAAATATAATGCTGATTTACATTAAGGCTATTACTCTGAACAAGGATCCCTCTAAGCTGTACGGCAGCACAGCAGTCCTGAAATTCCTGTGCAGATGAGCCCAAATCGGCCTCTTTAGGTTACCTTGCAAAAAGATTTAAATGGCCCCTACAGCTAAATGAATAGTCACACACAACCAAAAACAAAATAGAAGGAACATTGATGCTGAACTTAATGGGCTTTCATGTCTATTCACTGGTGTAATTAGTTAGCAACAGCACATTTTGCACTTACAAACACACCAATATTTTGACCTTAGAAGACTTCATTATGAGGAGGAAAAAAAATCAGACAGTTTTTTTCTCCTAAGCCATGAATGGCCATCAGGTAAAGATTGGATCAGGCTCAGCTGTGATGCCCCTGCCAGACAAATAATGAGTTGGCGCTCATTATGTGACCTCACTCATGAAGAATGGTCAATTGATTGAGGTACGAGGAGAGTCTCTGAGGTCCATGAAACTGTACCATAAAGGTAGTCAGTACTTTCAGAAAGCTACTGATAATTGTTAGCAGAATTCAAATGCAGATTTGCTACGAAGGTCACCTTCTACTAGTGGTTAATGGGGGTCGTCAGTCATGAACGTCACCGTTCTGAGATCATTGTATTCCCCTGATACAGAGCTAATTCAGCAATCTCAGCACTAACTCGAAGCACTTGTTTTGAATGTGTTGAGAATGGAAAATCACCTATTGCAGATCCAGTGCAGAAAGAACATTCTATTATCCAGTGCCATAAACACCAGGAAAACAGGCCTATTAAAATTAATCATGAAAAAATGTAACACTTTGAGGCTGGCTTACAAACATTATTACATTTAAATGCATTTGTTTTTTGTTTTCAATTGATTGCCGGAAGAATTTTTTCCTGTTCACAAATAAGAATCAATGGAACAACCAAAAAACTTCAGATGAGAAAAAGCATGAAAACAAACTGAAGGAGCTGCATGCAATGGAAATAACTCCTCCAGAGAAATCAGTGTTCAGAATAATTAATTCAAAGTATTCAAGCAGTAGGCTTTGACTTGCAGCATTTTGTGGTTAACAGCCTGGCTTTGATTTATTGATTTAAGTTAATCAAAATTCAACATTTCTTTGAAATGTACACATTTGTAACAGATGTACATTGTAGTAGTGATATTATCGGTCCATGCTATTGGTGTGAGTCCTTGCCTGCCAGCAGGACATACCAGCAATTCAGACATGCGCTATCCAGGATTTAATGATCACTAACAGCTGGAAAAGTGTAGGTAGTATATGTGCCCACGTTCAGAAATGGTGGGTGAAGCAAGGTGGGCGAATGGAATGGAGCTTTAAAACTTGCGTTTGACGATATGATTCAATGAACGCTAAACACATTTCTATCAAATTCACCTCTCTGATAATTTTCACAGAGGTGTCTGCCCATTTATGATGTCACAGTAAATATTGTGGAAAGTAATTTCCTGCTTATAATATATTAAGAAAATGTGGTGTCAGAGGTAGCAGCTGGTATCCGCATCTCATTCAAACACAAGTTTAAACCCCAACCTTGACTCCCATTGAGGTTGATGACCTTCAGCTAATGATGTTAGCCAATTCTTGCATCCGGCATGCATGTGATGGCCAGGAGTGAGCAGACTGTGGAGTGCTGCTGTGTGCAGCTGTGACAAAGTCAGCATTCTATTCCCCCACCCTTTTCACTGAAAGAGAAAGCTATCACAAAGCACTGGTAAGGCTGGGAGGAGACGGTGATTAATTATACTATGCTGTACATATCTCTTTGACTCTTGGAGCAATCAAATCCATCACAGAATGTTATGGTCCATTTTCTAATGGTAAAAAAAAATCAATCACAATCCATTTAATCCAAATGTTCAATTAGAGGAATGTAACAGATGCTGGCATCAATCCTAACTAATGTATTTGTCATCTGCTCACATTTTAGGACATGAATTTGCTTAAAAGCACTTCTCAATTATTAAAAATCAATGGCATTTAGAGAATGCAGCTGAATTCAGATATCTTTGTGAGTTTGAAACTATACTGAAAATCAGTAAATGGACTTGACCATAGGAGTAGCTTCCTATTTGGTATTCAAGCCATTAAAAGAAGAATGTAATAAAAAAAAGGAAATAATTTAAAAGTGGAGTAATATTTTCTTTTGACAGATGTTCAGAAGGAAGATGCATCTTCTTGATTCTTCTTAATAGGCATGTGCCATGAACGGTGAATAAGGCATATATTTGGAGAAACGCTGATATATACACAACATACAAACATTTGGCCCAACCAATCTACGTTAATATTAACTGTGAAAATGAGTAACTAGGCTTAATCACATTTACATCCCTGTCCCCAAATCATGTTACCATTTCCTCTGTCCACCTATTCATTCTATTGCACGGAAGCTGGTGAGCACCAGTGTGACCCATGGCAACCATATCTGCAGTGCCTGCTGCTCGAGGAACTCCAGGAAACAGTCACACCCTGAAGGCTAGGTATTTCTGATTTTGTTCTGTGGTCCGGGACAGGAGGGTGTGACAGTGAGTGAGGCGGTTATGTGGGCCGAGAAGGTAGCATTAGAGGAGCCCCAGCTGCTGCAATTGCCCAACGTATCCGAGGTTCTTGCAGTTTATGTGGATGAGAGCAAGGGCTACATGAGGTAAAGTAGAGTGACTGATAGTTCAGGGAGCCATCCAAGTTGTGGGAATAAAAAGGAATGTAATTGTAGTAGGGGACAGTATAATTAGAGGAGTACTTGCTGTTCTTTGCAGCTAAGAATGTGAGTCCAGAAGGCTGTGTTGCCTGTGCGGTGCCAGATTTAAGGATATCATCTCTGGGCTGGAGAGAAACTTGCAGTGCGAGGAAGGTCCAGTTGGCATGATGCACGTGGGTACCAATGACATAGGTAGGACTAAGAAAGAGGTTCCTTTCAGGGAGTATAAGCAGAAACACAAAGGTGATGATCTCTGGATTATTACCTGCGCCACGTGCAAATTGGCATAGGCTAAATAATATCAGAGAGTTGAATGTATGCTCAAAGATTGATGTGGGAGAAATGGGTTTCAATTTGTGGGCACTAGCATCAGAATTGGGAAAAGAGGGATCTGAACTGCACTGGGATCAGTTTCTTGTTATGTTGTATGACTAAGGCTGTAGAAAAGACTTTAAACTAAATTGTTTTGGTTAATAGAATGAAATTGGCAGGATAAAAGAAAGCAAAATAGTGAGGATGCTGGAAGTCTGTGCATCATCCTGCCTATTCACATCTGTTTTGTGTGTAGTTATATAAGCTGCTTACGCATTCCTCTGCTTCAGCATTGAGGCTTGTATGTGCAGATCATATATTTTATCTGCAGCATGCAGATGGGAGCCAACCTACTCAGCCTTGCCAGAGCACAACAGATTACTGATTCTTTTGCGGCGCTGGATCCATAATCTCTGATGGTCTCTGGTGGTGCTCACCGTTGACACGATCTGAACCCATGCCTTGTTGGTCATAATAGGTGGTAGATGATGTCTTTACTCCTTTGTACCTCTGCTACCAGGTTCTAGAAAGAAAATGAATGAATTAATTAATGAAAATGTGTTGAGAAAGCTCATGAACCCCTGAGAATATACTGCTACAATTCACTTGCAATTTACATGCAGTAACCATTACATAATCTCATCTATGAAAACTCTTAATGGTGTGGTTGAGAGAAGGGCTCCGCACATTTGCTTGGTACTGTGCTACGACTGTAACTCCAAGATGACAGACTGTGCTCAGTGACAACTGACAGCCCTACTGTCTGTCTTATTTCAGACTGTTGTACCATGACACTGTGCAGTTGTGAGGGACGAGGTCAGTGTCATGAGAAGAGTGGCAGTCGGACAAGTGGATGGGCTAATGAGCATGACAGTGTTGTTCATTCATCTACTGAGCCTGGCCAGCTTCTTAAATAAATGCATATTCTCTATATCAAGTAGTGGTGGCAAACAACATTTCCATGACTCTCAGTTCAGCATTTTTTGGTTAGGAAGTATCAATGATAATTCGCCCATAGGAAAAGCCCATGGTGGCCATCCATTATAGGAGAATCTAACAGTTGGACAACATTTACAGTTTTGACATTCACCTGACAACTCACTCTCTTACAAGGCGCTGGTGTGCTGCACTCTAAGTTTTTAAAAGAAATTTAGAGTACCCAATTCATTTTGTCCAATTAAGGGACAATTTAGGGTGGCCAATCCACCTACCCTGCAAATCTTTGGGTTGTGGGGGTGAAACCTACGCAAACATGGGAGAATGTACAAACTCCACGCGGACACTGATCCAGAGCCGGGATCGAACCTGGGACCTCGGCGCCGTGAGGCAGCAGTGCCAGCCACTGCGCCGTGCTGCCCTTGCATTCAGTAAGTTACACTTGGAGCAACAACTCCATTGGGGCACTTTATATATGCGCCCAAGTTGGACGACCGTTGATGGCACCAACTTCCAACACCTCATCCCTTTGATACTTGTCTGCCTGCAATGACTTTTGAGATTGGTCAATTGGAATACGAGTTCCCTGCTTAGTGGCCCAATCAGGAATCCTCTTCTTTGTATATCCTCTGCACTCCCGGTGCAGACAGCAGGCTGAATGGACATGGTTGCACTGCTGTTGGTTTTGTTAATAAAAGGGAAGTGGTGAAGGGACTTCTGCCTCCGTGGACTTATTACAGCCCTGCCTGTTTCCAGCTCACACCCCCATCTAACTGAAAATGAGACCACTTGGTGGCCATTTTGAAGGTTGAGTTTACAGAGCTGGGAATTCTCTCCTCTGCGCATCTGATCTAGGGGTGATAATCAGTCCCCAGATTTCCAACCGCCACTTTAATCATTTGATTTAGCACTTTACTGACACTTCATCTTATGATCTGCCAATTGGTCAGTGCTCATACAGTGGGATAACAGAGAAATCAAATTATTTTCTGAGCTTTCACTGATAGGCAAAGATGGAGGGATGGTCAAAGGGTGGGGTCGGTCATGTGTCTTAATGATATCAAATCCTGTTTTGGGCACATTTGGCTGGGTGTTTCTTGGCGCTTGCAGCGCCGTGTGGGATCTGAGTAACCCACGTCGGCGGGACTCGGCCGAACTTGGCGGCTACTTGGACCGTCGGGACCTGGAGAATCCCCGGGGGGTCGTTTTCAACGGCCCCCGACCGGCGTGGCGGCGATCCCACGGGTGCCCGAGAATTGGCGTCGTAGAATTGGTAAGCCGGCGTCGGGGTGGCGGGGCACGATTCCCGCGTTCCCCCCGTGGATTCTCCAACCGGGCGCAGGGTCGGAGAATCCCGGCCAATGTGTTGGAGGCCTGTCAGGACTCAGCCAACCTCAGGAGGGAAATTCTGGGTGAAGACCCCGACTGTTAATCGTAAAAGTGACTTAATAGAGAGCATTCTACAGCTGGCAGATTCTAGTTGAAGACCACCATTAGAATATAGCTGGCTACAAAGACCGCTGTCTCGACAGCAAAAACCTATCTCACGCCTTTGAATCCATGTTTTTAATCCTTTCCTTAATCTCACCCCCCACCGTGTGTCTGTCTTGTGTGTGTGTCTAGGTGGAGGGTGTTATGGGGTTTGGGGTATAGTTAGATTAGCAGACCATTGTTTCATTCTTACCATTATATATTAATCTTTTTTCTTGTTATAAATAAACAGTTTTTAAACGTTTTAATTACAAATTGGTGCCTGTAACTCATTGGAGAGGTCAAGGGTCAAAGATCTCAGAAAAATACACAAATTATTAGTTGATTCGCTTATGTTGAGACTCCGTGTCTATGGGGTTGGAATTGATTGCAATAAATACTATAACAATAAATATCAGAGGCGAGGACTCCTGCAGCCTGATTCCCCATGCCTGTTCACCATCTACATAGTCAGGACTATGATGGAATACTCTCCACTGGTCTGGGTGAGTGCATCTCCAACACACAAAAGCTTGACACCATCCAGGAAAAAGCAGCCTGCTTGATTGGCACCCCTTCCACAAACATTTACTACCTCCAACACCATGGCACAGGAGCAGCCATGAGCACCATTTACAAGATGCACTGTAGAAACTCACCAAGGCTCTTTAGATAGCACCCTCCAAACTCATAATCATTACCAACTAGAAGCACAAGGTCATCAGATACATTGGAACATCACTGCCTGGAAGTTTCCCCCCAAGTCCCTCACCATCCAGACTTGGGAAATATATTACCGTTCCTGCATTGTTGTTGGGTCAAAATCCTGGAACTCCCATTATGGGGTACCTACATCACATGGACTGCAGCAGTTCAAGAAGACAACTCACCACCAGCTTCTCCAGGGCAATTAATGATGGGAAATAAATGCTGACCTAGCCAGCAACACCCACATCCAGCAAATTAATAAAAAAAAAACTTCAAGACATCAGAACTGCAGAGCTGTGTGTTTGTATTCTGCTCCAGGCGGAGGTGAAACTGAGACTGGATCACTTGACACGTCTTCCTTAAAATGATGGCAGGCTGCAATCCTGTAAAGGTATTTTATAAAATTTCCCTTTTTAACAGTATTTTCCTCCCTTCCAATGAAGTTTAACTGATTACAATATATGTTTGTTTAGTTACCATTATGTGAGTCTCTAAAACATAGAGGTACTTACACATCCAGTTGATTCAATTACTTATTGGATCTGTGGGAATGTCATTCTTGTATATTGTTCATGGTTGTGTTATGGATCTCATCCCGGATGCAATAGAATTTCATGGTATTCAGGATCTGGAATGGATCTGATTTGTCCTTGGTTATGTTTCACTGCTGTGCCTTTATGCGTAATGACTTCTTAAGACCTTTTGGTTCTGAACACATTCTTTGGTTGCTATGTACCTTCTGTGGGATCCTGGATGTGAACTTGTTGGTGCAACTGTAAATCTGACAATTCCGTTGCTGTATTTTTATTCTGTACATTGGTCATCTTGCCTTGTAGTTTTAAAAGTTGCTCTCTAGTTTCTGAGAGTAGAATGGATTAGAATAGGTAAATTGGTGTGCTGACAAACATGGGCTCTGCTGGTGATGGAATAGTTGCACTCAAAGGTGTAACATTGCAACGTGTAAATCTGCTTGATCTGTCTACATTTGGAAATTGGGGATTACACCGTTCAAATTATTCGTTCAGCTAGGCTGTTAGATCTAGGGTAATGAGGTGAGGAAGCAGTGTGATTAATATTCCATTCCTCATACATATATCCTGAAATTACTTACCAATAAATTTGTGGATGGTTATCCGTAATAATCTCTCTAGACACACCAAATAAAAATAGCACTTGGAGTGTGCACGACAGTTGTGCTTAACATATGATGCAATTATGTTGAATAATGGGGAACTTGGTAAAGTAGTCAATGATGGCGATGAAGTCAGTGCCATGGGCATGAAAAAGGTTGGTTGCAATTATGGGCAGGAATCTAATGTAGAATCATTGGTTCTTTGTGCTGACCTGGCATATGCTCTTGACATACCTCATACATCTTGGTAATGGCTTCATTGTCATTGTTCATACCTGGCCAATAGACTGTGGCTGAAATTCTCCATTTGGGAGATACAGAGTTGATGCCTTTACTGAATTGCATGCAGTTCACGTTCCCATTCCTGTTGGAGGTGCTATTTCTGGAGCAATTCAGGACATGCTAATGGGGCAGCACATGTACCGAAATACAGTGAAAAGTATTTTTCTGCGGCGGAGGGAACGTACATCGTATACAAAAAAAATAATCAACAGAGGACATTGACAAATGGTACATCGACAAACAGTGATTAGTTACAGTGCGGAACAAGGGGCCAAAGGGGCTGCAATTCGCACTGGAGAGCTTAACAAGCTGGAGCTGCTTATAAGCACTCCACTCCCACGCACTCTCATTCCAGACAAGAAGATGGCCCAGAGAAGAACAGCCCCCCCCCCCCACCCCCTGATTTGCGAACATGGAGCTTAATCGAGTGTTGGATGCAGTGGAGGAGAGATGGGACACCCTGGATTCTCTGCTCCGCCGCGCCACATTTCTGTTTCACCCTGCCGGCGGGATGCTCCATTACACCAGCCAGTCAATTGGGTTTCCCATTGTGAGGCTGCCCCACGCTGTCGGGAAACCCCAGGGCTGCCGGCAAAACGGAGCATCCCGCCGGCGGAGAATCCAGTCTCCTGTTCCCCAGGGTGGGCAGGAGGCTACCCCCTGCCAACGTTAACCGGGCCTGGGTGGAGGTGGCCGAGGTGGTCAGCGCTGTGAGCCTCACCAGGTGGACTGGCACACAGTGTCGAAAGAAGATGAACAACCTCTTTAGGGCAGCTAATGTGAATCACCACTTCTGTTCCTCTGGCATCACTTCCATTCCTCACTCTTCGTATCATCCCCCACCACTCTAGAGGCCAATCAAAACCGACTTGTCTGCATCTCCCTTACTTCTCACCCTGCACCAAACCCCAATGCCTTTATTGCCCCCTCTGGCCAGGTGCCTTCCACACACACGCCACCAACTACAGATCTCCCATGCAACTTACATCCATGCATCTCACCATGTCCTTTATGTGTCTCCTGGGAAAAGGCGGCCCATAACTAATGGGGGTGGGAGACGACTGGAGGGATATCCTGGACCTCCAGGCTCTCACCCCCACCAACCAGAAGGCGATGGCAGGTTCAGTAAAGGACCATCTCCGAGTCAGATGTCAGCATGCGACAACCAAGTGAGACCCTAATGTAAAATTATGTCCTTATAGCAAGTGCGTTACCCTTCTTTCCCAAGATGAAAATGAAATGAAAATCACTTATTGTCACAAGTAGGCTTCAAATGAAGTTACTGTGAAAAGCCCCTAGTCGCCACATTCTGGCGCCTGGTCAGGAGGCTTGTACGGGAATTGAACCGTGCTGTTGGCCTGCCTTGGTCTGCTTTAAAAGCCAGCTCTTTAGCCCTGTGCTAAACCAGCCCACAATCTCACCATGTGTCTTATCTTTTGTCTTGCAGGATCATTAACAGTCCACACCGGCTCAGTTGGGGTATCTCGCCCCCAGACACAATCCCAGCATACCCTGGAGGACCAGTCTGGGGAGTACGCCATTTTCTCATCATTGCTTTTACCTTCACCCTCCATCAACGCAGATACTATCACCTCGGTTGGGCATTTTAGTGGTGAGGCTTCTGGGTCACTTTCTGTTGCACATGTCATACTTCCTGCAGAACATCAGATGGAAGTAACTCCCGAGGGATCGGACAATTACAGGCTGCCCAATCCCAGGAATCGGCTGTAATGCGGACAAGTCTTGCACTTCTAGAATTATCCTATCACTTGTGGAGATGCAGGCACAGAGCCAGGATCTACAGGAGAGGTTGTCAGCAACTTTCCAGTGCCTACAGCTGTAGTTGGAAGAGTCAAACTGCTTTCACACACTGGAGTCAGTACCGACAATGCGTGGTACCAAGGCGAAAGCTAAACGGGTGGCAACTGCGGTGGAAGCCTTAGTCAAGACGGCCAAGGCTTGAGGCAATCTGTGCCGTTGATTGCTGAGGCTCAGGACAGGGGAGCCCAGTCATAGGCAGACATATACCGGGCCCACGTGGACATTGCTGTGGTGCCCCAGAGCTTGGCACAGTCACAAAGGGTCATGGCTGAGTGTGTTGAGATTATTGGCCAGGTGCTGACTGACCTAGGCCAGGCACAGAGGAACATGACTCACTTGCTGAGTGACATGGCCCAGTTTCTGTGCTCTATGGCTGAGGGCATTGAGACCCTGGTTGTGACGAGAGCGGGCCTCCAGGACCAGCAGTGCCAGGTGACAGTGGAGTCTCCAGAGATCACTCCAGGCTCACCTCCATCCCATGCAGTAGCCCGGGGACCATCGATCACTCCGAGGAAGGAGGAAGTGATGGAGTCCGTGCCGGTGCCTCCCGTGGTAGAGGTGCTGAAACACCTCAGGCCTTTGAATCCCCACTCTCCCACTTGACCCTGGCACATCTCATGGACAGTGGGCAGAGCAGGGTGGCCCATCCAGGTCCAGGCCCTTGAGAGGACGGCCACCAAAGACACCTCGGGTCAGGGGGCGAGATACATAGTAAGCCGCCTCCATATCTGATGTGCCGTCTGGGGTCACACCTAGAAGGAATGGTAGGCCACGTAAAATGAGGAAGTTAGACCCCAATTAAGCTGGCATGGGTGCAGCACATAGGTTAGAGGTAGGAGGTCAGCTCACAATAATATATATATATAGTCATTATAACATTAGGACAATACAGCACAGGAATAGGCCTTCCGGCCCTCCAAGCCTGTACTGGTCATGATACCAACCTTTGCCAAAACCCTCAGCAGTTCCTTGTGCCATTTCCGTCTATACCCATCCTATCCATGTATTTGTCAAGATGCCTTTTGAACGCTGTTAATGTAAATGCTTCCACAACCTTCCCTGGCAACGTGTTCCAGGCACTCACCACGGTCTGCCTAAAAACCTGGCTCTAAACTTTGCCCCATGGACCTTAAACCTATGCCACCTGGTGACTGACCCCTCCACCGTGGGAAAGAGTGCCTGCCCATCCACTCTATCCATGCTCCTCATAAACTTGTAGACCTCTATCAGGTCACCCCTCAACCTCCGTCTTTCTAATGAAAACGGCCGAGTCTATTTAGCCTCTTCACATTGCTAACCCTCCAAACCAGGCAACATCCTGGTACACATCCTCTATACCCTCTCCAAAGCCTCCACATCCTTCTGGTAATGTGGCAATCAGAATTCAATACATTATATTAAACACCTTTTCACCAACATTCAGACCTGCCTCAATCCTCTGTCTGAAGGGTGTGACGGACGGGTTAGGTTGGGTGTAGAAGATATGCTGAGTGGAAGAGGTGTGGGAGGTTGGTGGTATGGGTGTTGGATGATGGCACAGGGCAGGGCCCCCAGGACAATTGGATCCTCAGAGGCTGCAGGGAACAAGGTCAAAAGTGTGAGGCTGCCTTGCAGGACAGCTTACACAGCACTGCTTACCACCTCCATACCCACCGTTCCTAAAGGATATATGGACCTGTGAGATTAAATGGCCATCACACATGCAGGGATCACCCGGGCAGACAGTGCAATGTGATCATGAAGGCAGGAATCCGACTTTGTCAAACGATGAGGAGCATCAGAGCTGATCTCACAGCGCGTTGTCATCGCCCTCCATCCCATAGACAAGACCCGTTGATCCTGCCTGCCCAGAGACAACTGGAGTTGCCGATCCCACCCTGACCAGATCTGCGCAGTACCCCACAGAAAGATTTCTCATAGCCTGGCATTACTCAGTAATATAATTGCTTATGTGTGGGAGAGGGGTATGGACACCTGCCTCATCAGCTAGGATCAGGAGAATGCCTTTATATCACACACCTATATGACGGATGTGCTCTCCAAAGTGGGGTTTGGGGAATCCACAATTGGATGCAGGTGCACTCCACAAACATCAGTAGCACAGTTTCAATCGATGGGTGGGTATCTGAAACCTTTACAATTAATTCTGGATGTGATGTGTTTCATAGAGCCTTTTGTTGAATCCATCAGGAAGGACTGAGACATAAGAGGAGTGACAATCCCAGGCAGTGGAGGCACACAGGTCAAAGCGTCTTTGTATATAGATCACGTCCCCATTTTCTGCTCCGATCTGCTGTCTGTGTACAAGCTAATGAGCATCTAAGGCCAGTTCAGAATGACCTCAGGAGCCAAGGTAAATCACTGCAACAGTGAAGTCATGTAGTTTGGGAACAGGACTGCCTTATCTTTTAACCCCCTCATTATCAGGTCAAACTGCTTGAAGGTGCTGCAAGGCAAGCACTGAAGGTGTACCTTTTATACAATCCCAGTTGATGTTTTAACTAGGTGGGACAATCCTAGAATGAATTCTGGCTGAAAAGATATTTTACTTTTAATAAAGTGGATAACAGAGTCACAGAACTGCTGATGAGTTTTAACGACAAGGAAAAACATTTAATATAGGTGAAAAAATTGTATGTATTATAATACAATACTCCTTTATTCCCCCCCCCCCTTATCTTTAATTCACAGAGATTTAAAGATTACCATGGATTACAAAGTACATCTTAACCTACAATGGTCTCATTAACACAAAAAGTCCCTTTTAAGCGCACAAGATGATTGTGGTCAAATACACGCACTCTGCTCTGAACCCAAGTTGGTGTCTGTGGATTTCTCCTCACAGTGAGAGTTTCCAAATTCCCAGAAACATGCTTTAAAATCTTCTCTCGTAATAATGCTTTCCCTTTGTGGTTTACATAATGAAAGCCAGTCCAGGTCTCACCAAATGACTATTTTAAATAAGGTTTCTGTTCCACTTTTAACAGTGAATCCAGTCCAGGATTTTATACCAACCCCTTTAGGCCTTCTTTGTCTTGACTGCTGTGCAAAATGCTCACAATTGCTTTAACTCTCGATTCCCAGGCTGTATTAAAATTACATCAAACATTAGGGGCTTTTCACAGTAACTTCATACTTGTGACCATAAAAGATTGTTCTCATTATTATTATTATCTCCCTGTGAAGTCTGCCGTGCCACTTTGAATCTTATTTCTGTGATTGTCTCTTTAACCTAGACCACTTTGTTTAGTCTCCTTGAATTCTTCTGAACAATACCTTGGTCTCTGTTCACTTAATTCCAGTCATCTTAAACACTCTTTCTGACCCAATTCCCTGGTTAGCTGGACTGTAACTTGTACTTTAGGAAGACTGCCTCTTTGCAGCTACCATCCTGTCCAACCTTTCTTCTGGCAGAGTTGAGTGATATTCACTCTCCAAGGTCCTGTCTCCAACTGCCAACAAATTAAGCTAAAACTTAAAAGCTCTTTTTATCCTCACAATGATCTCCAGTTGCTTATAACCTCCATGTGCTTATGTCTTTTATTTATTCTTCACGCTTCAGCCCTCTCTAAGCACAACAGAAATGCAGTTAGAAGTTTACCAAACCCCACACATACAAACACCTTTGTCCAGCATGAATCTAGATATAGGTTTTATACTTCCAGGCACGGAAACATTACATTAAACCCACTTAAAACTAATACTATACATTATTTCTAATGTTTACTAATAGAAGTATAAATCCCTTATCTTTATTTTCCTAACACCTACATCACAGGGACTGCAGTAGTTCAAGAAGGACGTTCACCACCACCTTCCAAAGAGTAACTAGGGATGAGCAATAAATACTGGCCTAGCCAACGATGCTCCCATCCCATAAATGAATTTAAAACAAAGAAACTGGATGCAGTGAATAGCTATGGTTAAACAAAAAGTGAGCATGTGGAAATCTTTCCATTCTGGGTACGAACCTGGTCATCAGGTGTGAAGCACTCTTGCTGTTGCTGTACTTGGTGCAGGTCTGGTCCATTCCTCACTTTTGAGCTGTGGTGATCACCTAAGCCATCTTCTGCTTTATCAGCACATAACAAATGTTAGCAGAGACATTATGCACAATTCCCTAGAGAAAGCATGAAAAATGATCCCACCATCACCCACATTCTGATGGCCACCTTTTGGGTGCAGCTGCATCAAACTGTGGTATATTGTCAAGAAACAAACATAAGTGTCACTAGATGCTGAGGTTCTACCTGTCCTCAGTGTTACAAATGATGAGTCTGGTGATGCTACTGTCAAATGCTCAAAGTGGTTGGACTATGGCATTTCACTTACATAGAAACATAGAAAATAGATGTAGGAGTAGGCCAGTCGGCACTTCAGGCCTGAACCACCATTCAATATGATCATGGCTGATCATGCAAATCCAGTATCCCACTCCCGCTTTCTCTCCATATCCCTTGTTTCCTTTAGCCGCAAGGGCCACGTCCAGCTCCCTCTTGAATATATCCAACGAACTGGCCCTAACAGCTTTCTGTGGTAGAGAATTCCACAAGTTCAAGAGAAGAGGTTCTTCCTCATCTCTGTCCTGAATGGCTTACCCCTTATTCTTAGGCTGTAACCCCCGGTTCTGGACTTCTCAACATCGGGGGTCTTATAACACTTTGAAAAGTTCACACAGAAAAACACCTCTGACCACAAGTCCAGCAGGCAGTGATCTGCAGGTAACCTCCTCGATGCCCTGTGGGAAAAGAAGATGGTGGGTCCTAACATCCAGTCTCCTGAGCATACTTTCAAAGTCATTTGACGGAATGCCTCCGCCAAATCTTTCAAAGAAGCATCAAGGCCTAGTTTGTCTGGTGTTGAGAAAGGCCCTCCCCGTCAGATACTTCCTACAAGTCCCGGAGTCTCGTCCTTCACACAATGCCCTCAACAAGGTTGTGATGGGAAAGAGACCATTATTTGCTGCCTGTGATTTGATTTTGCAAAGAAGGTCTGGAGAAAGATGGTGTTTCTTTGTTGAGGTTCATCCTGAGAAGCTCTGTGATGCATATGCTCCATAGGCTATTCCCAGGGACGCACACACCGAGAGAATTGTTGCTGGAGGACAGTCAACCGGAAAGATGCTGTTTTTTCTGCTCAAACCTTGCTTGGCTTAAGTACAAAGAGTTGTCTTGGACTAAGTGTTGCAGACTGGCACATTCAAAGGTACAGAACTACATGATGAGGGACACATTAAAGCTTGGGACAGGCACCTCTGAGGCGCAATGGGAAAAGTTTGTTGTCCAAGACCTTTCAGCTATAATTCAGTCTTTTTTAGCAACACTAAGACAGGGGAATGCAACACGACTGAAACTTTGCAACTTCAATCATGACATTTTTAAGCTTGTACATTACAGGAATTAGAAAATCTTGACAAATGGACTGGAACAGGAGTTGTTACCACTGCCCCAGAAACATTTCAAGGGCAACAAAGGGGCTGCTGGGTACAGAGTGGCCTCAGCTGGCCTCCGTGATCTAGCACTTTGTCCTAGCTTCAAAAAGAAACAATAACATAACAAACAGCCTCTAGCCCTCACATCCACTCACTCCTCATGCTAACGTTTGCAGCCCACCCACCCCATGGCTTCTCATATCTGCAAAGCCAAGCTATGCCCCTCTACCAACACTCCTATGACACCTTATAGCCCCTATGATAACTTAGTGCCTGTTCATGCTAACCCTTGCCTCCACCTACCACCCTTTGCCCTTACATCCACCATGCCAGCTCATCCAGTATCCACCCTGGCAGACCTCAGAATCCGTGCTGAGAAGAAATAAAATAAAGTGCTAATTGTCTATTAATGAATTCACCATTGAAGAAAAACACTCATTGATTAAAAACCCATTCACTACACTTAAATTCTTTCAACCACAAGTATTTGTACTCACATCAGGGTAAGATGGGGGGGTCATTCAGTTTTATGAAAGTGAATACATTTCCCAGAGAAAATAAGATTCTTTAACTCTATTTTCTATTAAGGTTACAAATTTTTTGGCCCAGTATTAATTAGCAGAATGGAATCAGCTCTTTTGGTTATTTGTCTTCTTGGGATCAGCGAAACAATTCTTCACTAAAATGGCTACCTTTGAATAGTGATTGAATAACTCATTTTGCCACCATGCAGCCATTGTTGGCTCATTAACTTGTTGGGAAAGTGCTTGTTACTGCAGTCTTGCAAATACTACCTCCTCCTGCTTATTTGATCATTCCTGAAAGAAGCAGACAAAAACCTTTTACCCTGCAATTTTAATTGCCTGTTGGTGTAGCACATCCTTTATCACATGTACAATGGGCTCCTGTTATGCACAAAGGTTGCAAAGGATTATAAATCGGCAGATCTGGGTTTGACAAGACTTGAGTACATCATTACTGGATTATACCACTCCCTTCTCAAAATGATTGTGTGCAAAGCTGTTTACATTTTCGTTCACTATTTTTATTTCCAGAGCTTGTCATGTCCTCCAATGATGTCTTCTACCTCATCACATCGCATTGAAAGCCATGCCTACAGCTGCCTGGGCCCTAAACTCTGGAATTCCCTCCCTAAATTGCTCAGATGTCAATCTCTCTCCTCCTCCTCTAAGATGCTCCTTAAAAACTTATAACTTTAACCAACTTTTTGTCATGTTCTTGTGTCAATTTGTTATCTGATAATGCTCCTATGAAGCATGTTGCGATGTTTTACTCAGTTAAGTATGTTATATAAATGCAATTTGTTGTTACTTGTGATGTACTCAGCTTTGTTTAGATTCTCAGTAAGCAATGATAAGTTGCCAAAGAGAAGCAAAGTCTTTTTTAGCAACACTAAGACAGGGGAATGCAACACGACTGAAACTTTGCAACTTCAATCATGACATTTTTAAGCTTGTACATTACAGGAATTAGAAAATCTTGACTATGTCTTTCAGAACATTTGTTTTCCTTTGACCATATATTATAGGGCTTATAAGCTTCTGTTTATCAATGTCTGTTTTCATTTAAGTTGTAGATTTTGCCAGCAGTTTCCCAGTGAAGCAAAATGATGAATGGGGCGGAAATGGTGCACAACAGTAACCAGTACCACAAGTTTGGATTTTTTTCTGGAATGTAAAATGATTCCAAAATAACAGTAAAAATCCAAGCAAATAGCAGAATGCCATGTAATAAAACCAGAATTTGATTTGTGTCGAGTCTACGGCGCAAAAACAGACCATTTGGAGTATCTAGCCTATCATAGCGATTATCCGCCATACAAGCCTCCTCCCACTGGCTCTCCTTCTAAGCCCGCAGCATTTTGATCCTTATTGTAAGCCAAAGGAATTGTGGAATGAAATTCGAAAACAACAGTAAACATCGTGGAATGTTGAGTGGCAGCATGATTTAACTAATTTGCTCATGTTAATGCAAAAAGGAATGCAGGGGAGAAAGGTTGACACAACTGGAATTCGATATAAGAGTCGTAGGAAAAATGCAAATTAATTAGATTCAGGTCTGGGAGAGCAGCAAAAAGCTGGTCAAATCAAGGTTTTGTACAAATTAATTAAAATACTTCTTCTCCTGTCAGTATAAACCACTTTAGTTGGCATTACAGTTATTATGAAACAACAAAAAATTATAGAAATTTGGAAATGTGTTGTCGGAGATCATATTAATAAAATGCTGCCTTGGAAAAGTTACGAGGAACGGGCAGAATTTGGCATCCGAGTGAATGCTTTTATCATGACCAGTCTCAAGTAGATCAAAGTGATGAATATAAACTTTGTTGTGAGCATTTCACGACATATGAATTTTTCCTCAGGCATAGATTAATTCAATGTACACTTGAATACAAAAAAAATGCTGCTGTTATACTTGAGAACTGCTTTGATAATTGTTCATGATTTATAAGTAAGATATGTGACCAGCATTGCAGTTGTATTATTACTGCACTAATGAATAGAGAATCTTTAAAATATAGTTTGCAAAGCATTTTGGCACATTGGAAACAGATATCGGCACACGGGGATTAGCACAGGTATGCACAGGCTGAACACAGAGCAAATTTGGCAGTGTGTGGTCAACTGGTAATGATCTCTGGGTTTTGGCTGGGAAGCAATGTTGAGCTTTTGGGATTGTGCCTTTGTGGGGCTTTGGGATCATGAATTATTGTCAACTTGTTTTCCTGATCAGAGTCGGCCTGTTTTTCTTTGGCAAATTTGGCTTCATGAGGGAGAAGACTTTCAAGTAACGTTCCAGATTACTTGGGTATTTTCCAAACTTTAGGAGTGAGTTCTTTACTCTTCTAGCTGGCATATCTCCCATAAGTGTTTGAACCACATTATAGCCTGCACAACTGGGTGCGACAGAGGAACCCCACAACAGGCAATATCAGGTGGCTCAGAGGCCAGTGACAATAGCAAATAGGTCCAGGAAGATGATCATGGAGAAGAGGAAACATTAGGTGCTAATGGCTCATGTTATTCCTGTGGAGCCTGGAGGCAATTCACTTTAAATTTACCGTTTTTTAGCTCCTAATCCTTTGACACAGAGTGTGCACAGCATATCGTCCGTCGACTTGTCTCCCAGACTGTACATCAGGGAACTCTATATCTGCATTTGAAAAAGGAGAGCTATATGAAACAGGCAGGCTTTGCGACCAGCCTGTGGGACACTACTCCAGGGCAGTATTAGCCAGGTCAGAAGTGGAAATGGGGGTGTAGGCTCTTCCCAATTTCCATGTAATGGAGCCAGTGAAAATCTCCCCCAGAAAAGTATGTATGCAGTATGCATTTTCTCTACTACTGTATTATTTTAAATCCTCTGTGCAGCTTGTGAGTAACTTTAAAATACCATTGTCTGTAACTTCCACCGGAGTTTTTCTGATCAACTGAACTCTTGCAAAATGTGTAAATGGCTAATAATGGCTGTTTACACCATTTCGCCTGATTTCCACTGATCTTTCGTCAGAACTATGGAATAATTGTTGTGGAAATTCTCACTCCTGTCTCAGTTTCTCCTTTGCAAGAGCACACTGGTTTCGTCCTAGCCCCAGTTTGTCAATTGACCTGTCAATTTTTAAAAAAACCTCCAGGAATGCCGTTCCGTCTGGTCCCCATTTGTGGAGACCAGCACTGAATGGTGCTCTCCCAATGTTGCTGAGGCAAATGGGATGGATCCCAACAACTAGCAATAAAATAGTGCCTTTAACATCATAAAACATTGGCAGATGCTGTGCAGGAGCATCAGCAAACAAAATCTGACACTTATCCACAGAAGGAGATATTGGGCGCGATCTAAAGGCCGCATTGCGCCCAAAAGGCGGGATCTCCCGGCTCGCCGCGCCTCATGAGATCTAATACGATCCCGCAGGAAGTCGTGATCTGAATAACACTACTATTTTGCACATCTGCATATTAGACAGTTGGCCTCACACTAACATGCACATTTCTGCTGCTGTTTGTTGGCAAAGGGACACAGCGAAACATTTGATAATCTTGTAAGGTTGATGTAATGGAGCCACAAAACCAGGAATGAGCAAGAAGACCCATGCTGCTCCTGATCCACAACGTGTCTTTAGAAAAGTCCATTAGAAGCGACATTTAATGGCCTATTCTGGCCAATTAGCTGCTGCCAAGTCTATCTATCAGGATTGGTTCCACGCAGGCCTTTGAGTTAAAATGGCATTTCAGAGCAAGGTCACAGCTATTGAATGCTTTGAAGTGAGCTAAGATGATGGTGGAGGAGCCGGCAGGCAGTTGTTGGATTATTATGGGAGATGGTAGGGTAATGCTATAGTCACTGGACTAACAATCCATAAACTAAGGCTATTGTTCTGGGGACAGGTGCGAATCATATAATCATAGAATTTACAGTGCAGAAAAAGGAGACTCGGCCCTATCCTATTTAAGTCCATACCTTCACCCTATCCCCATAACACAGTAACCCCACTGAATCACTAATGTACTTGAGGGCAGTACGGTAGCATAGTGGTTAGCACAACTGCTTCACTGCTCCAGGGTCCCAGGTTCAATTCCTGGCTTGGGTCACTGTCTGCACGTTCTTCCTGTGAGTGCATGGGTTTCCTCCGGGTGCTCCGGTTTCTTCCCACAGTCCAAATATGTGCAGGTTAGGTGGATTGGCCATGCTAAATTGCCCTTGGTGTCCAAAATTGCCCTCAGTGTTGGGTGGGGTTACTGGGTTATGGGGATAAGGTGAAGGTGTGACCTTGGGTAGGGTGCTCTTTCCAAGAGCCGGTGCAGACACGATGGGCCGAATGGCCTCCTTCTGCACTGTAAATTTTATACTTCTATGAAATCTGCTGTTCTTGCATGGTGTGGCCTACATGTGACTCCTGACCAACAGCAATGTGGTTGACTCTTAAATTCTCTCTGAAATGGCCGAGCAAGACACTCAGTTGGATCAACCAGAAATGTTTTTTTTAAATATAAATTTAGAGTACCCAATTCATTTTTTCCAATTAAGGGCCAATTTAGCGTGGCCAATCCACCTGCCCTGCACATCTTTGGGTTGTGGAGGCGAAACCCATGCAAACACGGGGAGATTGTGCAAACTCCACACGGACAGTGACCAGGAGTCGGGATCGAACCTGGGACCTCGGCGATGTGAGGCAGCAGTGCTAACCCACTGCGCCATCGTGCTGCCCCTCAACCAGAAACGATGACCTCGGCACCAGAAATTACAACAACAAACACCTTCCTCCACACCAACATCTGGGGGTTTATGTCAAAATTAGGAGAGCCGTCCCACAGACCAATCGAGCAAGAGCCTGTCATAGTCATACTCACGGGGTCATACCTTACAGGTAATGTCTCAGATACAACCATCATCATTCTTGGGTATGTCCTGACCCACTGGCAGGATAGATCCACCAGAGGTGGTGGAACAGTGGCATACACACGAGAGAGGATTCTTATGGCATCAGGTCAAATATGGGCAAGGAAACCTCCTGCCACCCTCCAAGCTGATGAATCAGTATCTATGTTAAACACCACATGGAGGAAGCATTGTAAGTGGCTAGGGCACAGAATGTACTCTGGGTATGGGACTTCAATGTCCACCACCAAGAGTGGCACCATTGATTGAGTTGACTGAGTCCTAAAGGACAAGTAGCTGCCAGACTGGATTCTGTGGCAGGTGGCGAGGGAAAATCTTACTTGGCCTCTCCCTCACCAATCTACCAGTTGCAGATGCATCTCTCTATGAGAGTACTGGTAGGAGTTGCCACCGCAGAGTCCTTTTTGGAAACGAAATCCTGGCTTAACATTGATGATATCCTCCCATGTTGTGCAGCTCCAACACTGTGCGAAATGGAATATATTTCAAACATCTAGCAGATCAAAAACTGGGCAACAATAAGGCAATTGTATAGCACCATAATCTGTAACTTCATGGCCCGGTTTATCCATCATGGCACTCCACCATTACCATCAAATCACGGGATTAGCTCTGGCCCAATGAAGAGTGCAGGTGGACATGCCAGGAGCAGAACCAAGCATGCTTAAAAATGAGTTTTCAACTTGGTGAAGCTATAGCACAGTGGTTAGTACTGTTGCTTCAGAGCGCCAGGGTCCCGGGTTCAATTCCCGCTTGGGTCACTGTCTGTGCGGAGTCTGTACATTCTCCCCGCGTCTGCCTGGGTTTCCTCCGTGTGCTCCGGTTTCCTCCCAGAAGTCCGGAAAGATGTGCTTGTCAGGTGAATTGGACAATAATAAAGATTATTATGATTATGCCATCCAGTGGAAGCAGCATATTAAGATAAAGCTCGGTGATCAATGGACCACATCTAAGCCTGTGGACGGCCTTTCCGCCCCACATCCTTAAATAGGTAATTAACGCTCAAATAAAAGACTCATCCTGCCGATGCTGATATTAAACCAGCAGCAGCTGGCCTATTATAACATGGGAAACAAAATGAGTCAACATGTGCAGGCTGCTTGTGGGCTTCTACGGGTGTTCCTTGTTCAAAGCCACTCAGTTTTTGAACGAGGAATCCAGCATTTGGAAGGTTGGGGGGTGGGTGTGCTGGGAGCCAACCCCCCTCACCACACTCCCCTGCTGCTTCTCTCACAGTGGCAGCCCGCCTGCCATCACTCACCTGAATCCAGGGTTCCAACGAAGATCCAGGCTTTGGGTAGTTCTCATTCCTGCAGCAGCCACTGCCTCCCAATTTGCCCTGCTGAACGAAAGAGCTGCTGGCCTCTGATAGGCAACTCCCATTGGGCGGGGCTTCCTCACTGATCTCAATGAAAGGGCTGTCAATGATCTCTACTTCCCAAATGCCACGCAATATTGCTGAGCCTTCCCAGGAGAAGGCAATGTGGGTCTCTCGCGGTTCCGCAGCTACCAGCCAAGACCCTCATCACCTCCATAAAATTCCTACTCGTGTAAAAGGAAGACGCTATGATGACTGACATCTTGAGCAACTAATAGGA
Organism: Scyliorhinus canicula; assembly: GCF_902713615.1. Taxonomy (NCBI): domain Eukaryota; kingdom Metazoa; phylum Chordata; class Chondrichthyes; order Carcharhiniformes; family Scyliorhinidae; genus Scyliorhinus; species Scyliorhinus canicula. Next base: position 22,480,572 of record NC_052161.1, read on the forward strand.
GTCTGGGGGAGGGGGCAGTTGAAAGTAGGTTATGTTACATCTCCCAGAATATGTCCAGCTAGAGTTTTTTTTAACAAACAATTTTTAATGAGGTATTTTTGGCATAATAAACAACCACAGTATAAAAAACAATAGAGTACAAAGAACTGTACTCCTCCAGCGCCCTTAAGCTAGGAAAGCTCCCTTCCAGATACAGGTCCCCCCATCTTCTCAATCCCCAGGCTTTGCCATACCCGAAATCCCCCATCTAGGCTCCCTGAAGTGAACCGATGATTGTTACATATTGGGGACCAAACCGACGCCCTCACTGCACCAACAAATCTCCTCCATTGACCCAGATCCTCAGGGACGCCACCACCACGGGGCTGGTGGAATATCTCGCCGGCGGCAGCGGCAATTGGTGCCGTTATCAGCGCCCCAAAGCTGGTGCCCCTGCATGAGGCCACTTCCATCCGCTCCCAAGCCCCCCCCCCCAAACCATCCACTCCTTATCATTGCAATATTGGCCGTCCAGTAATAATTACCAAAATTTGGCAGAGCAAGCCCCCCCCGATTTCTCTCGAGCATCACCTTTTTCATCCGTGCGGATATCCCCGTCCAAAGAAAGCACAAAATGATTTTGTTGATCCTCTTTTTAAAAAAAAAATCGGGAGGCATTGGAACACAAATAAAAATCTCGGCAATATCGTCATTGTCATAATATCCACTCATGTATATCATGAGATATAGACAGGCAGTGATTGACACACAGGATAACCAATGAACACACATGACACCGAACAACCAATCACCTGACAGGACACCACCAATATAAAGCCCACTGGGCATTAAGGCTCTCCCTCTCTCACAGGACACGGCCAAGGAGATAGTCGCAATGCACAGGCCAATGAACATCATCACCATGTGATAGAGAGCTAGTCTTCAATTAGGTTAATAGAGTGTCAACCCACAGCAGATTATGTACAGCAATCAACAGGTTCAATAAAACAGTGTTGGACCATTTCCTGTGTCGGAAAGCCTGTTTCTCGTTTTACTGCATCCAGTTGCAGTCGATGTTAGACCAGCACAGATAACACATCAGTCATCTTAACCGTCTGCACCCTCCCCGCCAGTGATAGCGGGAGTGCATCCCATCTCCGAAACTCACCCCTCATCTGCTCAACCAGCCGGGACAAGTTCACCTTGTCTAACCGGCCCCAGTCGCGCGCCACTTGTATCCCCAGATACCTAAAGTTGTCCCTCACTAACCTAAACGGTAGCTCCCCCAGCTGACCCTCCTGGCCTCGTGCCTGGACTACACACATCTCTTCGTCATATTCAGTTTGTATCCCGAAAACCAGCCAAATTCCCCCAGAATTGTCAAAATCTCCCTCATCCCTGCCCCTGGATCCACCACATACCGGAAGATCGCGCTGTTCCTGTTGACTGCGGGGGACCATGCCATCCACATCTATAACTCGCTCATGTTTGCCGATGGCGATGACAAGACGAAGTTCAAGACGGTTCTGCTGAAATTCGACAACCACTGCGACATTGAGGTGAATGAGAGCTTTGAATGGTACATCTTCCAACAGAGGCTTCAGGATAAGGATGAACCTTTTCAGTATTTCTTGACCCATCTCCGCATCCTAGCGCAGTCATGTAATTATGACTCGACGGCTGATTCCATGATCCGGATCAGATCGTTTTCGGAGTCCAGTCCAACTCCCTGCGGGAGCAGCTCCTCAAAATGAAACAGTTCACCCTCTCCGTCGCCATTGAAACGTGCGTTGTTCATGAGCATGCCAGGAATCATTACTCCCGCATCAGGGCAGCAGAAAATGCAAAACTAGTCTCCCACGCGGCAGAAAGGGTGCAGGCCATAGCAAAAATGCAAGGCCTGAGCATCAAGGCGAGTGGTCGTTTCATGCACTTTTCCCGGGTCCCTATGCATGTGCGCCACGACCGGGTGGACGACGAGGCCGAAGACCCCGATGTGCATATGCGAAAGTCGGCTGACCGCACTGCGCATGCGCAATGGCGCACGGAACGTGCTGACGTCAGCGTCATGACGTGTCCAAATTGTAGCTCCGCTCATTTAAAGTGGCAATGTCCAGCCAAAGGAAGACGATGGCTACAGTGTGGAAAGCCTGGGCATTATGCGGCCTTATGCAGGTCCGCTCCACCGACCAACAGCCAGCGATCCCAGCTGCAGCGCAGACGTGTCCGCTGCGTACAACAAGGCATGCAGGATTCGGATCCCGACAACCCAACGGCCCCGATGCTGACTGCCTCGAGTCTCCATACCGGGTGGGGATATTCACCACGCGTGAGCTGGCTTCCACCATGCCTGCAAACCGCCTTTCAATCCTTACTATGGATCCTGACGATGAGTGGTGGGCTGTCGTCACAGTTAACCAGTCTCGCATCCAATTTAACTCGGACACTGGCGTATCTGCAAACCTCATATCACAAGCGGACCTCAACAGCATCCGAGACCAACCTAGCATTCTTCCACCAGCCTGCCAGCTCCTTGACTACAATGGCAATGCCATAGCTGCCAGTGGATCGTGTCAGCTAGGTGTATCTCACAAGGCAATCAAAGTGATGTTACGATTCAAGATTGTCCGGCCTGACAAGGCATCTCTGCACGGTGCTCGCCAGGCAAACTCCTAAATCTGGTCCAGAGTGTCCATGCCATGTCATTGACACCGGCGACTGCCTCGCCCAATGTAAATCTCCAGGCTGAGATAGACGACATTCTCACACAATACTACAACGTGTTTGATGGAATGGGCACGCTCCCATATTGTTACAAGATATTGCTCGAACCGAATGCCATCCCTGTCATCCATGCGCCCCCCGGGTGCCGGCCCCTCTCAAGGATCGTCTGAAAATGCAGCTACAAAAAGCTCCAAGACCAGGGTATCATCTCAAAGGTCACGGAACCAACAGACTGGGTCAGCTCCATGGTCTGCGTCAAGAAGCCCTCTGGTGAACTCCGCATTTGCATTGATCCCAAAGACCTGAATCGCAGCATCATGCGAGAGCACTACCCGATCCCAAAGCGTGAAGAGTTAACCTGTGAGATGGCTCATGCCAAATTCTTTACCAAGCTGTATGCCTCCCGTGGCTTCTGGCAGATACAGCTGGATGAGTCCAGTCGGAAGCTGTGCCCGTTTAACACTCCGTTCGGCAGGTATTGCTACAACCGTATGCCTTTTGGTATCATACCAGCTTCCGAAGTATTTCATTGCATAATGGAGCAAATGATGGAGGGTATCGAGGGGGTGCGAGTCTATGTGGACGACGTGATCATCTGGTCCACAACGCCCGAGGATCACATTGCTTTCCTCAAACAGGTTTTTCAGAGGATTCATGAAAACGGCCTCAGCTCAACAGGGCCAAATGCTCATTTGGTATGTCCGCTATCAAGTTTCTGGGTGACCACATTTCACAGCAGGGTGTGCAACCTGACACTGACAAAAGTGCTGGCAATCAATGCCATGAAGACCCCAGAGGACAGAAAGGCGGTCCTCCATTTCCTCGGGATGGTGATTTTTCTTGGGAAATTCTGTCCCAACATATCATCCCACACCACAGCCCTCCGGCATCTTGTAAAAAAGTCGAGAATGTTCCAGTGGCTTCCTGCACATCAAGCGGAGTGGCTTGAGCTGAAGGCGAAGCTCACCACAGCCCCAGTACTGACGTTCTTTGACCCAACCAAGGATACCAAGATATCCACAGACGCAAGCCAGGACGGCATTGGGGCGGTGCTCCTCCAGCGAGACGACTCATCGCCCTGGGCTCCAGTGGCATATGCCTCCAGAGCCATGACTCCGACCGAACAATGGTATGCCCAGATCAAAAAGGAGTGCTTGGGTCTTCTGACAGGAAGAGTCAAATTTCATGACTACGTATACGGCCTGCCAAAGTTCACGATGGAAACAGACCACAGGCCTTAGTCCACATAATCCAAAAGGTTTAAAATGACATGACACCTTGGCTGCAGCGAATTCTTCTTGTCTCCACCGATATGATATCTGCACACCGGGTAAGGAGCTGATCGTCGCGGATGCCCTATCCCGATCCATCGCCACGCCATGTGAACAGGGCGACCTCATTCGCCACATTGAAGCACAGGTGCAGCTGTGTGCCAGCAACCTCCCAGTCACTGATGAACGAGTTATACAAATATGCGAGGAAATTGCCAAAGATCCCCTACTGCAGCGCGTGATGAAGCACCTCACCCATTCCTGACAAAAGGGGCAGTCCCCCCAGTTCTTCAACGTTAAGGACGAGCTGACGGTTGTTGAGAGGATCCTTCTTAAACTAGATAGAATTGCCATTCCCCAAAGCATGCAAAACATGGTGCTCAGACAGATCCATGAGGGTCACCTGGGGGTGGAGAAATGTCGACGCAGAGCTCGGCAGGCAGTTTACTGGCCTGGCATCAGCCAGGACATTGCCAACACAGTCCTCAACTGCACAACATACCAGAAGCTTCAACCAGCTCAGCCCAAGGAAACGCTGCAACAGCACGAGATTGTGACCTCTACGTGGTCCAAGGTGGTGATGGACCTCTTTCGCGCCAATGGGCGTGATTAGGTGCCCCTGGTTGACTACCTCCCCAGCTACCCAGAAGTGATGAAACTGTCGGACCTCATGTCCAAGTCCATCATCAAAGCCTGCAAAGAGACGTTTGCCAGGCATGGGATACCACTCACGGTAATGAGTGACAACGGTCCATGTTTCTACAGCCAAGAGTGGTCCGACTTTGCACGAGCCTACCACTTTAGTCACATCACATCCAGTCCCCATTACCTGCAATCAAACGGGAAGGCCGAGAAAGGAGTCCATATTGTCAAGCGGTTGCTGTGCAAGGCTGCAGACTCAGCCTCGGATTTCAACCTGGCGCTATTGGCATACAGGGCAACCCCTCTGTCGACTAGTTTGTCTCCGGTGCAGTTGCTCATGAACAGCAACCTGAGGACGACTGTTCCAGCCATTCATGTTCCAGACCTTGACCACCTCACGGTGCTGCAGAAAGTGCAGCAATCCAGGGAGCAGCAAAAGATCACGTATGATGCTCATGCCACGGATCTGCCTGCGCTGACTCAGACAATGTTGTTGGCGTTCAGCTGCCTGAGGGAGGTTGGTCAGCCCCAGCTGTTGTCGTCAGACAGGCTTCTCCCAGGTCTTTCATTGTCCAAATGGCTGATGGCTCAATTTTACGGCGCAATAGGAGGGTGCTGCGTAAAGTTCCCTGCCCATCACCCGACCGCACTTCTCCATGTCACCATGCCTCCTCCGGACGTCTTGCACCATGAGGTCACCGATCTGGCAGCGATCCCACCTGTCCACAAGGCCACCGATCTGGCAGTGATCCCACCTGTCCACAAGGCCCCCGATCTGGCAGCGATCCCACCTGTCCACAAGGCCCCCCGATCTGGCAGTGATCCCACCTGTCCACAAGCCACCGATCTGGCAGCGATCCCACCTGCCCACAAGGTCACCGATCTGGCAGTGATCCCACCTGTCCACAAGGCCACCGATCTGGCAGCGATCCCACCTGCCACAAGGTCACCGATCTGGCAGCGATCCCACCTCCACAAGGTCACCGATCTGGCAGCGATCCCACTTGTCCACAAGGCCACCGATCTGGCAGCCATCCCACCTGTCCACAAGGCCACCGAGATGGCAGCGATCCCACCTGTCCACAAGGTCACCGATCTGGCAGTGATCCCACCTGTCCACAAGGCCACCGAGATGGCAGCCATCCCACCTGCCCACAAGGCCACCGATCTGGCAGTGATCCCACTTGTCCACAAGGCCCCCGATCTGGCAGCCATCCCACCTGCCCACAAGGCCACCGATCTGGCAGCCTGCCCACAAGGCCACCGATCTGGCAGCCTGCCCACAAGGCCACCGATCTGGCAGCGATCCCACCTGTCCACAAGGCCCCCGAGATGGCAGCCATCCCGTCTGTCCAGGTGCCGGCGTCCCCCCTCCACCTCTGCGGCGATCGACAGGAATTCGTCGCCCACCACAAAGACTGAATCTATAGACTTAACTCTTGTAAATTTTGTTCAGTTTGCTCTGTATCTGCACGATAGACACCTTCCCATGTACATATGTTCATTCATTCCCCACTTGTACATAGTTATGCGTGTATATCCAGCCACATTCCAAAATTAATTTAAAAGGGGGAGATGTCATAATATCCACTCATGTATATCATGAGATATAGACAGGCAGTGATTGACACACAGGACAACCAATGAACACAGACGATACAGAACAACCAATCACCAGACAGGACACCACCACTATAAAGCCCACTGGGCATTAAGGCTCTCTCTGTCACAGGACACGGCCAGGGAGATAGTCACAGTGCACAGGCCAATGAACATCATCACCATGTGATAGAGAGCTAGTCTTCAGTTTGGTTAATAGAGTGTCAACTCACAGCAGATTATGTACAGTAATCAACAGGTTCAATAAAACAGTGTTGGACCATCTCCTGAAGCCTGTTTGTCGTTTTACTACATCCAGTTGCAGTCGATGTTAGACCAGCACAGATAACACATCAGTCATCTTAACCGTCTGCACCCTCCCCGCCAGTGATAGCGGGAGCGCATCCTATCCCCCCATCTGCTCAACCAGCCGGGACAAGTTCACCTTGTCTAACCGGCCCCAGTCGCGCGCCACTTGTATCCCCAGATACCTAAAGTTATCCCTCACTAACCTAAACGGTAGCTCCCCCAGCTGACCCTCCTGGCCTCTAGCCTGGACTACATACATCTCACTCTTCGTCATATTCAGTTTGTACCCTGAAAACCAGCCAAATTCCCCCAGAATCGTCATAATCTCCCTCATCCCTGCCCCTGGATCCACCACATATCGGAGTAAATCGTCCGCATATAGCGATACCCTATGCTCCCCCCCCCCCCCCCCCCCCCCCCCCCCCCCCCTACCAAACCCAAAGCGTCCCAACACCTCCCATAAATAGTCCCATTCTACCCGGTCAAACGCCTTTTCTGCATCCATGGCCACAACTACCTCTACCTCCCTACCCTCCGGGGGCATCATAATCACGTTAAGCACCCTTCTAATATTGGCCACCACCTGCCTACCCTTGACATATCCGGTTTGGTCCTCCATAATCACCTCCGGCACACAATCTTCAATCCTGGAGGCCAACATTTTGGCCAGCAGCTTATGGTCCACATTGAGCAACAAGATCGGCCTGTAGGACCCACACAGCTCCGGGTTTTTTGTCCCGCTTCGATATTAATGAGATGGTGGCCTGTGACATCGTCGGGGGCAGCACCCCTCTATCCCGTGCCTCGTTAAAAACCTTAACCAGCAAAGGCCCTAATATCCCCGAAAAATTCTTGTAAAATCCTACCGGGAACCCATCTGGCCCCGGAGCATTACCCGACTGCATTGCCTTCAAGCCCTCAGAAATGTCTTCAGCCCTAATCGGAGCCCTCAACTCACCCACCTGCTCCCTGCCCACCCTTGGGAAAGTCAGCCCGTCCAAAAAGTGTTTCACCCCTCGGTCCCCGAGGGGGGCTCCGAGCTGTAAAGTCCGCTACAAAAATCGCTGAATGCCCTATTTAGTCCAGCCGAATCTCCTACCAGGTTCCCATCCCCGTTGACCACCTTATCGATTCCCCTGGCCGCCTCCCTCTTCCTCAACTGCTGAGCCAGCATTCTGTTAGCCTTCTCCCCATATTCTAAGCTGCTCCACTGCCTTGCCCGTGGACAGTACCCCAAAGTCCCCCTGCAGCCTCCGACGCTCCCTTAACAGTTCCACCCCTGGGGTCACCGCATACCTCCTATCTACCCGTAGAATCTCCTTGATCAGTCGGTCCGTCTCTACCCTATCCGTCCTTTCCCATGTACTCTGATTGAAATCAACTCCCCTCTCATCACTGCCTTCAGCGCCTCCCAGACCACCGCTGCTGAGACTTAGCCCGTGTCATTGACCTGCAGGTAGTCCAGCACACACTCTCTTACTCTCTCATGCACCACCTCATCCGCCAACAGGCTTACGCCCAATCGCCACTGCGGGCGCTGGAAGCTCTCCTCACTAACCTACAGTTCCACCCAATGTGGGGCATGGTCTGAGATAGTGATGGCCGTGTACCCCGTGTCCACCACCCCTGCCAGCAGATCCTGACTCAAAATGAAAAGTTGATCCGGGAATACACTCTATGTACATATGCGAGTAGAAAGAAAACTCCTTAGCCGTACGCTGTCTAAACCTCCATGGGTCGATCCCCCCCCCCCCCCCCCCCCCCCTCCCCCATCTGCTCCATGCACCCTATCAACTCCTTTGCCATCGCTGGCACCTTCCCCGTTCTCGAGCACGACCGGTCCAGGCCGGGGTCAGTAACCGTATTAAAATCCCTTCCCATCACCAGCTTGTGTGAGTCCAAATCCCGTCTCTTCCTCAGTACCCTCCTAATGAAATCAACGTCGTTCTAGTTAGGCGCATAGACGTTGACCAATACCACCTTCCTCCCCTCCAGCTTACCGCTCACCAGCTTGCACTGCACCCCCCCCCCCCCTCCCCCCCCCCCCCCCCCCCCCCCGCGCCGATTAGCCATCCCCCTTTCTGGGCCTGCCCCCCGCCCATGCGTCACACCGGCAGCTGCCCGCCTCCAGGCAGCCCCCACCCCCGACCTCCTCTCCATCCCCAGACCCAATTACCATAGGAGACAGCCCAAGACAGACAGAGACCCCCACCGCACACCCCTCGATAGTTCAAATTAAAATAATACGAAATAAAACATAGCCCCTACCAACCACCCCATCAAAACGCCAAAACAAACCCCAACAATGACCGAATATCTTTTACTCCCCCGTCTTCCCCCAAACTTCAAAGACAAACAAAAAAGAAAGGACAACAATCAAACCATATATACATCATTCAAAAAATTCGCTTAGGTCCGAAAAAGTCCACAGTTCTGCGCCAGGCCCTTCTTCTTGGCAAAGTCCATCGCCTCTTTGAGCGATTCAAAGTAGTGGTGCTGGTCCTCATGGGTGACCCAGAGGCACGCCGGGTAGAGGAGCCCAAATTTCACTTTCCTCTTAAACAGGATCTCCTTCACCCCCCCCTGCTCTCCTTTTGGCCTGCCCTCCTTCTGGCCACCTCCACACTCGGGCGCTGATAGACACGCAGTATACTATTGTCCCACTTGCAGCACCTGGTATGTTTGGCCCACTGGAGGACACACCCTTTGTTCAGAATTCTGTGGAACCACACCACCATCGCCCTGAGGGGGTCCCCGGGCCGTGGCTTCCTCACCATCACCCTGTATGCCCTGTCCACCTCCAGCGGCCGGGGAAAAGCCCCCTCCCCCAGAAGCTTCTGGAACATATTTACCACAAAAGCGCCCGCATCAGCCCCCTCAGCCCCTTCAGGGAGACCAATAATTCTCAAATTCTGTCAGCGTTTATTGTTCTCCAGCTCTTCCACTTTTTCTAACAGCCTCTTTTGCTGAACCTTCAGCATCCCCACCTCCAGCTCGACCACCGTTTGGTGCTCCTGCTGGTCTGCCAGCGCTTTCTCCAACTTCTGGATCGTCCGATCCTGGACATCCAGCCTCCGTTCCATCCGATCAATCGACTCCTTTATTGGGTCGAGACAATCTCGTTTCTGTCTGGCGAAGTCCTCTTGGGTGATCTGCATCAGCTCCTCCATCAATGGCTGGGCCGTCGCAGCGGGGGTCCGAACCTCGGCCATGTTAACTTCAGCAGCCACTTCTATCCAGCCCTTGCTTATCTTTCTGTTTCTTCCCTTACGGTCCCTTGGAGTTCTCCATTCCATGCACTACTGTGTGGATCTAGTACTTAAATGTCCGCACTTTCCAAATCAAGACTCAAAACTGCGGAAAATTCAGGGATAAAGGTCCGAAAGCCCGGCCAGAGCGGGAGCCACTAACTATGCAACCTACTCCCTCATAACTGCCACCGGAAGTCTCATGTCCAGCGAGAGTTGGCAACGTTAGTTAGACACCCAATTATTGGAGACAGCAGTTTTATTCTGTCTAATTTCTGCCTAATTTTCTTTCTTAAAAAAGAACTTGAACAAAGTCTTCATTTGTCACAAGATTCCAGCCAAGGCCAGCATTTATTGCCCATGCCTGATTGCCCTTGAACTGAGTGGCTTGTTCAGCCACTTCAGAGGGCTGTTGAGAGTCAGCCGCATTGCTGTGGATCCAGAGTCGCATGTCGGTCAGACCAGGCAAGGATGAGAGATCTCCTTTCCTCAAGGACATTAGTGAACCAGACGGGTTTTTACGACAATCAATGACAATCTCATTATTCAATTCCAGATTTTATTAATTGAATTTAAATTCCACAAAGTATCATGACTGGTTTGAACTTGTGTCCCCCGCAGCATTAGCCCGGGCTTCTGGATTTCAATACAGTGACATTACAATATGCCACCGACTCCCCTGATCTGTTTCGCACTGGCTTCATCTTGAGTTTAATAATGTTATCTACTAGTTGCATATAATCTGTGTGTCAAAGGCAAGTTCATGATTGGCTTTCTAAATAACAGACCTATGGTATGTTTACATTCGAGCCAATAAAGAAATTATTAGCTGTCATGAATGCTATCTGCAAACAATTGAATTTGGGAAAAGAAAACAGGCTTCTAACCTTCAATATTTTTAGTGTTTGCGGAAACGGTCAGAATGTTTGCCTTTCTGGTTCCTTTAACACATTATTGACAGAGAACAAGATTAGCAAGTCAACAGGAACAAATTAAATTGAATTCTGATGTCTGCCTTGCTCTCAGGAGAAGAGCTACAACTAAGAATGACTAAGGGTATTGGAAAGCACAGCACTTGTGGAATCTAAAAGTTTTGAGGTCAGGTTTAACTAGTCCTATTAGGGCAGTGCCCATTCCTGTCACGATGGTCATGGAAAAGAGCTCAATCCTCTCGATCTCAAGTTTCCTTTGTGATCTAACGAAAAAGTAGAATTTGCATGCAATTTAAAACCAGCCACAAGTCTGTTTTAATTATTTATTCAACAGTAGTATCTTTCACCACATGCAACTTATGTTGTACTAAGTCAATATCTTCCACTTAGAGCCATTGAACATATTCATAATAATGTATGTTTATCAGAGTTGAAACGGACAGAGCATTTTTTTGGGACTAACCTTCTTCAAAGAAGGAATTATGGTCAATTAGCTCAGCCTAATGATACCTTCTAGACTAGTGGCTTGGGAACTGGTCAACTAATTTTACCAACTCGCCACCAATTCAGGCTGTTACAACCCCTGTGGGATGACTGAAAAGCAAACATAATTTGCATATTGCTTCAAGTCTGCTCTGGTAGCAATTAACTGTAACCCAGTGAGAAGTTCCAAAATTTCCTATTTTCCCAGAAAATGTTAACTTTCTTTCCAAGGGCCGGTGCAGACTCGATGAGCCAAATGGCCTCCTGCACTGTATATGCTATGATTCTATAAGAAGTGATGGAGCAGAGATTGGGAGTTCTGTGTCAGGAGTTCTCCCCAGCAAGGGCTGAGGATGGAGTGCAAGCAGCAGATAGATGAGATGGTGGTGATGGGAACAAATCTTTGAGACAGCCAGTGCTTGTATTTGTTCCCCGCTAATGTTATAAGAGATCCCTGAGGAGTGTTGTCCTTTGCGTGCGTGATGAAAGTGTGAGAGAGGGAGTTGGAGGTTGTCTTCCCCTGGCAGAATGGAAGAGATTATTCACCTTCTCCCTGCATTCGACAGTTTGCTGGGTGCTGTTGCCAGCTGCACTGACCTGGCTTGCGATGGTCTCCATGGCTTGAGAAATGAGGTTAGTATGCTTCTTCAAGCCATCTTGGGGTAAAGGTCGTCCCTGTCTTATCTTATAATGACCTTGGGTGGAGGGTGTTCCAGGGCAGAAAAAGGGTACAGCTTCCTTCTTTTTCTTGTCAGGCATCTCCAGAAGACGTCTGGGTTGGAGAGAGTGAAATGTGTGTGCTTGGGTGACTTTGAAATGTGACACCTTCACCCATGTTAGGTAATGGTGGGAGGACAAATTAGTTCCCAACCTGTCATGTGATTCAGTGAAAATCATCTGTGCATAGCTAGAGGGTTTCAGAGCATGGAATTGGTGGAAATTTCATGCCATTCCAACCAGCAAGAAATGTGCCATGAAATCTACTCTGCTTCAGAAATTAAAAATTTCCCTCTTGGCAGATGTGGTTAAATTGATGAAGAATCGAGAATAGATCTATTCCCAGTTTCAGCACCAACACCATTTTTATAATCTCAATCTAGATTGGCTGTTGATATGCAGATTGAACAAAGCAATTACTAAATTCTTTGTCAAATCCATTTAAGACACGAATTGTGCCAAATACATTGGGCGAATTCTCTGAGCCTCTGTGCCGAAATTGCGATCGTTGCAGGGGCGGAGAATGGCCATTGGCGCCGAAAACCGGCACGATGCCGCTCCCGCGATTCTCCAGTCCCCCGGAGAATTGCCACGAATTGCGCGCGCACAGTCTATGTGGCACGGGTAGAGGGCCATTGACAGAGGCCCCCCCGTGATTCACCGAAGAAAACTGTCCGAGTTCCCGACGGCGTGGTTCTAACCACGTTTTGCCTGTCGCGAACGGTCGGCGGTGGTTGCGTGGTTTGCGGCCAGGCTATCGATTGGGGGTCACCAATCCGTGGGCATGTGTGATCTCGGGGGGGCCTATATTTTCGGGCCGCACCACATTGTGAGTCCACCATGTCGCGCATGGTGGCCGCCAAAGGCTGCCGCCATGCGCACGCGCGGACTCCTGACCGGAAGTACAGGGTCCCGTATCGGCAGCCAGACTTGCGAGGAGTACTCCGGGGCCCTGCTAGTTCCCTTCAGGTAGGAGAATCCCTCTGGACTTTCTTCCAGAAAATCCAGTGTGAAACGCCCGCGTTTTGACACTGGAGTGGGGACATAGCCGGAGTGGGGACATAGCCCCATTATTGGAGAATCCCGCCCAATGTGTCCAATCTGCAGCTAAGGTGATTATCTTCATTGACTGATTTTGAAAGGTAGCTGGAAGGAAATCAATCTGGCTGAGGAAGGAAGGCGTGTGACCTACCAGGGCAAGAGCACAGGGATCACATCTGTCCTCAAAATTTGGGCAAAACATTCTCATCTTTGCCCTGGTCAAGTGCAACCTGTGTAACACCTTAAATTGAATTGGGCTGAACGCGGTAAGCAGCAGGCTGCCCCTCTGCTGATGGGCATCCTGGGGACACACCTAGATGTAGCAGTAGAACACTGAGGACTAAACAGATTGAGAATCTCTGAGGAGGTACTGGGGGTGATTGGGGGTGGCAAAATTGGGAGCTGGGGACATTCAAGGTCATGTACAACCCTAGCCCCTGTCCGTCTGCCCCACCAACCACTCATAACCCCCACACACAGCCGAGGCCTCTGGCCCTATGACTGAAGGCTATTGCTAATAGGGAATTGGCAATAGTCGTTAAGTGAGAACTTCACACAACCAAAGGGGATTCCCATGGATGGGTAGGCTATGTAACGTGTGGGAGTCTTGCCTAGCATCCCAATCCCACCTTGATGCATAGACACTGCTTGAACACTGTGGGAGGCAGCACCACACATTCAGTAGCCAACATACATCTTAGTCTAGGTGTCTCCCCAGGATGCACATCTGAGGTGGAGGCAGTCAGTCCCTTACTTTGTGCTGCGGCTTTCGATCCCCTGGCGAGTGTCCTCTGGGGGCTCTGGGACCGGATGGCCCCGGTGCACTTGTCGACGGCACATGCACAGCCGTGCCACCCAGTCCCACGTGTTGACCTCGAGACACGGCCTTATCAGATGGGTGGAACTCGAGGGAGCTGATGGCCACCGTCGCCACTCCATGGGATGGGTCCGGGTTGGCACGCAGTGCCCCCTCCTCCCGGTGGGTGCCCATAGGGCCCTGGGGTTCACCTGGATTGAGCCCACCTGCTGCTGCATCATCTGGTTCTGCCAGTTCTGGCGGCTCCCCAGTGTCTGCACCATGGTGTCGACGCCCTCCGTGATGCTCCTCAGTAATTGGGCCACGTTCTGCAGTGACTCGGCAATGCCCACCTGTGACTGGGCCAGCTCCGCAGCGCCTCGACCATTCCCATCTGAGAGCAGAACATGCCCTGCAGAACCTCATCAAGGTCAACCTGGTACTGGGTGACATCCCCCAGAGAGTCTGACATTTTGCTGAGAAGCTCAGCCATGGCCATCAACGACTGGCCGAAGCCTTGAACACCTTCACTCATGGTGCTGATGTCGTGCCCCAGGCTCTCCACTGCGGTCACCACCCTGGCAGTGTTGGCCTCAGTGCCACTCATTGCCAGTGACATCTCCTGCGCCTGTAGCCTCTGGGACTCTTCCAATTGGCTATGGACCTGCTGACATCTCCCTCTGAATGTTCTGACTACACCCTAACATCCCCATGAGCTTTGGTAAACCTGTACCAGAGGCTCAGCATAAGGCTGGGACCCAACTGGGTCCTGGATTCCAGCAGCCCTCTGACTGCTGTCTCACCTGGGGGTTCCTGCCTCCACCTAATATGCATCCGCAGCTGTGTGGTGCTCATCAGATTGTGCCCCAGAAGCCTGACTAACGTCTCCCTCCGAGGTTTGTGTATCTGTGCTGTAGGAGGGTGGGGATGACAGCTGTGACGCATCAATTGTGTCCTCCTCGGAGCTCACCTCCGAGGTGTTCTCATGGGAGGCCGGAGAGGGGACCATCAGGATGGGCAGGTGCTGCCAACTGGAGGACCTGTGGGAGAATTTACCATGTGGTCAGTGAGAGGGTTGGTTCAGTCAGTAAGGCCGTAACTCTTCCTGAGTGGGGCCTGGTGGTTCCACATTTGTGCGGGTTTCGCCAACCTCCGCATTGGTGACTGCTCTGTCCTCGGCCACCCCAGTCACCTCCAGGGCCCATTCCCCAAAGGTGGGGTGAATGGAGGTTTGTGGACTGCATGGAGAGTTATTGGGGGGGGGGGGTGCTCATGTGGGGGTGGAAAGGTTTTGGGGCAGTTGGGGGACATTGGTGTCTATTCGCCCGTGCTGCCTGGTGGAGGTTGTTAACCTTTTTACGGCACTGGAGACCAGTCCTGCTGGTCACGCTCCCAGAGCTTACAGCCATCACCACCTCATCCCAGGCAGCACTGGCTGCCCTGGAGCTCGCTCTCCGGGACTCTCGGGGGAACAGGACATCCTTCCTGCCCTCCACCCCCTGGCCCGGTCCGCATCGCCAAATCTTGGGGCTGGTCTTCTCGGCACCATGGTTGCAAGCTGACTGGGGTTGGCTGTACAAAAGCTCTTTAACTGCTGCTCATAGAACATAGAACAGTACAGCACAGAACAGGCCCTTCGGCCCTTGATATTGTGCCGCACATTGTCCGAAACCAAGATCAAGCTATCCCACTCCCTGTCATTCTGGTGTGCTCCATGTGCCTATCCAATAACCGCTTGAAAGTTCCTAAAGTGTCCGACTCCACTATCACAGCAGGCAGTCCATTCCACACCCTAACCACTCTCTGAGTAAAGAACCTACCTCTGACATCCCTCCTATATCTCCCACCCTGAGCCTTATAGTTATGCCCCCTTGTAACAGCTACATCCACCCGAGAAAATAGTCTCTGAACATCCACTCTATCTATCCCCCTCATCATCTTATAAACCTCTATTAAGTCGCCTCTCATCCTCCTCTGCTCCAAAGAGAAAAGCCCTAGCTCCCTCAGCCTTTCCTCATAAGACCTATCCTGCAAACCAGGCAGCATCCTGGTAAATCTCCTTTGCACCCTTTCCAATGCTTCCACATCCTTCCTATAATGAAGTGACCAGAACTGCACACAATACTCCAAATGTGGTTTCACCAGGGTCATGTATAGTTGCAGCATAACCCCGTGGCTCTTAAACTCAAGCTCCCTGTTAATAAATGCTAACACACTATAAGCCTTCTTCACGGCTCTATCCACTTGAGTGGCAACCTTCAGAGATCTGTGGACATGAACCCCAAGATCTCTCTGTTCCTCCACATTCCTCAGAACCCTGCCGTTGACCCTGTAATCTGCATTCAAATTTTTTCTACCAAAATGAATCGCCTCGCACTTATCAGGGTTAAACTCCATCTGCCATTTTTCAGCCCAGCTCTGCATCCTATCAATGTCTCTTTGCAGCCTACAACAGCCCTCCACCTCATCCACTACTCCACCGATCTTGGTGTCACAGCAAAAAATAAGGGGCTGGTTTAGCTCACAAGGCTAAATCGCTGGCTTTTAAAGCAGACCAAGCAAGCCAGCAGCACGGTTCGATTCCCGTACCAGCCTCCCCGGACAGGCGCCAGAATGTGGCGACTAGGGGCTTTTCACAGTAACTTCATTGAAGCCTACTCGTGACAATAAGCGATTTTCATTTCAATTTACTGACCCACCCTTCAGCCCCCTCCTCCAAGTCATTGATAAAAATCACAAATAGCAGAGGACCCAGCACTGATCCCTGTGATACACCACTGGTAACTGGTCTCCAGTCTGAAAATTTTCCATCCACCACCACCCTCTGTCTTCTATGTGATAACCAGTTACTTATCCAATTGGCCAAATTTCCCTCAATCCCACACCTCCTTACTTTCTTCATGAGCCGACCATGAGGAACCTTATCAAACGCCTTACTAAACTCCATGTATACGACTCAACTGCTCTACCTTCATCTACACACTTAGTTACCTCCTCAAAGAATTCAATCAAATTTGTGAGGCAAGACTTATCCTTCATGAATCCGTGTTGACTATCCCGGATTAAGCTGCATCTTTCCAAATGGTCATAAATCCTATCCTTCAGGACCTTTTCCATTAACTTACCGACCACCGAAGTAAGACTAACTGGCCTATAATTACCAGGGTCATTCCTATTCCCTTTCTTGAACAGAGGAACAACATTCGCCACTCTCCAGTCCTCTGGCACTATTCCCGTGGACAGTGATGACCCAAAGATCAAAGCCAAAGGCTCTGCAATCTCATCCCTTGCCTCCCAAAAAATCCTTTGATATATCCCATCTGGCCCTGGGGACTTGTCGACCCTCGGGTTTTTCAAAATTGCTAATACATCCTTCCTCACAACATCTACCTCCTCCAGCCTACCCGCCTGTATCACACTCTCATCCTCAACCCGCTTGTATCACACTCTCATGCTCGACCTTGTTAGTGGGGGGTTGGTGAGTGCGGTTCTGGCGAATTGGCTGGCGAGCCTTTATTTGCAATGAGAAGTCCGTGGGCCTCTTTAAGTGGACCAATTGACGTTGAATAGCGTTGCCGGAATCGCTGGGCTGAGCACCGCGAAGCTCGAGGTAGTTCTGATTCGCGACTACACTTAGAAATCTTTCCGGAGAATCGCACTGTTGTGATTGGTGTTCGATGTCTAGCAAGGAATCTACTAAACGACTTGTGACTTTTCCAAACCAGGATCTTTATTGAATCACACATGGTAAGATACCGATCTGTTACAGAGCAAGTTATCATGGAGTTTTTTTGTACTCCCCTGGAACTACACCTAGGCACGATTGCCAATCACCGGATTTGCCCGCACTTACATCTGAGTGCCTTGTCACATGACCCCTGTTTGGAGACTGCACGGTGGATCTGTACTGCCACCTGCTGGTTGGAGGTCGCACCATCATCCATCTACAATATTGTTTGCAGGCATATCACCACACACACCACTGGCTGTTTAAGGTAAGTGATATCCCCAGGGTCAAATATTATTTTCTTAAGGTATCTTAGATTTGAAGGATGGCTCGTAATAGAGTTGTTCCCATTTGCGGTGAGTTGATGGGGCCTAAGAGGTGAAATCCTGTGTGAATTGCTTGGGGGATTCCTAAGCAAACCTCCCTGGTGCTGGGAGTAGGTAGGTGGAATATTTCCCCCCCCCCCCCCCCCCCCCCCCCACCCCTCTTCATCCAAGCGTTTTGAAGGCTCGTATCTGGAATTCCAGTAGAACCAAGTTCTGATCAAGTGTCCAGTTCCCCTTCTGGAGATGCAACTACATCTGTGTGGTGCACTCAAATACAAGTGAAGTGTTAGTGCTAAGTGGTTTTTAAATTGAGAGCAAAGGCCCAATCAGACTCTGAGTCACAGCTCAGTGTGTTTCCTACCTCTAGGGAATCCTACTGTGCTGTGGTGTCAGCTTGTGCTTCACTCTGGTATCACGCTGCACCTATGGTAGAGCAGGCACAACAGTTGGAATGTAATTATATCCTGACGGGAGAGTAAACCAGTCCTCATTCAGAGATCTGCTAAATTTAAAAAAAGTAAACCTTCATTGGATATGGAACCAAATCAAACTGTTAAATTGAGCTTTTCCAATGAAAGACTGAAAATTTTGATCTAACGTAATTGTGACCTGGTGTTTCTGTCTGCCATTATCGCAGGTATATTTTTAATTGAGTGACGTTTTGCTAACGATGCTGGCTAGTCTTTCTTGCATTCGAGTCAATGTTCCACATCAATTGCAATGGAAGACAGAAATCTGATACCAGCAGCACACCAAGCAGAAAGTGGACCTTGAACTGGACCAATTGAAAGTGTAATACGCAGGCACTGTTAAAAGGCAATGAATGCAAGGGGGCAAAGATAGTCTTTGAAAAATTATTTTGGCAATATTTACAAAACACAAGTCTCCTGCCCTGCACCTGTGATTACATGCCACCCAGTCACTTACTTGCAAAAGTAAGTGCTGTTAATGTTTTCTAACACATTAATGAATGGAAGTGTAGCATTGAAATCTTTTGGAGGGAGTGAATGTGTGAATATCGAAAGCTGCATTCTTTTCTACAGTTATGATAAAGTCAGATCATAGTCTATAAAGTGAAATACCAATGACCATGACTTTTATTGTGGATTGTATCAGTCAGTAAATAGCTCTCTTTAACCTCTCAAACAAAATAGAGGTGTGGTTTTTTTCAAGCTATCTTTTTCATGACCGCTGACATCGAATTAAATGAACATGAGGATAATTGTGGCTATTAGTTTCTTGACCTTGGAAAAAAATTATAACTATTGTATGCTATATCATGAATGTATTGAAATAGTGACTTGCATTAGTATTTCTAAGTCCTGTCTCCTGTCAAGTCCTTAATATTCCTAAATTCAGTTCAATTTATAATGCCAACTTGTGCCACAGTGTCATACTCTGATTACTTTGCAGAGTATTTAAAAAAAATATTAAAGTTTCTGTTGGGGACACTTGAATGCCAAGAAATGTAAACTAATTCTAAAAATGTAAACTAAAACTAATGTAAACTTTATTGTGAGGGAGGAAGTGTTAGGTGTGTTAAAAAGAATTAAAATAGACAAATCTGCAGGGCCAAAATCTATCGCAGATTACTGAGGGAGGCAAGAGATGAAATCGCTGGGCCTCTGACAGAAATACTTGTGTCCTCATTGGCCACAGGTGAGATCCCAGAGGATTGGAGGATGTTGTACTGTTATTTAAGAAGGGTTGCAAGTATAATCCGGGTAATTTTAGGCCAGTGAGCTTGACGTCAGTGATAATGAAATTGGAAAAGATTCTCAGAGGTAGGATCTATGCACATGTAGAAGTGAATGGTCTTATTAGCAACAGACAGCATGGTTTTGTACGAGGGAGGTTATGTCTGACTAATTTGATTGAATTTTTTGAGGAGGTGACAAAAATGATTGACGGGGGAAGGGCTGTGGATGTTGTCTTCATGGACTTTAGTAAAGCATTTGATAAGGTCCCTCATGGCAGGCTGGTGCAAAAGACTAGATCACATGGGGTCAGGGGTGAACTAGCTGGATGGATTCAGAACTGGCTTGGCCATAGAAGACAGGGGAGGAGTGGAAGGGTGTTTTCCGAATAGAGGTCTGTAACTAGTGGTGTTCCGCAGGGATCAGTTCTGGGGCCTCTGCTCTTTGTGATATATATATATTTATAAACGACTTGGAAGAAAATGCAGCGGGTCTGATTAGCAAGTTTGCGAATGATACTAAGATTGCAGGAGTTGCAGCTGGGGATGAAGATTGTCAGAGAATACAACAGGGTGTAGAGAGGCTGTAAATAAATGGCAGAACCATCAGCAGCATAGAGGCACACCGAGATCTGAATAAACTGGGATTGTTCTCCCTCGAGAGACGGACGCTGAAGGGCGACCTGATAGAAGTTTATAAAATTATGAGGGTATAGATAGCGTGAAAAGTTGGAGGCTTTCTCCCAGAGTGGAAATGACAATTACAAGTGTGCACAAGTTTCAAGGTGAGGGGGGAAAGGTTCAGTGGAGATGAATGGGGGAAGTTTTTTTACATAGAGGGTGTTGGTGGCCTAGAATGCACTGTCAAGTTAGGTGGTTGAGGCAGATACGTTAGCGACCTTTAAGACTTATCTGGATAGTCACATGAACAGACGGGGTATAGAACATAGAACATAGAACAGTACAGCACAGAACAGGCCCTTCGGCCCTCGATATTAGTATAGAAGGATACAGGCGGTTGGTCTAGATAGGAAACGAGATCGGCGCAGGCTTGGAGGGCCGAGGGCCTGTTCTTGTGCTGTATTGTTCTTTGTTCTTTGTTTGTTCTTTGTAAATAACGTTCTCGATTAAATTTCCACCATTTCTCGATGGTTTATGTGAATTTTCCACAGTAGTTATAGCGGACTTGGGGAGAATTCAAACTTGCCCATATTTGCAAGCCAGTTGGTCTATACAGAGTACTTCTGTTTTTCATTGATATAGTCAGCAGAGTAATGTTTGTACTGGCAATATACAGATATCCGTGTCATTCTACAAAGTTAGCACTGCCACACTTTGCTTCATAATAGGGTGAGGCTATGCTTTCAGCCTTCGTGATATGATTTTCCGTTCTAACTAACTAAGAAGTGATCTTTCATTTTATCCAACTGTTTTCATGTTCCTCAAGACATCCTACAACATTCCTCAGCCAAGTAATTACTTGGAAATGGCATGACAGTTGTTTATAACGGACTATAGACCCAGCAGATAGCGCACTAACGTTCTCAAAAGCAAGTTCTATCAATTCACATGAGCTGGGGCCAGAACTTTCTCCGAGCTGGCCCCCACTGGTGCCATATGTAAAGAATAGGGGAGACCCCATTTATATGTGTAAATGAGAGTCATGTCTTGAGAAGTTATAGCAATGGAGCATGAGCAGCTGCAAAGAAACTTTGTTCTCAGTTGACATCTTCACAAGCCCAGATTTGTTAATTGATCTCCAGTTTCATGCAGTGCTAACTGGACACAATCATAAAAGGATGTGTACAATAAGAAAACTTGAGCCATATAGTATGCACTACCTTAAAACTATTATGCAAATTAAATTCCTTGATTTAATATTCCTTAATATGTTTTCCGGAATAATTTCATCTTGAGCATTTGTCCTTGCTGTGACAGAAAAAAATCTGTGGGGTTATTTTCTCATCAATTATAAACAATGTTTCTAGAATCTACAAGAGCTTTTTAATCAAATTATTCATAACAATTTTGCAGGATTTTATTTAGTTAATTAAAAATACATCCAATGAATAGAAAGTAATTTCACAGCTTGCTCGTGCTACTAAAAAGCAATCTTCATTGATTGCATTGAAATGAAAATAATTGCTATTTGTGATCAAAAGGATAATGTTTAAATAGATTTTTTATTTTGGCCAGTTAGTTAACATTCTTTTAAAAAACAAAAAAGTATTAACTGATTGCTTGTATTTCAAGTAATTAGTTTTTAATTTCCTATTCATGATTGATGTATGAAGTGTGATAGTCATTAAAGTGCAACAGAATCTGAAAGAAATAAATTAACAAAACACCTTTTTGGAAAAATAACTGAAATTTGTGGAACTGTTCAGAAGACAAAACAGAATGCATTTTAGAAAAGCTAAGCTTTCTATGCAATATTCTGCCCTTTTGTGATTTTAAAAATATGGTTAATTGGAAACTCATAAAAATATGACTGCAGTCTTAATTCAGTTAATTGACTTTTAGTCTGGAAGCTTTTGATCTACATAGGCCTCAAATGTCAATGTCAGCACATCCTAGAAACTGAATGTCAAGCAAGAGCTTTATACCTTAGATCAGTCCAAAACAGAATGTTGTTATTGCTTTGATGTGAATTGTCACTAATTACAACTAATATTGTAATATTGTGCTAGTCCTAGAAAGTTCTGCAATAGGAATCATAAGGCCAAGAATGGAACACTTGAGGTGAAATGGGAACTGCAGGGGGGAACAAAGTCCAAGTGGAAACGGTGATGGTGTGAGCTGTTTCCTATCATCTAGTAATTTAGAGCGGAAAAGTTGATGCTCAAGTAATGTGAAGGCACTGAAACTAAAAACACAGGCATTTCTGGGGATTATCACTGAGGGCACAGGTGTTTCTGAGATTGGCACTGATAGGCCAGGTGTTTCTGGGGATTATCACTGAGGGCACAGGTGTTTCTGGGATTGGCGCTGATAGCCCAGGTGTTTCTGGGATTGGCACTGATAGCACAGGTGTTTCTGAGATTGGCACTGATAGGCCAGGTGTTTCTGGGGATTATCACTGAGGGCACAGGTGTTTCTGGGATTGGCGCTGATAGCCCAGGTGTTTCTTGGATTGGCACTGATAGCACAGGTGTTTCTGGGATTGGCACTGATAGCACAGGTGTTTCTGGGATTGGCACTGATAGCCCAGGTGTTTCTGAGATTGGCACTGATAGCACAGGTGTTTCTTGGATTGGCACTGATAGCCCAGGTGTTTCTGAGATTGGCGTTGATAGCCCAGGTATTTTTGGGGATCATCACTGAGGGCACAGGTGTTTCTGGGATTGGTGCTGACAGCCCAGGTGTTTCTGAGATTGGCAGTGATAGCACAGGTGTTTCTGGAATTGGCAGTGATAGCACAGGTGTTTCTGGAATTGGCACTGATAGCACAGGTGTTTCTGGAATTGGCACTGATAGCCTAGGTATTTCTGGTGTTTAACAATTGGGGAAAATTAATCTTTAAAAAACCAAAGTAAAACAGGAAGCTGGTTAGAGGTAGAGACGTCTAGAGAAATTATGAGGTGCAAATTCACCTAAAAACAAGTATTTTGCATATGAGGCTAGAGAAAATAATGGGGCTATAGAAGGGAAATCTTCAAAGTGGAGAAATCAGGAAATGGACACACCCTGCCTATAGTCAACTCCACAAGGTGAATAGCAACTAAGGGAAAGAAACAGCCCAACTGTAGAACATTAACTAAGGAAAGAGAGAAACAGCTAAAATCAGAACTGCAGCAATTGCAGATATATTCTCCTGAAAAAAGCAGCCAATCTCCACCTTTGCTGAAATATAACAATACTTTTTATTAATTGTTTGCACAATGACTGGAATGTTCCTCACTGGGTTGTATACCGTAGTTCACATTTATACTAGAATAGACAGACACCACGGCCTGGGGTTCCAAGTTATCCTTCTGGATTATGAGACACCCTCACGTTTAACCCTCACCAGCGTGTTTCGTAACAGAAATTGAGGGTTCTTGGTTGGGATTTTAAAAAGCATAATTCCTTGGTTTCAGGGAATTTGTAACATTTTAAACATAACGAGAGTGAGGAAACCAAGTGAGGAGGTCTGTCATTAAAGTGAGACAGCTAGTCTCACTTTAATGTGCAGATTCCCGAATTATCTGAGTTGTTGGGATCTATCTCCTTTGCCTCGGAGGCCTCAGGCGAGCGTTGTTTAGTACTGGCCTCCGGAAACGGGGACCAGATGGAATGGCATTCGTGGGTCCCCCAGGGGATTGGAGGGCCCCAGATGCATGCCCTTTGGGCGGCGTGGTACCCTGACACTGCTGGTGCCCCCGGGCACCCTGGCACGACCAGCCTGGCACCATGGCACTGCCAGTCTGTCAACAAGCTGGTGCTGCCTATGTGGCCAGGTGGCACTGCCAGGGTGCCAGGTTGGCATGGCCATGGCACCAATTTGGCATTGTCTTTGCGCTGGCAATTGAGCCAGGCGTGCCCTGCACAGGTGTTTGGGGAGTGCAGGGGGGCTGGGTCCCTCCCGTAGTGTGTTGGGTTTTGGGGGACACATCGGGGGTCTTGGAGATCGGGATGCCGGTGAGCGGAGCCCTAAGTGCAGAAAACGGGTTACATGTGACCTCGGCATTCCCCGCTGAAGCCTCTTATCTGACGCGAGTGGCGTTTTATAGCTATGTGTTTCCCCGGGCTGCGAGCGCCAGGAATCACATAGCTAAACGCACTCACTGTGGGATTTTGTTCCCCTTTAGTTAAATCATGCCCTTAATTTTGGAAAGTTTGAAAAGTGTATCTAAAACTAAATTGATGGAATAGTCAAATAAATTACAATTAGGATTGCCGACAGGAACTATGAAAGCTGAGGTAATTGAAGAAATAGCAACTCATTTAAATGTGCAACAATTGTCAGATAGACCAAGTATTTTGAAAAGTGAGGAAATTGAATTACAGCTAGAAACAAAGAAATTAGAAATGCAGGAGAAAGAAAAGGAGAAAGAGAAATAACTAGAAAACTTGAACTTGAAATGCGGGACAAAACAAAACAAAAGAAGAAAGAGAAAAAAAGAGATGTTTTAAAAGGGATTTGGAAATGCAGAAGTCAGCAATGGCAGAGGGGGAAAAGGAGAGAGGCAGAGGGTGGGATTCTCCGTTAGCCGACAGCGAAATTGGGAAAGGCGATTGGGCGGAGAATCGGTTCCGACGCCAAAATCGCGGCAGGTGCCGATTTGACGCCAAATCGCAATGCTCCTGCACCTCAACAACGGTGTCAATGCGTTCCGGAATGCACGTACAGTAGACACTGTTTGCATATTATTAGCGGGCCCAACCCAGTATTCTTCGGGGCCTCCGCGATTCTCCACCTCCGATAGGCCGCGTTCCCGATGGCGTGGTTCACTTGTGCTTTTAAAAATTGTGAATCCGGCGTGGCGGCTGTTGAGGGAAAGAGGGCATATGGTAGGTGTCCAACTGTTTGCTGACAGTTGTGCTGCTGGCCGTGGGAGTAATGGGGGGGGCCAGACGGTGGGCTGTGGGGTTGGGTTGGATGGACATTGAACACCTTTGACGCAACCGGAAAGAAGCCATGCAGCTGCGCTCACCGCTAATAGCTCACTTTGAACCTAGATGTATAGATGTCCCTCCACGGCAGCCCCTGGGTGCCCTGTGGCCCCAGCTGTATAGGCACGCTCCAGCACAACCAGTGCCATATTGTTGGCTGGGATGGTGTGTGTGGGGATTGTAATGTATATGTGCGGCTGTAGCCTGTCAGCCTCCCGAGTATCGATCATGGACCCGGCGAATCCTACACCATTTTTCATTGCAATCAATTGTGTTCCACGCGACACTGGTGCAAGCCACTCAGCGGAGTGGAATCGGTCCAGGTGTGGCACCGGTTTTTCTGTCATAAAAGTGCATGGATTCTGCGTTGGCATCAACACTTCAGGCCAGATTCTCCATTTCTGAGGCTAAGTGCGGAGGATCTGTGGCATATTCCGTGTTAAAAATCGGCGCCACCCCCTCAGCAATCCTGCGACCGGGCAGGGGCTAGCAATCACGCCGCGTAAAACTCTCGGAAATAAATGCCCGGAGAATGGCCGGGTCCATGGCTGCGCATGTGCCCGGTGATGCCCTGCAGCAATCGTGCCGTAAAACATTCCGTCGGCTGTGTGTGCACCCGACCGCCAGATAGTGCCCCCATGGCCACGCACCTCGCCATCCCTTGGCACTCCCCACCTGTCCCTCCAGTCCTGGCGCAAGCCCTCCGGCCAGCAGCACGGCTCCCGCCCGACTGTAGTGGCGCTGGACACAGTCCAAAGCCGCCATGCCGGGTTCCCACACGGCTGAGACCACATGTCAACTGCGCGGTCAGGAACCCAGCTCATCGGGGGCGGAGCATCAGGGGAAGGCCTTCAGGTGATGCGCTGATGCCGTCCCAATGGCATGTGGCGCATGCCGCGGCGCGTGCCGCGATGATGCCGTTTCAGAGGGGGCGGAGCATACGAAACCTGAGTCAAACAGGCGCAGCCCCCGATTTCAGCAGCAAAAGGGATTCTCTGCCCGTTCGCCGATTACGATATCGGCGTCGGGGAACGGAGAATCCCGCCCCATGTCTCAGAAGCGGACAATCCCGCCCAGGGAATTTCAACTTTAAATGCAGGAAGTGGGAAAAGTGAGACCAAGTAATTCTAGACATGAATCTCGTTGAGAGATGTTTAGATTTGTGCAGGCACTTCAAAAATGTTACGAAAACCATGTCGAGACATAGAACATAGAACAGTACAGCACAGAACAGGCCCTTCGGCCCTCGATGTTGTGCCGAGCAATGATCACCCTACTTAAACCCACGTAACCTGTATACCCGTAACCCAACAATCCCCCCATTAACCTTACACTACGGGCAATTTAGCATGGCCAATCCACCTAACCCGCACATCTTTGGACTGTGGGAGGAAACCGGAGCACCCGGAGGAAACCCACGCACACACGGGGAGGACGTGCAGACTCCACACAGACAGTGACCGAGCCAGGAATCGAACCTGGGACCCTGGAGCTGTGAAGCATTGATGCTAACCACCATGCTACCGTGAGGCCCTATCTTGAAATTCTTTGAGAAAATAGCCAGGTAAATATAATGGTAGCAGGATATTTGCTCATACAGAGTAAACTTGTAAATAGGGCTAGTGACGTCTATGTATCTTTGTCAGAGGAAGTTCTGGGGAATACGATACAGTGAAGAAAGCTATGTTGAGTGCTTAGGAGTTAGTACCGGGGGCTTACATACAAAAGTTTTAAAATGTGAGGAAACAGTCTGGACAAACTTAGATTTGGAAAGGGTGAAATAAAGAAATGTTGATAGGTGAATGAGAGCATTAAAAATAGAAATCTATGAGGCCGTTCGAGACGTAATTCTGTTGGAAGAATTTCAAGACTTAAAGATTAATTACCTGCGGTGATAAGAACTCATGTGGAGAAAAAAATGTATTAAAACTGCAAGACAGGCAGTGGAGCTTACCGATGACTATGAGCGGCTTCTTGGGTCAAAGCCTGTTTTTCAACACTTTTTTAAATCTGAGAAAGATAAAAAATGGGAAGGTGCGAGAAAAGACACTCAAGCAAGAGAAGGAGTGGTTGAAAATTCCAAGGAGACCACCTCAAAATAAAAAGATGGTGCTGAGGGAATGAGAGACGAGAAGAGTTAGATGCTTTCGGGTGCCACACAAAATCAACATGCTGGAGGTTACACAGGAAGCCAGTTAGAGTTACAAATCTTAAGAAAGGAACTATTAAGTCGGAGACTGGAGAACAAGAGAAGCCGATAGGATTTTTACACAGAGAAGACCAAACAATAGGGGTGACAACATGTGCACAAATTGCACAGGAGCAGATTGACCAGCAAGTGGCTGGTATGTTTAGGAATTTGGGGCGGGATTCTCCGACCCCCCCCGCCGGGTTGGAGGATCCCCGTAGGGTGGCACGAATCCCGCCCCGCTGCCCCGACACCAGCTGACGTAGTCTCCTGCGCCATTTTTCGGGCAGGGGTGGGATTCCCGCCACGCCAGTCGGGGGCCGTTGGCAGCGCCCCCCGCGATTCTCCGGGCCCTGATGGGCCGAGCGGCCATCCATTTTTGGCCAGTCCCACTGGTTTGGGTTACGTATGGCCCCACACGGCGGGACCTGGCAGGTAAGTGGGCGGGGCGGTCCTCTGGGATGGCCCCATGGTGGCCCGGCCCGCGACCGGGGCCCACCGATCTGAGGGCGGGCTTTTTCCGTGATGGCACTTCTTCCTTCTGTGCCGGCTGGTGCGGAGAAGAGAACCCCCGGCGCATGCGCCAAAATACGCCGGCCGGTCTGCGCATGCGCAGAATCACGCCGGGGATTCTGCGCATGCGCGAGATCACGACAGCCGTTCCGTGCATACACAAACTCACGCCGTCCCTCCGCTGCCGGCTGGAGCGGCGCCAACCCCTCCGGTGTCCACCTAGCCCCTGAGACAGGTGAGAATTCCTCACCTTGGGGGCCCGTTGACGCTGGAGTAGTTGCCGCCTGTTTTACCGTCGGCGTGGGGACTTAGTCCCTGGAAGGGAGAATCCCGGCCTTTGTGTCTGAAGGGAAAGTCTTGCCATGCATACAACGTGACATGGGAAATTATATAAAATATTTATGGGATATAGGAGCAAATCAATCCCTAATATTGTGGAATAAGGATATGTGTTTCCAGAAGACATATCGAAGGAAATATTGCTAGTCAGCAGTATTCAGGGAAAAACAAGAAAAATTCTGTTGGTGAAAATAAACTTATGGAGTAGATTGACGACAAGAATAGTGGTTGTAGGATTAATAGAATTGTCCAATGCAGGGATTCATTGCATTCTCGGAAATGCTATAGCTGGATCACAGATAGTAGTGATGCCAACTGAGGTTGAACAGCCAGTAGAAAATCCAGCTACAGAAAACTTGCAAGCAGACCATCCTGGGGTATTTCCTGATTATGTAGTAATGAGGTCACAGGCACGTAAGATAAGATAAGAGGCAGATGAGTTATGAACACAGGATGAGAAAGGTGAGGTCAGGTTATCTGACACAATCTTCAGTAAGGTGAATGAATATTGAACAGATGAAGGGAAAGAAACTGATACATTTAGTTCAAAGAAACTGATAGGGTTACAACAGAGTGATTCCCAATTAAAACAGATCTATCAAACTACTTACTCAGAATTGGAGGCTCTATGTATTCCTAAATATTATTATGTAAAGGACCACACATCCCACATATGTTAGTGCAAATGACAAATGGCCAAAAATACATCAAATTGTATTACCTCCTAAGTATAATGAAGAGATTCAAAGGATAGGTCATGAAATTTCCTTAGGGGACATCTAGGAATAAAGAAAATGTAAACAAAGATGCAGAAATAGTTTTACTGGCCAAGACTCCATAAAGATGTAATTAAAATTTGTCAAACATGTCACAAACCACAAGCTGCAATAAAGCCAGCAGCTTTGATCCTTATTCGAGCTTTTTTTAAGAGTTTTAGTTGACTGTGTAGGATCATTTTGAAAATGTGAAGTTGAAATCAGTACTTGTTAACTATTATGGATATATCCACTAGATTTCCTGAAACCATACTATTAAGAACCGTTTGAGCCAAGAGAAGGTAGAGGAATTAACCAAGTTCTTTACTAGATATGGCTTACCAAAAGATCAAGGGTCAAATTTCATGTCAGGGTTATTTAAAGAGGCCGTGAATAGCCAGGAAATAAAACTGTACAAATCATTGTCATATCATCCAGAGTCATAGGGAACATTAGAGAGGTGGCTTCAAACTTTGAAAACAATGATAAGAGCTTATAGTCAACATTACCCTCATGATTGGGACAAAGAGATTAAATTTATATTATTTGCCATTAGTGATACGCAGAATGATTTTACGAGATTTAGTCCTTTGAATTGGTCTATGGACAGAAGCTAGAGGACCCCTGAAATTAATCCAAGAAAGGTTATTAAATAAATCAGAGATTACACTTTGTGACTACATTATCAAATTTCAGAGAAAGACAGAATGGGGCTTATGAGGTAGTAATGAAGCATATAAAGGCAGCACAGCATGGAATGAAATACCTGGCTGATGGGAAAGCACAGACCCATAGTTTGTAGCAGGGGAAAAAGTGCTAGTGCTATTACCTATGCCTTGTGAATCACTAAAAGATAGATTTAGTGGTCCTTATCAAATTGAAAGAAAACTGAGCTAAGTAAATTTTCTGGTATATACACCAGATGGATGCAAATCTCACAGAATATGTCACACGGGACAGCACGGTAGCATGGTGGTTAGGTTGTTGGGTTATGGGTATAGGGTGGATACGTGGGTTTGAGTAGGGTGATCATTGCTCGGCACAACATCGAGGGCCGAAGGGCCTGTTCTGTGCTGTACTGTTCTATGTTCTATTAACATCCTTAACAGGTATTGGGTTAGAGAAGGTGAGGAATAGCATGAGATCTTTATAGTAATTAAGCGGGGAGAAGAAGGATGGTTAAATTCTGACAGTGACTTCCCTCTAATTCATTTTGGTAATGAAGGAGTACTGAAAAATTTACAAAACTGGTTTAAGTTACTTCCAGATAAGAGACAAGGCAAATTGGATGAGTTACTGCAATTTTTCTGGGAATATATTAAGTAGAGCGGAGATAGCGATGCATGATGTAGATGTGGGGGAAATAGTTTATCCATATAGGTTAAATCCTATATTTTGCAATGCCAATACCAAACTTAAATTCTCTTTTTCAGCTGTAGAATACTTCTGTTGGTGACGATTTAATTTCCTTGAGAAATACCTTGGCATTTCTGACAACAAAGTTATCACAAGTACGGAAGGAAATTTAATATGTGTTCCAAAATGACATTGTTGAATTGAGGTCTAGTGATTGGAGCTCCCCTATTGTAGTGGTGCCAAAGCCAGATAGAATACAATGACTTTTTATGCACTACAGGAAAGTGAATTTTGTCATCCTATACCATGGTTGGAGGATTGCATTGAAAGAGTTGAACAGTGTACATACATCACAAAAATAGACTTGTTAAAGGGCTATTGGCAAGTACCTTTGTCGAGTGGGCAAAGGAAACATCAGCATTCATGACACCAAATGGACTTTATCAATTTAATGTTATGCAGTTCGGGATGAAGAATACACACACATTTCAGAGACTAATGACTAAACATATTCAAGGTCGAAGTCACTGCAGTGCACATTGACGATTTAGTGGTATTTTATCGAAGTTGGGAAGAATTTCTTCAAATACTGCATAAACGCTGAAAAGAGGCTAATCTCATCTTGGATTTAGCAAAACATAAATTTGCTAAAGCTCCAATTTAATATTTAGGACACGTCCAACGGCCCCACGAGATACGAAAATATAGGCCATTTGGGATTTTCCAGAAACTACAACAAGATTGTGTTTTCTGGGAATTAGTGGATTTGTGCCGAACTGTAGCAGTATACTAGAACCAATACCAGAACTTTTGAAAAGAACGAGAACTGTATACTGGACGGAGGATTGTCAAACTGCATTACAACATTTGAAAACAGTGTTGACAACAGTGCCAATGTTAGATGCACCAAATCATGACAAACAGTTTAAACTTGCTGTGAGTACAAGTGACATTGGTGTAGGAGCTGGGTTGCTACAGGAATATGAATTTGGACTTGAGAAGCCTGTGGGTATTTCTCAAGGAAATTAAATCGTCACCAACAGAAGCATTCTACAACTGAAAAAGAGAATTTAAGTTTGGTATTGGCATTGCAACATTTTCGAGATTTACTTTTTTTTCTTTTTTTTAAATTTAAGAGTACCAAATTAATTTTTTCCAATTAAGGGGCAATTTAGTGTGGCCAATCTACCTACCTTGCACATCTTTGGGCTGTGAGGGTGAAGCCCACGCAAACACTGGGAGAATGCGCAAACTCCACACGGACAGTGACCCAGAGCCGGGATTGAACCTGGGACCTCGGCGCCGTGAGGCAGCAGGGTTAATCCACTGTGCCACCATGCTGCCCTCATTTTGAGATTTACGTTGCCATTAATCCAGCAGAGATATTTATATTTATTCCCCGAAAGTAAATCCCCTAAATGTTCTGAAGAAATTTTGAGGTCAAAACTCCCGGTTATTTTGATGGAGTTTGTTACTGGAACTGTTCAATTTAAAAATAATTTGTGTGACTGGGAGAGAAAACATCATAGCAGATTCTTAGGGAATATTGGGTGTAATTATTTTATATAGTGAACTATATTAATGCATGCGATTGGTATCTTTGTAATGGTTGAGAAATTAAATTGTCTTTCAAATTAAGATGTTTCATTTAAAAAAATAAATAAATTTAGAGTGCCCAATTCATTTTTTCCAATTAAGGGGCAATTTAGCGTGGCCAATCCACCTATCCTGTACATCTTTGGGTTGTGGGGGTGAAACCCACGCAAACACGGGGAGAATGTGCAAACTCCACATGGACAGTGACCCAGGGCCGGGATTCGAACCCGGGTCCTCAGCGCCATAGGCAGCAATGCTAACCACTGTGCCACCGTGCTGCCCAGATGTTTCATTTTTAAAGAAAAATTAAGAAGAGACAAAATAAAACAAGGTGTTGATTAGAAGCAGACATCTGGAGAAATGACGTGAATTCGTCTAACAGTAGAAAATAAATATTTTACATATGTGATTCAAGGAAACAATGGGCGGCACGGTAGCACAGTGGTTAACACTGTTGCTTCACAGCCCCGGGGTCCCAGGTTTGATTCCCGGCTTGGGTCACTATCCGTGCGGGGTCTGCATGTTCTCCCCGTGTCTGCGTGGGTTTCCCCCTGGTGCTCCGGTTTCCTCCCACGGTCCAGAGATTGCAGGTTGGGTGGATTGGCCATGTTATATTTCCCTTAGTGCCCAAAAACGTTAGGTGTGGTTATGGGGATAGAGTGGAGGTGTGGGCTTAAGTAGGGTGCTCTTTCCAAGGGCCGATGCAGACTCGATGGGCCGAATGGCCTCCTTCTGCATTGTAGATTCTATGGTTCTGTGATTCTCTGATAATGGGGCTTTAGGTGTGGTAACTTCAAAGTGGAGATATAAGGAAATGGACATGTTCCTGCCAAAAACCAACTCTACAGGGTGAATAAATCAAAGGTAAAGAAACGGTATAACTAACTAAGAAAAGAGAGAGAGGCAGCTAACATCAGACTGCAGCAAGTTTCAGATATAGGGTGGGATTCTTCGATTTCCCCTAGATGCGTGTTTTCCACGGGGCGCACTGTTCGCTGGCAGCGAGAATAATGCTACCCCATGCCGCTGAGAAATTTGTGGGTAGCGGTACTCTGCCAGCAAGAAAATAGAATCCTAATGGCCAGAGAATTCTGGCCATATCTCCTGAAAGAATTAGCCATTCTCCTCCTTTGCTAAACCTGAAGAATATATCCCAGACTGGCCACCTTAACCTGCTTGTGGTAATTATCTCCGAGATTTAGCTCATAAAGTTACTTAATATTGGATGTCATTTAGGAAAAGGCGTGTCCTAGAGTTCAGGGAATGTTGGTTTGGGGACCAGTTATGTGTATAGTCATCAATATAGTTATGTGTCATGGTGTATTATAGTCCTTCTTGTCGTGTGTGTTTTTGTTTCATGTTAATAAGTATTCTTTATTAATTGTTTACACAACACAGGACTGTTCCTCACATTATACCAGAAAAAGAACACATACACCACTATGACCTGAGGTTCCAAGTTATCCTTCTGGGTTTTGGGATACACTCGTATTTAACATCAGCATGGTTTGTGGCACTGGGAATGACGCTGATAGCTCAGGTGTTTCTGGGATTGAGGCTTTAGCACAGGTATTTCTGGGGTTGATGTTGATAACGCAGGTGTTTCTGGGATTGACGAAATGAAATGAAATGAAAATCGCTTATTGTCACAAGTAGGCTTCAAATGAAGTTACTGTGAAAAGCCCCTAGTCGCCACATTCCGGCGCCTGTTCGGGGAGGCTGTTAAAGGAATCGAACCGTGCTGCTGGCTTGCTTGGTCTGCATTCAAAGCCAACGATTTAGCCCTGTGCTAAACAGGATTGTGTTGCTAGCAGAGCTGTTTCTGGGATTGATGTTGATAGCACAGGTGTTTCTGAGATTGATGTGGTAGCACAGGTGTTTCTGGGATTGATATGATAGCACAGGTGTTTCTGAGATTGATGTTGATAGCACAGGTGTTTCTGGGATTGATGTGGTAGCACAGGTGTTTCTGGGATTGATGTGGTAGCACAGGCGTTTTTGGGTTTGATGTGGTAGCACAGGTGTTTCTGGGATTGATGTTGATAGCACAGGTGTTTCTGGGATTGATGTGGTAGCACAGGTGTTTCTGGGATTGATAGCACAGGTGTTTCTGGGATTGATGTGGTAGCACAGGTGTTTCTGGGATTGATGTTGATAGCACAGGTGTTTCTGGGATTGATGTTGATAGCACGGGTGTTTCTGGGATTGATGTGATAACGCAGGTGATTCTGGGATTGATGTGATAGCACAGGTGTTTCTGGGAATGATGTTGATAGCACAGGTGTTTCTGAGATTGATGTTGATAGCACAGGTGTTTCTGGGATTGATGTTGATAGCACAAGTGTTTCTGGGATTGATGTTGATAGCACAGGTGTTTCTGGGATTGATGTTGATAGCACAGGTGTTTCTGGGATTGATGTTGATAGCATGGGTGTTTCTGGGATTGATGTGATAACGCAGGTGATTCTGGGATTGATGTGATAGCACAGGTGTTTCTGGGAATGATGTTGATAGCACAGGTGTTTCTGAGATTGATGTTGATAGCACAGGTGTTTCTGGGATTGATGTTGATAGCACAGGTGTTTCTGGGATTGATGTGGTAGCACAGGTGTTTTTGGGATTGGTGTGGTAGCACAGGTGTTTCTGGGAATGATGTGATAGCACAGGTGTTTTTGGGTTTGATGTGGTAGCACAGGTATTTCTGGGATTGATGTGGTAGCACAGGTGTTTCTGGGATTGATGTTGATAGCACAGGTGTTTCTGGGATTGATGTGGTAGCACAGGTGTTTCTGGGATTGATAGCACAGGTGTTTCTGGGATTGATGTGGTAGCACAGGTGTTTTAGGGTTTGATGTGGTAGCACAAGTGCTGCTGAGATTGATGTTAGCACACGGGGTTTCTAGGATTGATGTTGTTAGCAGGTGTTTCCAAGGCTAGCACTGACTGCACTTGTGTTTCTGGGATTAATGCTGATAGCACAGGTGTTTGTGGGGTTGGCGTTGATAGCACAGATGTTTCTGCAATTCAGGTTGATACCACAGGTTTTTCTGGGGCTGGCACGTAGAGCCAGGTGTTTCTGGAATTAAGGTTGATAGTTACGTTTTCTGGGATTGAGGCTGATAGAACAGGTGTTTCTGGGATTACGATTGATAGCACAGGTGTTTCTAGGATTGAGATTGCAAACTCAGGTGTTTCTAGGATTGAGACTGCAACTCGGGTGTTTCTGGGATTGAGACTGCAACTCAGGTGTTTCTGGGATTGAGACTGCATCTCAGTTGTTTCTGGGATTGACGCTGATAGCACAGGTGTTTCTGATATTGATAGCATAGGTGTTTCTGAGATTGAGGCTGATAGCACAGATGTTTCTGGGATTGAGACTGCAACTCAGTTGTTTCTGGGATTGACGCTGATAGCACAGGTGTTTCTGGGATTGACACTGATAGCACAGGTGTTTCTGGGATTGACGCTGATAGCCCAGGTGTTTCTGGGATTGACGCTGATAGCACAGGTGTTTCTGGGATTGACACATAGCACAGGTGTTTCTGATATTGATAGCACAGGTGTTTCTGGGATTGACGCTGATAGCACAGTTGTTTCTGGGTTTGACGCTGATAGCAGAGGTGTTTCTGGGATTGACGCTGATGGCACAGGTGTTTCTGGGATTGACGCTGATAGCACAGGTGTTTCTGGGATTGACGCTGATAGCACACGTGTTTCTGGGATTGACGCTGATAGCACAGTTGTTTCTGGGTTTGACGCTGATAGCACAGGTGTTTCTGGGATTGACGCTGATGGCACAGGTGTTTCTGGGATTGACGCTGATAGCACAGGTGTTTCTGGGATTGACACAGATAGCACAGGTGTTTCTGATATTGATAGCACAGGTGTTTCTGGGATTGACACTGATAGCACAGGTGTTTCTGGGGTTGACGCTGATAGCACAGGTGTTTCTGGGATTGACGCTGATAGCACAGGTGTTTCTGGGATTGACGCTGATAGCACAGGTGTTTCTGGGATTGACGCTGATAGCACAGGTGTTTCTGATATTGATAGCACAGGTGTTTCTGAGATTGACGCTGATAGCACAGGTGTTTCTGGGAATGATGTTGATAGCACAGGTGTTTCTGGGATTGACACTGATAGC
The DNA here is from genome assembly GCF_902713615.1 of Scyliorhinus canicula. Taxonomy (NCBI): domain Eukaryota; kingdom Metazoa; phylum Chordata; class Chondrichthyes; order Carcharhiniformes; family Scyliorhinidae; genus Scyliorhinus; species Scyliorhinus canicula. The sequence goes on from NC_052161.1 coordinate 22,516,548, forward strand.
ACAGGTGTTTCTGGGATTGAGACTGCAACTCAGTTGTTTCTGGGATTGACGCTGATAGCACAGGTGTTTCTGGGATTGACGCTGATAGCACAGGTGTTTCTGGGATTGACACTGATAGCACAGGTGTTTCTGGGATTGAGACTGCAACTCAGTTGTTTCTGGGATTGACGCTGATAGCACAGGTGTTTCTGGGATTGACGCTGATAGCACAGGTGTTTCTGTTATTGATAGCACAGGTGTTTCTCGGATTGACGCTGATAACACAGGTGTTTCTGTTATTGATAGCACAGGTGTTTCTGGGATTGCCGCTGATAGCACAACTGTTTCTGGGATTGACGCTGATAACACAGCTGTTTCTAATAATTATAATCTTTATTAGTGTCACAAGTTGGCTGACATTAACACTGCAATGGTGTTACTGTGAAAATCCCCTAATTGCCACATCCCAGGGCTTGTTCGGGCACACTGAGAATTCAGAATGTCCAATTCACCTAACAAGCACATCTTTCGGGATTGTGGGAGGAAACGAGCACCCGGAGGAAACCCACGCAGACACGGGGAGAGCGTGCAGACTCCACACAGACAATAACCCAAGCCGGGAATCGAATCCGGGAGCTTGGTGCTGTGCAGCAACAGTGCTAACCTCTGTGCTACCATGCCGCCCATGAGATTGAGACTACAAACTCGGGTATTTCTGGGATTGACATTGATAGTGCAGATGTTCTGGGATTTTTGTTGACAGCACAAGTGGCTCCAGAAGCATATGTTGATGAGAGCAGCAGAGTAGCATGCTGTATACTGTATAGCGTCTCTATATTTATACGTTTTATGTTACAAATCTACCTACCTGTTCATTTATAGGTTTCTACATTTATACCTTTGTGCTATTCTTCAGCAATGCATGTGATGCGGGACAGGAATTTGGCCTCGAAACTGTCCCCTGTTCAAATAAGGAGAACACACCAAGTTTAAGTCATAATATGAATCCCGCCATATCTCCACTGTGCCAGAAATATAAATTTGTAATAAGAGACTATACTCACTGCATCTTGTCCTGTATCAAAATACAAAACACTGTTGGTCGGGTAGATTTAAAGAGCTGCAAAAATATTTAAGACCTTGATGATGGACCCTGAATTTTTAATTTAGGGGCTTCTAGCTAAATGTATAATTGACATCAATGAGAAAAGGTTGTATATTATTCCAACATTTGCAGCACAGAAAAGCATTTTACGTTATTGGATCAAGGACAAGTCCTAATCGATCTAAGTCGGACTCATTCTAACTTATATGAATATGGTGAAATGTTTGTGCTGCTGCATCCTGGCCAGCTGGGAAGGCCTCTACATGCCTACCTGGAACAATAGCTCTCCTGGTCTGCCACTGGAAAGTCACCTGCAACAATTCAACTGAGTCTTACTGCCTGCAGGCACTTGGGGGGCCAATGAGAAAATTCCAGTCCGTCTCTTTTAATTGGCCTCAACAGGCCTTAAATGAACCAAGTTGGTTTAATCTACTATTAAAAGAGAAGGTATATCCGATAATGTATAACTTTCTAGAGACTGTGAATTCTAAGCAGTGCCACACTGCAGATGTCAAAAAGATTTAAAAGAAGTCAATCCATGATAATCTAATTTCTCTCCCCAAGACACAAGCTATTTTTAATTCTGTCTCGGGGATAGACATTATTGATAGACATTAAGTTCGTCCCTAGGTGGTAGCGGTGTCTACATACAAACATAAAAATTAGGACTATGAGTCGGCAGTTACATACCTCAAATCTGTTCCTCCATTTTATAAGATCATGGGTGATCAGATTGTGGCCTCTACTTTCCTGACACCACTTATATCCTTTGACTCCTTTGACAGTCAAGAGAAGAGAAGAAAATTCCACAGCCTAAAGATTCTCTGAGAAAAATTAAGTTCTCCTCACTCCCATGTTTTTTTACACTATGCTCCCTGGTTCAAGTCTCTCACACAAGGGGGAAAATATCCTTTTAACATTCACCCTGTCAGGTTCCTACAGGATCATATATGTTTCACTGGGGAGAGGACTGATACCGGTGAGGATGGTGATGGGGAGGGCCCTGATACTGGCAATTCTGGTGGTGGAGGGGCATTGAATTCCCAATGTCAGTGGTTGGGGGGGGGGGGGTCTTTACTGACACTTTGAGATCTGGGTGCCCTTTAAATGTGGCGCCCCCATCTCTGTGAAGTAGGACTTGCCGGCGTGTTTAGGCCTTGTCCCTCTCAGTGCTGGTGCAAAACTCGGCCCCCTCCAAACAACTTTCTAAGTGTGGGTGGATTGTGATTTGGATGACGCCAACCCACCCGACGGGAAACACGATGCGATTCCTAGTGGGTGGGATGACGTGATCCAGATCATAATCCACCCTCACTTAGAAAGCTTTTTGGGAGAATTGTGCCCATTGTCAACATTTGAAGACCCAGCACTCATCCCCGTGGCACTCTACGCGTTGCACTTTTCCAATCTGAAAATGACCCACTTATCCCTAATCTCTGTCAGCTAACCAATTTTCTATCCATGTTAATATGTCACCTGAGCTCATATTTTGTGTAGTAATCTCTGATGTGGCACCTTATCAAATGCCTTCTGAAAATCCAAGTACACCACATCTACAAGTTCCTCTACCTTGGTTGTTAACTCCCTCAAAGCACATTAATAAATTAGTCAAACATGATTACCCTTTCATAAAACCATGTTGACTTAATGCAAAGTGCCCTGCCATAACTTCCTGAATAAATCGAATCTGACATTTTTCCCTATTACAGATGTTGGGCTAACTGGCCTGTCGTTACTTGCTTTTGGTCTCCTACTTTATTGAGTAGAGGACACAGGTGCACTAAAGCTGGGCATGGAGGCAGGACCAGAGGGAAAGTGTGGGATAAGGATGGGCCTCAGGGGATGGGAAACACGAGCATAGAAGGGCGGAAGCTAGTCCATACTCGGGTGGGTGATTATCATAGAATTTATAGTGCAGAAGGAGGCCACCCGGCCCATCGAGTCTGCACCGGCTCCCGGAAGGAGCGTCCCACCAGATGTCAACGCCGCCACCCTATCCCCATAACCCAGTAACCCCACCCAACACTAAGGGCAATTTTGGACACAAAGGGCAATTTATCATGGCCAATCCACCTAACCTGCACATCTTTGGACTGTGGGAGGAAACCGGAGCACCCGGAGGAAACCCACGCACACACGGGGAGGATGTGCAGACTCTGCACAGACAGTGATCCAACCCAGGAATCGAACCTGGGACCCTGGAGCAATTGTGCTATCCACAATGCTACCATGCTGCCCTTCCAGGATACGATTATGACATACGATTGTCCAGGATACGATTATGACACTCTCTGGGATAGGAAGGCAGACTGCCTGGGGCATGTTAGAGGGCTCATCATGCCATGCATGTCTTGGTCCTGTCTGGGTGCCCTTTAAATATGATAACAGGACCAATATCATGAGGTAACAGCAGGGTGGGCGACTTCCTGCATGCCCCACCATGAGGCATGTCATGTTCAGAATGGATGTAAACATAATGAGCTGAACAGTGCAAGATTGCATGTGTTCAGCTATCCTGTCGCACAATGGGAATCATTTAAATTCCGTACCTGCCAACGAACGTAGTCTTCAGAATAGAAGATTCCACCTTCTATCTGGGTCCGCCTGCCCCAAATCCTATTATCGCCTGACCCCCTCGGCCATATTTAAAGAAGTCGAGTTTGGAGATCTACGAATTTTCCTGGTTCCCTTCCCCGGGCGCGAGGTAAAAAGTCCAGGAAAAGTAACTGTTGAATGCACCCGCCATTCCTTATTTTCCGTTATTAATTCCCCAGACTCCACAATTTTAATCCAGCGACAACAAAGGTGATACATGGCCAATCTGGATTATTTGTGACTTTGAGGAAGGAACTCTAAGGTCACATTCCATGACACAGAAGTATTACTCATCAACCTTTGTTGCTTGCCCCTGCCTAGCTATTATACAGCCCTAGTGCTCTTTCATTGTATCCTGTTTATCTATACCTCTGCACGATATAGCCAAACAGTCGCTTTGCATGTCAAACAATTAAATATATTTATGAACATGCAAGTTGGCACAAAACTGTCATCAATGGCATCATGTACAATGGGAAATTCAGTAGAGTGGAATATTGGGATATGTCTTTCCAATATGTGGGAAAGAAGATGCAAGTATTGGTGATGCTGATTAAGATATCAGCCATCCGCTTGATGTCATATAGACAACAAATTAGCTGATATTGTTGTGCTGTTGGGAATGAGCCAGAGACATACCAATTGAGGGCAGTGACAATTGTGAAAGATACCCTTCAGGCCATCCTTGGCAAAGCAATGGCTCCCTGCTGAAATGGAGTAAGATGTGGCATTTCTTATAGGTCATTGGCATATGGGTGTGCCACGTTACAGTCTGGTGCCTATTGATGGCTCTGGAATACCCTCTTTAATCCTATACCACTTCTGTTGTGAGGTACAGGGACCTTAAAGACAAACTTGGGACAAAGTTTAAAAAATAACTCCAAAAACTTGTTGCAAGGGACATTAACAACAAAAATAGCAGAAATATATTAGTAATCTTTCAAAAACAGAGATGTAGAAACTATTTTGCACATGAGGTTTTCCTTACTGTCATTCCAAATAGATGCACAAGGTAAAAAGCAAACTAACAGGTGGGGGAAAAGCCACCTGATTGAGCCAGCCATTTGCTTAAATAATTGTGTTGTAGGGTGTTGGATATCATTGGGTAGGTCTTAATGAAGCTCTTGTAGTCTTCATAGGTTAACCCACAGGCATCTATTAACTCCAGGAACTATTCAGGCCTACATTCGGCCTATCGAGTCTACACCAGCCCTTGGAAAAAGCATCCTACTTAATCTCATGCCACCACCCTATCCCGGTAACCCAGTAACCCCACCTAACCTTTTGGACACTAAGGGGCAATTTAGCATGGCCAATCCACCTAACCTGCACATCTATGGGCTGTGGGAGGAAACCAGAGTACCCGGAAGAAACCCACGTAGACACAGAGAGAACTTGCAAACTCCACACAGTAACCCGAGGATGGAATTGAACCCAGGTCCCTGGAGCCATGAAGCAGCAGTGCTAACCACTGTGCCAAGGTGTTCAAGTTTTAATTGAAGATCCATTTTTTTGTTGAATTTGTTTCTGCAAGTTCAGAATTGAAGCGTTCCAGGTATTCTACATTCTGTGAACAACATTCCAGAGTTCTCATTAGATTTTGTTTTTTTCTTATCAAATGCATCTTCACACATGAAAGTTGATCCAGACTAAAGCGTCAGTTGACGTTTTGATCCATGGTTAAAAAATTTAAAGTGTAGGTGCAGCTTTTAAGAAGTTGCTGAAATTCAAGATGGCGCCACTGTTCATTTGAAGACAAAGGGTTTTCCCACACTTGGTGGTTTTGGTAGGCTCCTGCTTTCATGGCTTTGGAGCTCAGCCTTGAAATAATTTTCATAAATGGCGGCTTGGATCAACCAGCTGCAGACTTTTCTGTTTCAGTTTTTCTGGGCATTTTCTGTGAGGTTTTGTGTTTTTCCCATTCGCTGCTGCCATGCTGTAGAGTGTTGAATATTGTTTGGTAGGTCTTAATGAAGTCCTCGTAGTCTTAAGTAGGTTAACTGTAGTTATTTATTAACCATAAGAATTATGTATACATTTTGTTTTATAAATTTAGAGTACACAATTCATTTTTTCCAATTAAGGGGCAATTTAGCATGGCCAATTCACTATCCTGCACATCTTTGGATTGTGAGGACAAAACCCACGCAAACACGGGGAGAATGTGCAAACTCCACACAGACAGTGACCCGGGGCTGGGATTGAACCTGGGACGTCAGCGCCATCAGACAGCAGTGCTATTCACCGTGCCACCGTGCTGCCCTCGAATTATGTATACATATACAGTAAAATGTTCAAGCCAGAGCTGCCACCAGCTCTACCTAATTCTAGACTGACTCTAGGTATGAGGCATGTGGTCTCTTACATAATTGTGTGGGTGGTAGTGTACTCAGTCCCACATTAACCTTATATGCGCCAGGCCATTATGCTACATTATGCAGCAAGTCTGCAGCCTGAATGTAGCTAAGGCACAAAATAGGAAGATCTATCTCAGCTCACTAAAACAGACTGCAGAATAGCAATCAGATAAGCAATTGGCTGAAAGGCCAGAATTTTACTGGACTCTGATGTGGTGTGGGAAGTGCCGATCTGGTGAACTCATGATGATTGGGAGGGGGCGGGGGCGGGGCGGTTAGGAGGGTGTCAAATTGGCTCCCTCACACCATGAGGCATTTTGCCATACTGGGGCCAGATACAAAGAATCTGTATGCCTCAACACAATTTCCATATGTAAAAGCCCAATTAGGAACCATTTCACATGTTAATGGAAAGGAGCTCCGCCCCCACCCCCTGCCATGCAGAGGCTAAATGGAGACAACTTCCCAGTGCCAGGCCAGGAAGCCTGTTTTACAGGCCAAAGAATGGGCTGTGACCAAGGAAGGCAGCACTTACAGTCCCAATAACCTCCCGGGAGCAGTTTGCCCTCCACCACTTGGCACGATGATTTAACTTTTTTTTCACCTACCCGGCTTACCTCCCAAGGTTATCCTGCATAACCTGCAGTAGTGACCTCTCTCCTGGTGGTGCTGCTGAGTTTTCAGAGCCACCATCTCTGATTGGACCAGCAGCAACAGGAGCCCATCTGCTACACTTAATTGGATAGGGAGTCCGCAGGCAACCAATTAGGAGGCTACCTGTGGTAAAAATGCTGAGTGGGTCCCATCACCAGAAATCTGGGCTCCAAACCTACATTTTACTCTAAGGCAGAGTCCCAACACCCTCCCAAAATTCAGCCCAAGGAATAGATGCTGCACCCTTCTTGCACCCATTTTGGGGCAGCACAGTAGCATTGTGGATAGCACAATCGCTTCACAGCTCCAGGGTCCCAGGTTCGATTCTGGCTTGGGTCACTGTCTGTGTGGAGTCTGCACATCCTCCCCGTGTGTGCGTGGGTTTCCTCCGGGTGCTCCGGTTTCCTCCCACAGTCTAAAGATGTGCAGGTTAGGTGGATTGGCCATGATAAATTGCCCTTCGTGTCCAAAGTTGCCCTTAGTGTTGGGTGGGGTTACTGGGTTATGGGGATAGGGTGGAGGTGCAGACTCGATGGGCCGAATGGCCTCCTTCTGCACTGTAAATACTATGGAAATTTCCTATCTTGCATTAATAGCACCAGCATCCCTTCCATAAAAGCAAACTCCTGCGGTTGCTGGAATCCAACAACAACAGAAAATGCTGAAATATCTCAGCCGGTCTGACAACATCTGTGGAGAGATAACGGAGTCTGGGTGACTCTTCATCAAAGCTTTGTTAGCATCCCTTTCTAGTTACGTTACTACATTGATGAATATTAAAACAGTTTTGATCAGAACAGACTGTTTTTGTTGAGGCTTATGTCCAGGTTCCTTTGGTGTGAGTGTTTTTTAGATCAGTGGATGTCTAGTTTACATTGAAAGTACTTCCCCTTTTACTGTCGTGCCAGTACTTTTGAATGTTCATAAACTGTTTGTCTAAAAGTTTGTTTTTACAATTACATTTCGTTAATTCGCTCTCTTAAGTAAGGATAACTAAAATTGATGGGCGGTATTCTCCCCCCCCCCCCCCCCCCCCCCCCCCCACCCCCGCCGCCGGGTGGGAGAATCGCCGGGGCGCCGCGCAAATCGCGCCATGCCGCCCGACTCCCGCACGTGATTTCCCCCCCCCCCCCGAAACCAGCGCTGCGCGAATCGTGCCGGGCCGCTCGGAGAATCGCCGCAAATGGCGAGCGGCGATTCTCCGGCCGAGCGGCCTCTCCGACACGACAGGGTCCCGCCGGCGTCGTCCACTCCTGGTCGCTGCCAGCGGGAACTCTGCAGATACGCTTGGGAGGGAGGGGGGGGGGGTGGCCTGTGGGGGGGGAGAGGGGGACTCCTTCACCGGAGGGGGCCTCCGAAGGGGTCTGGCCCGCGATCGGGGCCCACCGATCGGCAGGCCGGCCTCTTACCCCCCCGGGCCTACATTCTGCCGCGGCCACCCCCTGAACACCCACGCCATATTGCGTCGGGGCCGGCGCGCGTAAGAAGTTCCCCACGCATGCGCAGGATGGCGCGGCCCAACTATGCATGCGCAGGATTGACCTGCTCCAACTGTGCTTGCGCGGGTTGGCGCAGTGCCCATTTGGCTGCGTGTAAGGACGCTGGAGTGGCGTGAACCTGTGGGGGCCAGAATAGGACGTGCCCGGGCTCTGTTTGTGCTGTTGTGAAACGCGACGGCGTTCACGACGGCGTGATCTCTTGGCCGCCATATCGCCCGATATTTCTATATTCATGTATGATTTAAAAATATATTTTTGACAGGTTTTTTGCATTCAACGTGTTGACGTGCGAAACATTGATGGTATGTAATTTATACAATATAAAGATGATTCCAGGCCATACATCCAAATGACATCAAGTCAAAATATTCTAATTTATGCTAGCAGTGAAGTATTGTGCCGTATGTTGCCATCTCTTTGTCAGAAAGCAGTCTTATCTTTATTCTCATGTAACAACCAACATCAGAGGGCTTCGACTTTTTCAAAAGGCCTTTCCTTTCTTTGATTTCCCCCTTCTTGTCAACCTCCTAAGCCAGTGGCTCCTTGCTTTGGTGCAGAAGCTGCCAGCATCTACTATGGCCCCAAAGTTGTCATCCTTCAGGTGTGTTCCTTTACCGGCAATGTCATTGGCAGTGAACTATTTTGCCAGGGAAAACTTCACAGCTAAGGACAGGCCAACATTTACACATGCACATTTTCCAGCGGGATCATCAGAGAGGGATGATTCTTTTTTATGTAAGCTTTCTGATTACAGTCAAAGCTGAAACTTGAAATTTTAAAATTGCTTACCGGTAAACAATAAAAACTAAAATCAGCATGAACCGTTTTCACAAGTACGAAGAGACATGGGGCAGAGTTTGGAGTGAGCGAATGCCCTACCTAGACTAAAAGGCTATCAATTTTCATTTGGGAAGTAAACAATTGTAGTTTCTCCTCCTTTGAAAACTTGCAGTTACAAATGGTTCCTTTGTTATGAACAGGAAAATATCTTTGAGTGAGACAGCTGTAAATTTGTACAGCATCTTGGAATGTTCAAAATGCTCGTCAAAAAACACTGCTTTTCATTCCAAAGCACAGTACTAATTGGGAAGGCCTCAGTCAAGAGGAAATTGACAGGACGTCCACTATTATATTTCTCTAGCTTCAAAGACATCGAAATGAACCCACCATATCCACATGGAGAAAGCATTTGTGGCTGTTAATCCATTAGTCACAGCTTCAAGCACTGAATCCTTTCACTAAGCTACCAACTCTACGGTTGAAGAATAGATTTATTTTTTACTTTTGGCAATTTGCTTTTATTGTTGCTAAATTCACACCCTGGAAAAGGATGTGCAAAGGTGATTTTACCTCCATGATATATTGTCAGCACAATCCATGCAGTGCTGTGCCATTGCTGTCAGCAGTTGTCGATAGAAAGGATACAAACTCCTTGACCCCGACAATGCACTCAGCTCAAATGTTGCTGTCACCTACAGCTGAATGCAGTGCAAAGCATGGGCTTCCATTTGTATTGACCCCATGGCTGGAATAACAGCTCACAACAGAAAACCAGGAGAGTGGCATTTTATTTCATTTCATTTTATGGCTATCCACTTGGGGACTGGCCTCCTGGGGTCGTAGCAATGACATTAAATGTAAAACCTTCTGGAAATTAGTGTTCTTGAGCTTCTTGTTGCTTTCTAACTAGCAGTTCTGGATTGGATGCTTTTTTCAATACCCAGGGGGCAATTTTGACTGTGTAATAACGTAAAATAATTTCAATTTAGCCACTCATTATATGTTGTTATGGGCCAGGGTTTAGAGAACCCCAAAGTGTATCATGGAGTTCACCTGACCCACAACTTTTAATAGATTGTGGTATGGGGAGCATACGGCCCACTCTACAGTTGTGGTAGAGCAGAAATGGAAAAGTATTTTTTAAAGCAAAACAATGTTTATTCTATGAACTCAAGTTAACCTTTTTAAAACATACAGTGAACATCTTAGCAACCATCAATTCAAATACAATCCTCAAAGACTACAACACTAAGTAGTCCTTAATAACTTCCCAAACAACATCCAAAAGACAAATGAAACACCTTTTAACAGAAGCACATTAGGTTTACATTCACTACTGAGAACATTTATAGTTCTGAATTCTCCAAATGATCAAGAGATAGTCTTTTCAAGGCAGAGAGAACAGTACACCTGCTCTATCTGGCTTCAGCTCTAACACCGAAAACGAAACTAAAACACACCCTGCAGCAAACAGCCTAAAACAAAAGTAAAAAGCTGACAGACAGCCCAGCTCCACCCACACTCTGACATCACTCTTAAACACCTATTTCTTAAAGGTACATTTCTTAAACATCCATTTCTTAACCCATACTCTCACATGACAATATCTCCCAATTTTAATTTCTACAATTGTCCAATTTGAATTTTTCTACTTTGAAGTCATTTTTCTACTCGTTCCAGGTAAGCAGAGTGACACTGATGTGACAGGCATTACATGAACCTGCTTTTTCTTTTTCAAAGAACATATTTCTTAATAACCTCTTGATGTAATTCACAGCAGGACCCAATTTGAATCCGAGTTCAAATTCAGAAGAATGAGAACATTGTTCTAATCGTGTACAAAACAAAATCAAATAATAACATGATGGAAATCTACAGCAGGCCCATCAACATCCATAAAAATAAATATGTTTATAATTAGCTGTAGAGCCTTTAGCCAAAAAACATTTCCATTCCTTTACCTTAAAAAGATTAACTTATAAATACAATTTATGGGCAGCATGGGTTAGTACTGCTGCTTCACAGCGCCAGGAACCCGGGTTCAATTCCAACCTTGGTGACAGTGCGGAGTTTTCACGTTCTTCCCGTGTCAGTGTAGGTTTCTTCCGGGTGCTCTGGTTTCCTCCCACAGTCCAAAGATGTGCAAGTTAGGTAGATTGGCCGTGCAAAATTGCCCCTTCATGTCCAAAACTTAGTTGGGGGTTATGGGGTTACAGAGATAGGGCGGGACGTGGGCCTAGGTAGAGTGCTGTTTCAAAGGGTGGATGTAGACCCGATGGGCCAAATGGTCTCTTTCTGCACCATAGGGATTCTATGAAATCGAATAAAACAGCTTAGTTCTCAAATTTCAACTGGTCAAAGTCATTTACTTCAATCTTGTTTTGTAATCCTGTATTTTCTTTGCAATTTATTTTTAAAGATTGAATCTTGATTTAATGATGCTTACCTCTCTACAGAAAATGTCGCTTCGACTTATCCATCACCAGCTAAAAGCCTGGGAGAGCCTGGTATCACTCCACTTAGTCCCTCAATGTCTCCAGTAAGAGCATGCTTCCTTTCTCTTCAAACTGTTCACATTTCTTTTGATATGTTATTGTTGTTTGGGGTTTCGGTCAGAGCAGAAATAATAGTTGTCAATAATGCTGCTGTTAATGATTTTGATAACAATCGGAACATTTATATGGTAGTTTGCCTTGATGTAATGATGTAGAACTGTTCCAAGTTTGGATATATTTATAGCTGTTATGTTTATTAATCATTTATTTTTATTGTTATTATTCAGAATGTAATCAGTTGTTAAAGCTCGTAACTCATTATAGTAGTGACGACCAGTTTGATTCAACTGGACAAAACTGAAACCTGATTCTGAATCTTTGAAGCTTTTGTCAATGTTTATTTGGCAGCAAGTTGGAAGTTAGACCCCAGCTCCCATCTACCAGTCAAACACGGCACATCCAATTCTGGGGAGATTTTTGGGAGTCTGAATGAGAATGTACTATAGCAGTGAACTGACTTGATTTAAATCAGATCTTTATGAAAACAAGAGACTTTGCAGATTCCAGGATGTTGGACAAAAGACCCCGGGTGGGAATCTCCATCTCCATGGGAATCATGAATCGCGATTGGGTGGCGAATCACACGTAAGCCGAAAATCGAGGTTGGCAACGGGCGGCCAATGGAATACTATGCCCTGGTACCTTGATGGAGTGCCGCTGTGGGCATACAAATTGTACTGTAAAGGCTGTTAGCATATCATAAATGGGACCCACAAGGTAGTCTCTGGCCTACCATGATGATCTGCCTCCGCCAGGCGGAAGTGATGACACTTATGAACAAAGAGCAAAGAAAAGTACAGCACAGGAACAGGCCTTTCGCCTTCCAAGCCTGTGCCGATCATGATGCTCTAATTATGGTATTTAAATCAGGAAACGGGCAGGGTGGCTGATGCGGGTGAGAGAGAAGGTAAACTAAGTTTCCAAAGATGCAACCGTAGGCTGCCAGTTGTGCCACTGGCTGGGGGCGGCTTCTACCAGGGCTGGGGGGGTAGCGGGGGGGTGACCATGAGAGGGGCTGTGGGGTCAGGGTACCCCCCCCCCCCCCCCCCCCCCCCGGGACCAGGATGGTCAGACACGGACCACCATTGCCACGGCCTGCATGGCAGCCATCTGAATGCCCATAATGGCCCGTAGATGCGCAGACCGCCGCCGGCTGTATGGGTGCTCCTCACCATTCTGGCCCCAGCCGACTCATTAACAGGATGAGCGTGGACCAGCACAGCCTGTGGTACATCAGTCGTCAGCACACCCCAGTGCACCCATCCAAGGCAATGTGCCACTGCCGGGGCAGCAGAGATTCTGTGGAGCTCCCCTCAACAGGCAGATGCATGCACAATGGTCATCAGCACCCACCCTGGCACACCCCTTTGCAGGCAGGCATCTCGCCAGTGACACTATCAGCCATCGCACCCCGCAGGACCACCGACTGTCACCAATCTCTGCCTGCCCACTGCGCCCCTGTCCCACCCCCCCTTCGTGGCCCAAGACAAGTCGGCATAACCGATGCACCATACAAAGGACCCACAGGACACCGCAGCTACGGTTCCAACAGGTACCCCCCCGACCTGGGCCGATTCCCACCCTTGGGCCCTGCCCACATGCATGCCACCAAACGTGGCACAGATCAGTGGGGCACTGCACCCACCCCCCAACAAACTGGCACCACTTCCACACAGCCATGTGCGGACAGGAGCTGCAGTGCAGACCTTGGCCACTATACTGCCGGTTAGACCTGGATGGGCATGGGAGCACTCACCATGCTAACATTTCTGCCCTATACCCACTGCAGACAATGGATTTCGGTATCGAACCAGAAGTTGTTGGCATCTGCCTGGCCAGTACAGCCCTCGGGGTTGCAATGAATGCTGCATGAGCAGGAGCTGCTCGGGGAGGACCCTGTGAACCAGACCCTACCCAGAGGAGCAGGGCCCAGCCGGTGATGATTAAGAGGCAGCCGCAAAACAGGCCGAGGAGGAGGTGGGAAGATTGTGTCGCGTTTGGCTTAATGTATACCGGCAGGACCTGCTGCACCGAGTGCGTTGCCAAAAATTCCAGCTGACCAGGGAAACCGTACGGCATATCTGCCAGATCGTGGCTCATCTAGAGCGATGGAGCAATGGGGAATCACACCCGCTTTCAGTTGCCTTGAAGGTGACGGTCACGCTGAACATTTCTGCCACAGGATCCTTCTAGGTGCCGAGTGGCGACCTGTCTGGGATTGCCCAGACCTCTGTGCACAAGTGTATCCATGCCACGATGGAGGCCGTGTATGCCTGGGCAGAACAATATATTCGCCTGAATATGGACCGAGCTCACCAAGCTGCCCAGACAGCACGATTCGCCACCATCGGCGGGATGCCCCAGGTCCAGTGGATGATTGATGTGACGCATATCCAGCAGCACGGTTTGATTCCCGTTCCAGCCTCCCCGGACAGGCGCTGGAATGTGGCGACTAGGGGCTTTTCACAGTAACTTCATTGAAGCCTACTCGTGACAATAAGCGACTTTCATTTCATTTTTCATATCCCCCTATGGGCACCGCCGCATAAGGGGGTGCCCTTCACAGACCGAAAGGGATTACACTCCCTCAATGTGTAGTTGGTATGTGACCACCAGCTGCACATCATGCACATCTGTGCCCCATACCCAGGCAGCGTGCACAATGTCTTTATCATGGCATATTCAATGGTTCCGAACACCTTTGAGGCGCTTCCCAGGTGAGAATTTGGCTCCTGGGCAATTGGGGTTGTCCACTGAAGTTGTGGCTAGTGACGCCTGGAGGCCTGACTGATGCAGAGAACCATTAAAAAGATGCCCATGCAGCGACCGGGAGCATAATTGAGCGGTGCATTGATATACGGTTCAGGTGCCTGGACGGCTCTGGTGGGACCCTCCACTACAGCTCTCTGAGGGTTTCCCACATCGTGGTGGCCTGCTGCATCCTCCCCAGCATTGCGCAGGGGAGGGGCAATATGCAGCAGGAGGATATTGAACACCAGGCCGCATCAGTCAAGGCGAATGCGAAGGAGGGCCAGGATGGGCGGAGCATGGGGCTCGGGCAGCACAGGAGGCCGCATAGGGCCACCATGCACGGGACCATCTAATTGCCTCCAAGTTCACCAACTAGGGGCCTGGCCACGGGCAGCTTGAAAGTGTCCCCCCCCCTGCCCCCCGTCCCGCCCCCGCAGCTGCACCCCACTTTGAGCTTCCCACCTGCTTCACTACAGTGTGCTGGCCCTGGGATGGCAGTAGCAGCGGGTCTGATCCATGGGATGGAAGATGATGACAAACTGCTCTGCGATGAGCTCTGGTGCTCTGCATTGTTTGACTAAGTCTGATCCCTGTCCTCGGTAGCACTTCACCCAGTGGCCTGGGTGATCCCTGCATGCATGGTCGCTATTCCATCACACTGTCCCATCGAACCACTAGGGTGACGGGGGTAAGGATGCAGTCCGAGGTGGGGGGGGGTTGGGTATCGGGGCTGCGACCTCGGTCCCTTCTGGTGGTCGTCCAGGGAGCGACTGGGTCCATCCAGTCTTCCCTGAGTCATGGGTGTCGTGGTGCCACCCTATTCTGTCCATTGCCTATTGGATGTGCCAGTGACAGGTGGGGGGAATTCAGAGGTGTTGGGGTGATCCAGCATCTCCCCTGCGGGAGTCAGCAGTACGGACCCCATCACGACCACCTCTATCGGGATGCCCTATGGCCCACGTGCATGGCCAAAGCGAGCTCCATGTCCCGGCCAGGGGCTCCATGTCCCGGCCAGGGGCTCCATGTCCCGGCCAGGGGCTTCATATTCATGGCCATGGAGCACAGGGACTGGGCACATCACTCAGTGACTGGCTCAGGTCAGCCAGTGCTAGACCAATATCCTCGATGTCTGCAGCCATGACCCGTTGTGACTGGGCCACATTCTGGAGTGTGACTGCAATATCCATGTGGTCCTGGTCATGGCTGCCTGTCACATGACTGCTCTGTCCTTTGCCTTCGACACCGCCTGCATAGAGTGCCCCAGACCTTGGACATCTTTACCCATGGCCGATATCTTTGCACCCAAAACCTCCACCACAGATGTCATCCGTGCAGTGTTGGCCTGGGTGGCATGCATGGTCGGCATCGCTCCTGCCCCTGCAGGTGGTTGGACTCCTCTAACTGCGCCTGCAAGCGTTGAATGATTCCTGACATTCCCTCCTGTGGTCCCCTGCTCTGCGTCTCCAACATTGATAGGACCGCCCACTCCAGAAGCGCAAGACCTATCTAGATGGCAGCTAGCCCCTGGGGTCAAGCCGCCCTCCAACTGCCCCCCCCCCTCGGTGGTGCCAACCTCACCTGATGCATCGCTGCATGTGTGTGGTGCGCACCAGATAGTGTCCCAGCAGCCTCTTCACTATATTGCCCAATGAGTGGTTGGAGATGGAGGAGGATGCCTGTGACAACAATGATGAAGAGTCGGTATCGTCCCTGGTCATGTGTCCCGGGGCTTTACGGAGTTGGGGCGGAAGGGTGCGGTTCACCAATAGGTCCAAGCTGAGCTGGGGGGATATGGCTGGAGGCGGGGGACCCTAGACAGACCCGCCTCATCGCCAGGTGATCCTGCAAGACAAAACGCATGGTTAGATTGCGGGTAGGAATGTTGTGGGGGTAGAGGTCCAATGCCCTCTGCTCTGCAATGGTGAGAAGCTGCAGGTCTGGCGGACCTCTCTCTCTCTCCCTGCTGCCTTTTGGCGGGATAGTGTGATACACTTGGATGTGGGCAACACAGAGGGTCCGTGACCTATGTGTGCAGTGTACCCGACCATAGCAGGCAGTATGGGTGTTGCCATGTAGTGCAGGATCGGGTGTGTACAGACTGCTGGCAGGTGGCGTTCTGATCGCACTCTAGGAGGACGGGTGCAATGGGTGTGTGGGAAAGCGGTTGGTGCCAGGGGCATGGTGGTGGTAGCAACTCACCCTGTCGCCGCTGCCTATCAGTCCACCTGTGTGGGGGCACATGGTGGGTGGATCCAGTGAAGGGCATGGGGATTGTTGGATAGGGATTAGTGCCAGGGGCCCGGTGGTCGTGGTGACTGACCCTGGCCGCCCTGAGGAGGCCGTGCAGCTTCTTGCTGCACTGCTGTTGGGTCCTGGCGGCCCATGGTGCTCTCGGCCTCTGCCACCGACGCCCAGGCCCAGTTGACATTGTGGGTGGCAATCTCCTTCCCACCTCGCGGAACAGGATGTCTCTCTTCGCCTCCACGGCATTCACCTGTGTGTCCTGCTCTGCATCTGCGAACCTCAGCCGCTCTTCCTGGTGGCATCTTCGTGTGGGGAGTAGAATGCTTGTATGCAGCTGCAGCTTATCAGGCTCTCCAGTGCCAATCTCAACCCCGGCAATTCACCGGTGTGCATTGGAATCACACTAGTTCCACGTGGCGCTGGCTTATTAGCATATCCTGAATGGCTCTGGGACTGGTGCCAGCACCTGTGCCATAGAACACCTGTGGTCAGGCTGGCACCCTGGCACTGCTGGTGTCACAGGGTCCGGGTTGGCATCGGGGGAGGGGTTGAGAGATTGGGCTTCATTTAAAAATGGCGTTGGAACTCCTCAGTACAGGAAATGATGGTAAAATGTGGCATTGGGGAGTGTTCCTCACCGGCGGCCGAAATAACAACAAAGTGCCGTTAGATAGCGGAAGCAGCACTGCGCACGACCCCATTAATCCCACCCAGAACGGACTTTGATTTATTTTCATTCAATTATGCCCATGGAAAACAATGTAAAATGTGAGAAATTAGTGCTTCTTAAATAAGAGCACCAGAACCAGGAGCAGGAGTGGGCCTTCTGGCCCCTTGAGCCTGCTCCACCATTCAGTGAGATCATGGCTGATCTTTTTGTGGACTCAGCATCACTTACCCGTCCGCTCACCATAACCCTTAATTCCTTTACTGTTCAAAAATCTATTTGTGCCTTAAAAACATTCAATGAGATAGCCTTAATGCTTCACTGGGCAGGGAATTCGACAGAAATGGAATCATGTTTCTCCATAGTATTTTTTCAGTTTTCATCTGCCCCCACTGGCTAGCCTCCCACATCCAACCCCCTCTAAACTTGAGGTCAGCCAGAACCCTGTTCCCATGTCTTAAATTTAACCATCTTGTTCACCATCAACCTTGTGCTCACTGATGTATACTGGCTTTCTTTTAAGCAGTGTTTTGATTTTGAAGTTCTCATCCTTGTTTTCAAATTTCTATTGGCCCTGCCTCCTGCCTAATTCTGTAATCTCCTCCAATCTGAGATATCAGAAAACTTTCAATTCTGATCTCTTGACTATCCCTGATTTTAAACATTTCTCCATTGGCAACGGTGCTTCCAGTTGTCTTGGCCCTACGCTATGGAATTATTTTTCTGAAGCTCCCCACTTCTCTAATTCTCTCCCATCCTTTAAGATACACTTTAAAAGCAGAGGGCAGCAGAGCAGAGCTACTGATCAGCTGTTCTGGGGAAATTTGCATACGTGCAGTGCGGTCAGCCTAAGTTGAAGGTGAACCTGCGAAGAAGACCCAAGGAGTTTGAGTAAAGGCAAGCAACCAGCAGAGGGCAGCAGAGCAGAGCTACTGATCAGCTGTTCTGGGGAAATTTGCATACGTGCAGTGCGGTCAGCCTAAGTTGAAGGTGGTTTGTGGAGGGGCTGTTGGCAAGTGACAGTTAAACCCGAAACACTTTGTGAGTGTTTCCCACCCCACGGTGGTTGGGAAGCAGGAGCAGGGGCCTGTCGTGAAGGTGAGTGAGTGCCTTTAAGTTTGCTTACCTTTCAGCGGGATCAGGGTTTGAGGTAATATCAGGTAAGCTCTTCCTTTCTTTTTCTTTTTCTTGTTTTTTTTAATCTAGAGGGGATGTCAGGGAAGGCAGTACAATGCTCCTCCTGCAGAATGTTTGAGGTGAGGGACGCCGTCAGTGTCCCTGCTGATTTCATCTGTGGGAAGTGCACCCAACTCCAGCTCCTCAAAAACCGTGTTAGGGACCTGGAGCTTGAGCTGGATGAACTTCGGATCATTCGGGAGGCAGAGGGGGTCATAGATAGGAGCTTCAGGGAAGTAGTTACACCAAAGACTGGAGATAGATGGGTAACTGTAAGAGGGACTGGGAAGAAGCAGTCAGTGCAGGGACCCCCTGCGGTCGTTCCCCTGAGTAACAAGTATACCGTTTTGGATACTTGTGGGGGGGACGACTTACCAGGGGTAAGCCATGGGGTACGGGCCTCTGGCACGGAGTCTGTCCCTGTTGCTCAGAAGGGAAGGGGGGAAAGGAGTAGAACATTAGTAATTGGGGACTCAATAGTCAGGGGCACAGATAGGAGATTTTGTGGGAGCGAGAGAGACTCACGTTTGGTATGTTGCCTCCCAGGTGCAAGGGTACGTGATGTCTCGGATCGTGTTTTCCGGGTCCTTAAGGGGGAGGGGGAGCAGCCCCAAGTCGTAGTCCACATTGGCACTAACGACATAGGTAGGAAAGGGGACAAGGATGTCAGGCAGGCCTTTAGGGAGCTAGGATGGAAGCTCAGAGCGAGAACAAACAGAGTTGTTATCTCTGGGTTGTTGCCCGTGCCACGTGATAGTGAGATGAGGAATAGGGAGAGACAGCAATTAAACACGTGGCTACAGGGATGGTGCAGGCGGGAGGGATTCAGATTTCTGGATAACTGGGGCTCTTTCTGGGGAAGGTGGGACCTCTATAGACAGGATGGTCTACATCTGAACCTGAGGGGCACCAATATCCTGGGGGGGAGATTTGTTAGTACTCTTTGGGGGGGTTTAAACTAATTCAGCAGGGGCATGGGAACCTGGATTGTAGTTTTGGGGTGCGAGAGATTGAGAGTAGAGAGGTCAGGAGCACAGTTTTGACTTCGCAGGAGGGCGGCAGTGTTCAGGTCTGTGGTTTGAAGTGTGTCTATTTCAATGCCAGGAGTATACGAAATAAGGTAGGGGAACTGGCAGCATGGGTAGGTACCTGGGACTTCGATGTTGTGGCCATTTCAGAGACATGGATAGAGCAGGGACAGGAATGGTTGTTGCAGGTTCCGGGGTTTAGGTGCTTTAGTAAGGTCAGAGAAGGGGGCAAAAGAGGGGGAGGTGTGGCGCTGCTAGTCAAGGACAGTATTACGGTGGTAGAAAGGATGCAAGATGGGGACTCTTCTTCCGAGGTAGTATGGGCTGAGGTTAGAAACAGGAAAGGAGAGGTCACCCTGTTGGGAGTTTTCTATAGGCCACCTAATAGTTCTAGAGATGTAGAGGAAAGGATGGCGAAGATGATTCTGGAAAAGAGCGAAAGTAACAGGGTAGTTGTTATGGGAGACTTTAACTTTCCTAATATTGACTGGAAAAGATATAGTTCGAGTACATTGGATGGGTCGTTCTTTGTACAATGTGTGCAGGAGGGTTTTCTGACACAATATGTTGACAGGCCAACAAGAGGTGAGGCCACTTTGGATTTGGTTTTGGGTAATGAACCAGGCCAGGTGTTAGATCTGGAGGTAGGTGAACACTTTGGAGACAGTGACCACAATTCGGTGACCTTTACGTTAGTGATGGAAAGGGATAAGTATACCCCGCAGAGCAAGAGTTATAGCTGGGGGAAGGGCAATTATGATGCCATTAGACATGACTTAGGATGTGTTGGTTGGAGAAGTAGGCTGCAAGGGTTGGGCACACTGGATATGTGGAGCTTGTTCAAGGAACAGCTATTGCATGTTCTTGATAAGTACGTACCAGTCAGGCAGGGAGGAAGGGGTCGAGCGAGGGAACCGTGGTTTACCAAAGAAGTGGAATCTCTTGTTAAGAGGAAGAAGGAGGCCTATGTGAAGATGAGGCGTGAAGTTTCAGTTGGGGCGCTTGATAGTTACAAGGAAGCGAGGAAGGATCTAAAGAGAGAGCTGAGACGAGCAAGGAGGGGACATGAGAAGTCTTTGGCAGGTAGGATCAAGGAAAACCCAAAAGCTTTCTATAGGTATGTCAGGAATAAAAGAATGACTAGGGTAAGAGTAGGGCCAGTCAAGGACAGTGGTGGGAAGTTGTGTGTGGAGGCTGAGGAGATAAGCGAGATACTAAATGAATACTTTTCGTCAGTATTCACTCAAGAAAAAGATAATATTGTGGAGGAGAATGCTGAGACCCAGGCTATTAGAATAGATGGCATTGAGGTGCGTAGGGAAGAAGTGTTGGCAATTCTGGACAAGGTGAAAATAGATAAGTCCCCGGGGCCGGATGGGATTTATCCTAGGATTCTCTGGGAAGCCAGGGAAGAGATTGCTGAGCCTTTGGCTTTGATTTTTAGGTCATCATTAGCTACAGGAATAGTGCCAGAGGACTGGAGGATAGCAAATGTGGTCCCTTTGTTCAAGAAGGGGAGTAGAGATAACCCCGGTAACTATAGGCCGGTGAGCCTAACGTCTGTGGTGGGTAAAGTCTTGGAGAGGATTATAAAAGATACGATTTATAATCATCTAGATAGGAATAATATGATTAGGGATAGTCAGCATGGTTTTGTGAAGGGTAGGTCATGCCTCACAAACCTTATCGAGTTCTTTGAGAAGGTGACTGAACAGGTAGACGAGGGTAGAGCAGTTGATGTGGTGTATATGGATTTCAGTAAAGCGTTTGATAAGGTTCCCCACGGTCGGCTATTGCAGAAAATACGGAGGCTGGGGATTGAGGGTGATTTAGAGATGTGGATCAGAAATTGGCTAGTTGAAAGAAGACAGAGAGTGGTAGTTGATGGGAAATGTTCAGAATGGAGTTCAGTTACGAGTGGCGTACCACAAGGATCTGTTCTGGGGCCGTTGCTGTTTGTCATTTTTATAAATGACCTAGAGGAGGGCGCAGAAGGATGTGTGAGTAAATTTGCAGACGACACTAAAGTCGGTGGAGTTGTAGACAGTGCGGAAGGATGTTGCAGGTTACAGAGGGACATAGATAAGCTGCAGAGCTGGGCTGAGAGGTGGCAAATGGAGTTTAATGTGGAGAAGTGTGAGGTGATTCACTTTGGAAAGAATAACAGGAATGCGGAATATTTGGCTAATGGTAAAATTCTTGGTAGTGTGGATGAGCAGAGGGATCTCGGTGTCCATGTACATAGATCCCTGAAAGTTGCCACCCAGGTTGATAGGGTTGTGAAGAAGGCCTATGGTGTGTTGGCCTTTATTGGTAGAGGGATTGAGTTCCGGAGCCATGAGGTCATGATGCAGCTGTACCAAACTCTGGTACGGCCGCATTTGGAGTATTGCGTACAGTTCTGGTCGCCTCATTATAGGAAGGACGTGGAAGCTTTGGAACGGGTGCAGAGGAGATTTACCAGGATGTTGCCTGGTATGGAGGGAAAATCTTATGAGGAAAGGCTGATGGACTTGAGGTTGTTTTCGTTAGAGAGAAGAAGGTTAAGAGGTGACTTAATAGAGGCATACAAAATGATCAGAGGGTTAGATAGGGTGGACAGCGAGAGCCTTCTCCCGCGGATGGAGGTGGCTAGCACGAGGGGACATAGCCTTAAATTGAGGGGTAATAGATATAGGACAGAGGTCAGAGGTGGGTTTTTTACGCAAAGAGTGGTGAGGCCGTGGAATGCCCTACCTGCAACAGTAGTGAACTCGCCAACATTGAGGGCATTTAAAAATTTATTGGATAAGCATATGGATGATAAGGGCATAGTGTAGGTTAGATGGCCTTTAGTTTTTTTTTTCCATGTCGGTGCAACATCGAGGGCCGAAGGGCCTGTACTGCGCTGTATCGTTCTATGTTCTATGTTCTATGTTCTAAAACCTACCTTCAATCAAGCTCATAGTCATCTCCCCTAATATCTCCATATGTGGCCGTGCCATATTATGTGGTTAATACTCCTACAAAGCACCTTTTGATACTTTACTGCATTATAGACACAGATAAATACAAGTTGTTGTTAATCATGTTTCTGCTCATTGTTACTATACACTATAAGACTTATGAAACTGGTCTTCAGTGCTTCAGTAATGACATTCCTAGTAAAAGCTCCATCTTCCACATGTGTGAAATTCTAATCAGGAAAAGAAAGACTATTAATTTTGAGTTATGTTGGCACTTTTGTGACAATGCAAACTGGATTGTAAAATTGGCAGTGTAACGCAAGAGTAAGATTATTGATCTGGTTCTGCACCCTATGTGAACATGTGAGACCATCTCCAGGATTTTAATAGTATACTAATGGTGTTCAATTGTGTGCAGATAATGGACATCAACTATTGATTCACTTGTCCCCCTATAAAGAGGCACAAAAAACAGAGACACTGACTGAAAAAATGGTTGTTGGATTGTCCATGCTTGCAATGTGTAACTTTGTTTATAAACACTTATTGGAGTGCATAAAGATTCATCCCAGTTCTATACTTTATCAACCGGCTTTCTGGAATATAATGCAAGAAGATCTCACATGAAATAGTTAAGCTCAATTTTAAACCCTTCCAGGGTTCAGAAAAAAGTGGCACTCCCATCAGCTGCCACCTAATGTTAGCATTCAACCTGCATTTGGAAACTACCAATCATAGCCCTGCAAGCGAATGCAAGAACATATGCACAAGTCCCATTGCTGCAAGTTAACAGCAAGCAAGAACTGACAATATAACTAGCTGTGCCGATTCCCAGGCTGCAGTCTATAGGTACCAGTACCCCTAAATATTTCTCTGAATGTGCTGTCAGAGTAACTATAATAAAAAGTGCCTAACTTTCCTGTTTAACACACAAATATGGTGAAATATTTTGCTAACCCATTAGTGCATCAAACTAATTCAAGGAACCCGTTTGGAAATGTCTTTGAATGATTGTGAAAGGCAATATTCTGTTACTGTCATAGTCCCTGAAGAGTGGTTTCTTTCTAATCCTTTATGGAGCTTCTAATTTGCCTCTAACTTCCAACATTCATAAATCAGGCGATAGAAAGATAGCTGAATAATCTTTGACTCAAGGCTTCATTAGCTACAGTAATAACCAAAAATAAAATGATTCTATTTTGAAGGTAATTAGTATAATGGGAAAACATTTTATGAAAGCTTGGACCGGCATCTGACAATACAAAAGATTAAATCATCTGATTTGAAGTGATTTTCTCACAAAGATGTTTCTTCTTACAGAAAGACTCTGAACAGACTGCATCCTTGCACCAGTCGTTTGTTGTGGTGGTAGCTATTGATTTTGGCACTACTTCTAGTGGATATGCTTACAGCTTCTCTAGGGACCCTGAGTGCATTCACATAATGAGGTAAGTACTGCAATGCAGAGGCACTGCTGATGTTCCAGCTGTTTCTTAGACGATAGCTGTTGAACCTCAGAGAATGAGCAGTGATAATGGAAGACTTCCAGGAGGAGTAGGAACTCCATTCATTTAAATATTGAGCACGATGTTAGTGCAATGTTCCTGCTCTCCAAAAAGGCAATTACACCTGACTGAAATGGATCCTCAAGCATGTTGATGGGTGTTTGCACATACCAGAGACCGCAGGGCCACAGAAACATTTTTTTTAAAGCCACATGCCCTTTCCTCTTTTATAGTTAGAAATAATATCTTTGAAATGAAAACTGTAATATGCAAATCACTTTTCTTTACAATGTCTTACGCAGAAATGCTGTAACATGATCTAAGGCAGTGATGGGCATCTCAGGCTAGTAAGTGGGCTACATGAGTGGCCCTCCTTCATCTCAGTGGGTCACAAGATTGAAATCAGGCTTGTTCACTAACTGTGACTCCTGAATAAGATTGAATAAATTTAATATATGCCAAATATTTTGTAAGTTTAATCAAAATGCTTAATATTTCCTATATTAATGAAACTATCATCAACTTCAAATAGTAAAAACGAAATAAATATTTGTGCTTGATTTGACGCAGAGGGAGTGTACAGCTCTCACAGTCAATGTTGTGTGCCATCAGCATGCACTTCACTTCAGGTGCCTCTGCTTTATGTGCGTATCACTTCAGCCATACCAGTCGGAAACAAGATATGCCAATTGAAACCAGTGAAACATAATGAATCTTTGTGTGAGAAATCATCAACAAGGTGTCTCGTGAGCCGCACTCAAAATCCTGACGGGCCGTGTATGGCTCCCGGGCCACAGGTAGCCCACCACTGCTCTGAGGGAAAGAATGAGTGAGTAAATAAAAGAATGAGTGACATTGGTTGTCTGCAGGAATGCGGGTCGAGGATGTCACGCCTCTGCTCCGCACCATTCAGGGGCTTGGTGAAAGGTTTCTCAGAAAATCTTGGTGGTGCCTTCCTGGCAGCCAAATCCCCAACTGGACTTGCCCCAAGTGCTTTGGGCGCGTTTAAAAGGAGCTGATTGCTGAGGTTACATTATCCCAGGGAATGAATGAGAGGCAAGCCACCACGAGCACAGTGTGAATCACGTGGGAAAAACTAATTTTGTTAAAGAGGCTGAATATTCAGTGAGTTTTCCTGTTGTCGGCAGGATTCTCACCAGTTTTCACAGAATTCCGACAGTGCAGATGGCCATTGGGTTTGCACCAACCCTCTGAAAGAGCACCCTACCTACATGCAATACTCCATCCTTTCCCCGTAATTCCTTTGGACACTGAGGGGAAATTTTGCATGGCCAATCCACCTAACCTGCACATTTCCTGGATTGTGGGAGGAAACAAGAGCACCCGGAGAAAACTCACACAGACACGGAGAGAATGTGCAAAATTCACACAGTCACCCAAGGTTGGAATCAAACTCAGCGTCCTGGCGCAGTGAGGCAGTAGTGCTAACTACTGTGCCACCGTGCCACCCCCAGGTTTTCTGACCTGAACCGACACTTTGAAAAAAATATGGTAAGATTCCATCCTCAATGTCCTTTTGGCAGCTTAACATCTTAAGAAGGACATGCCTCCATGCATCCTCAATATCTACTGTCCCAGTATCCACTATATATAGAATCAAGAGGTTTTGAAAATCCTATTTGAAAAATGCTGCTCATCTTACAGCCTCATAAACATCTCAATCAACCACAGCCATTCGGAGTATCAGTGAATCAAGATAAAATCCTCTTAACGCTTCATAACCTTGGGAAATAAAGAGGCATTGAAAAACTTGCGTTAAAGAAACAAAATCTTATTAATATCAGTCAAACAAATCTACCAACTCTCCTTCAAGCTGTGGAAACAGACCCTTGCTAAGCTGAGCCTTTTTGGAACTCAGCCAAGCAATGATGATGAGGCAATCTGGAAAAATAGACGCCTGTCCCTCTTTTCTAAATGCTTCTGTGGCTACAGTTCCAGATATCCTCATTATGAATGCTTGCTGAGCTTGAAGACTGACCAATAGACTCAGTACTATAGGCAGAGTTGGGACAACTTGAAGTAGAGCGTTAGATTTGTTTGATTTACACTTTTATGATTTGTAGTAAGTTTTTCTTACCTTAATGTACTTTTTCAAGGCATATTTGTTTATTTGGAAGGGGCATGTGCAGTATGTGGGAGCCTACAAGGCGGGATATAAGAACCCGTGTTCCCCGGCAATCGGCCATTCTTCTGTACGTCTGCTGCCGGGCACACATCTTGTGCATTAAAGCCTTTTGTTTGGATCACATCTTCACCTCGTGTCCAATTGATGGTGCATCAATTTAATGCACAAGTTTTAAAAGATGGAGCTTCGTATTAAGCCAGAGTGCCTTCGACTCAGCCCGCACGCAGCAACTGCAACAGCTGCATTTAAACATTGGCTGGCGTGTTTCAACAGTTATTTGAGCACAGCTGAAAACCGCCCGACGAGGGAACAAAAACTACATATCCTCCACTCGTGCGTGGGCACCGCCGTGTACACGCTCATAGAGGACACAACAGGCTATGACGCAGCTATGGACTTGCTAAAAGGACATTTCATCCGGCCGGTGAACCAGGTCTACGCACGGCACTTGCTGGCCACGAGACAGCAATTCCCTGGTTAGTCCTTAGATGAATTCTACCAGACCCTCCTTGATCTGAGCAGAAACTGCGCCTGCCCACAAGTTTCTGCGGCCGAGCACACCGAACTTTTAATTTCGTGGCGGGTATTCGATCTTCCCAGATCCGCCAGAGACAGAGAAGGAAACTTTAAGCCTCGCTGAGGCACGGGCCCTCGCCTCCTCTCTCGATATCGCTAACTGCAACGCCAGCGCGTACGCTCCCGACTGCGCGGCGGCCCCCTGGGCGGCATGGAACGTGACCCCCCACACCTCCGCAGACTCTGACCCCCCCAGGCCTGCGCCCCAGGGCGCCCCGATAAACCCACGGGGCCCTGCTGCTACTTTTGCGGCCAGGCCAAGCACCCCCGCCAGCACTGCCCGGCCCGCACCGCAACCTGTAAAGGCTGCGGCAAAAAGGGGCATTATGCGGCCATTTGCCAGTCCAAGGCGGTTGCTGCAGTCCCGAGCAGCGACCGCGAGTCCTCCCCCCCGCGCTCCTCATGCGTCCCACACGGCCCACGGGCCTCACTGCCCCCACCGCCACGAGTGATCACTGGGCGCCGCCATTTTGGGCCCCCGATGCCACGTGTGATCCCCGGGCGCCACCATTTTGGGCCCCCGACTCCACGTGCGATCCACGGGCGCCGCCATTTTGTTCATCCCCCACCACGTGCGGCCGACGGGCGCCACCATCTTGGATCGGCACCGAGGACCCCGCAAGTGACCACTCGCTGCCGGATGACAACTCAGAGTTCCAGCCACAACTCGCCTCAGTAACATTGGATCAATCACGGCCTCGCATGCTTTCCACGGCGACCACGAAGATCTTCCTCAACGGTCACGAGACGAGCTGCCTGTTGGACTCTGGGAGCACGGAAAGTTTTGTCCACCCCGCCACGGTAAGACGCTGCGTACTTCCCATTTTTCCGGTAAAACAAAGAATCGCTCTGGCCACCAGTTCGCACTCGGTCCAGATCATAGGGTGCCGCATAGCGGACCTCATGGTCCAGGGGAGGGTGTTTAAAAACTATAAGCTCTTCATCCTTCCCCACCTCTGCGCGGCAGCACTCCTGGGGTTAGATTTCCAGTGCAACTTCCAGAGCTTAACATTCAAATTCGGCGGCCCTATGCCCCCCCTTACTGTCTGCAGCCTTGCGTCCCTCAAGGTCGATCCCCCATCCTTGTTTGCAAACCTCACCCCGGATTGCAAACCCTTCGCCACCAGGAGCAGACGGTACAGTGCCCAGGACCGGACCTTCATTAGGTCCGAAGTCCAAAGGCTTCTGAAGGAGGGGGTTATCGAGGCTAGCAACAGCCCCTGGCTAGCACAAGTGCTGGTGGTTAAGACCGGGGAGAAAAATCGGATGGTCATAGACTACAGTCAGACCATCAACAGGTTTACGCAGCTGGACGCGTATCCTCTCCCACGTATCTCCGACCTGGTTAACAGGATCGCGCAGTACAAGGTTTTTTCCACGGTGGACCTTAAGTCCGCCTACCATCAGCTCCCCATCCGCGTGAGTGACCGAAAGTACACTGCGTTCGAAGCGGATGGGCGACTCTACCACTTTTTAAGGGTTCCCTTCGGTGTCACAAACAGGGTCTCGGTCTTCCAACGGGAGATGGACTGAATGGTCAACCAACACGGTTTACGGGAAACCTTCCCGTATCTCGACAATGTCACCATCTGCGGCCACGTCCAGCAGGACCACGACGCCAACCTCCGCAAATTCCTCCGTACCACAAAACTCCTTAACCTGACCTACAATAAGGATAAGTGCGTGTTTAGCACCGACCGTCTAGCCATCCTCAGCTACGTAGTGCGTAACGGAGTGATGGGTCCCGACCCCGAACGCATGCGCCCCCTGATGGAGCTCCCCCCTCGCCCACTCCCTCAAAGCCCTCAAGTGCTGGTTGGGCTTCTTTTCATATTACGCACAGTGGGTCCCCAATTACACCGACAAAGCCCGTCCCCTCATCCAGTCCACCACGTTCCCCCTGTCGATGGAGGCCCAGCAGGCCTTTAGCCGCATCAAAGCAGACATTGCAAAGTCCACGATGCCGCTATCGACGAGTCCCTCCCCTTTCAGGTCGAGAGCGACGCGTCTGATGTTGCTCTGGCGGCCACCCTGAACCAAGCGGGCAGACCCGTGGCCTTCTTCTCCTGGACCCTCCACGCTTCCGACATCCGACATTCCTCGGTCGAGAAGGAAGCACAGGCCATAGTTGAAGCCATGCGACGTTGGAGGCACTATCTGGCTGGCAGGAGGTTTACCCTCCTCACAGACCAACAGTCAGTAGCTTTCATGTTTGATAATGCACAGAGGGGCAAGATAAAGAACGATACAATCTTGCGGTGGAGGATTGAATTGTCCACGTACAACTACGACATCTTGTATCTTCCTGGGAAGCTAAACGAGCCTCCCGATACCCTGTCCCAACGCACATGTGGACCGCCTCCGAACCCTCCACGTGGACCTCTGTCACCCGGGGGTCACCCGCTTTTCCCATTTTCATAAAGACCCGCAACCTGCCCTACTCCATCGAGGAGGTCAGGACAGTCACTAGGGACTGCCACATCTGCGCGGAGTGCAAGCCGCACTTCTACCGCCCTGAACGAGCGCACCTGATAAAGGCTTCCCGCCCCTTTGAACGTCTCAGCATGGATTTCAAGGGTCCCCTCCCAACAACCGCAGCATGTACTTCCTCAACATGATTGACGAGTACTCCCGTTTTCCTTTCGCCATCCCCTGCCCCGACATGACCACAACCACCATTATCAAAGCCCTGCATACCATCTTCTCCCTGTTCCGTTACCCCGCATACATTCATAGCGATCAGGTGTCCTCATTTATGAGCGACGAGCTGCGTTAATTCCTGCTCAGCAGGGGCATCACCTCCAGCAGGACAACCCCCGGGGTAACGGGTAGGTCGAGAGAGAGAACGGTACGGTCTAGAAGACCGCCCTGCTGGCCCTACGGTCCAGAAATCTCCCAGTCTCTCACTGGCAAGAGGTCCTCCCAGACGCCCTCCACTCAATCCGATCACTTCTCTGTACCGTCACTAACCAAACGCCTGACGAACGTCATCTCGTTTTCCCCAGGAAGTCTTCCTCAGGGACCCCGCTCCCGACCTAGCTGGCTACCCCCGGGCCCATTCTGCTCCGGAAACACGTGCGGGGTATGGACACAGAAACAAGATCATTGCTCCCGGAGTAACGGACAACCACCGCTCCGACGTCACCGGCACTACTACGCAGGTCAAGCAGGACATCGATGGTGCCCACTCGACTGATTGAATCGATGTGACCTACGGTTGGACTTCTGTCTGCGGATGGACTCTTGCGATTTTTTGTTCTTTAACTATTCACCCATTCCCCCCCCCCCCCAATCCGCCCCGATTATGCACACTACATAGTTATTGTTCTTTTCTCCTCTTGCATATTTGTCACGGGCCAGTGGGCAGCCATCGATGAAACAGCACGGCCTAAACATCTCTAGTCATACTACCAGTCTCACGTACCCACGGGACACCACACCCCCCCTCATGTCCGTTTTCCCCTCCCCCAGCTTCCGTTTCAACAAGGGGTGAATGTGGTAGTATGACTAGGGGTATTACGGTACCTCAGAGGTGAGCTGCCATTGGTCCAGAGGACTCGCTGCCCATTGGCCCGGGTAAGTCATGTGCCTCTCAGCCGATTGGCTGAGAGGTAGGTAGCTCCGCCTACAAGGCGGGATATAAGAACCCGTGTTCCCCGGCAGTCGGCCATTCTTCTGTACGTCTGCTGCCGGGCACACATCTTGTGCATTAAAGCCTTTTGTTTGGATCACATCTTCACCTCATGTCCAATTGATGGTGCATCAGATGGCGAGCTTGAATCAAAAAGCCGGGAAATGGCATGACCCGTGGTTCACAACGCTGAGTGGAAGATCCGGCGCTACTGATTCCCTAATTTGGCTTGATTTTATTTGGTTGGTGAATAAAATAATGATGCACAACACATGGAGGATATTTTGAAGGGTGAACAGGTGCTAAATGAGTGCAATGAAAATAAACATGTGGTTTAAAAGTTTGGAGTTTGTGCACATTTTTGGTTCCAGTTGCCGATTACCAGAATTTAAATTTGTGGAAGTGCCAAAACATACCCCTATGGCTTCAACGCAGATTAGATGTAATTTTCGTGGAGTATCAGATATAGGCTCCACATGCCAACTTCACTGAAGGTGTGGGGTGGGTTGACTGTCACATGTCAACTTGTTTCGGAATGGTTCGGGGGCTGATTGGAGGGTCACTCAGGTTTTCAGATGTGGAACAAGAGGCCCTCGTGGAAGAGGAAGGATGTTCTGTACCTGCAAGGGGATGGAATCTACCATGTTCCTCCTGTCCCTCTCTCCTGCAGTAGCTGGTGATCAGACGCTCCCTTTCTGCTAGTGGCTCCTATCAGGTAGACTAGCACATTACTCTCTATATTTAGGGGGAATCCGTTGAGAATTTCAAAATAAATATTGACCGTGTTGGTCTTGATAAAATGTCCCAGAAATTCTTCTGATGCATTTCAAAAGACATATTGAAGCCTCCAGCAACAAAGTGTTTTCGCATTTGAGTAGTGTTTGAAAACCTCTGCGTTAACTTGTGTATCAGCAGGTTGGCTTTAAGAATGTGGGTTGATATTGATAAAGCGTCATCAACCAAAACACGGTGCAGCTTTGTTAATGAGCACTAGCGGGCACTTTAACTGGCAATGAGCCCCATTAATGATTCTTATGGCACCTGTTTCTGGCCCAAGTTTCAACTTGTTTTACCTCTGTGACATCTTGAACAAAACGTGAGCAAAACGGATATTTCAGCTCAAGACCCCACCTTGGTCAACTCAGACACAGTAGGAAGGAACATCAGAAAATGTCTTCCAATACTAATTCTTAGTGCTGGCTTCAAATATCATGATGTTGGCTTTATCCCTGAGATGAGTTTGACCTTTATTTCACATTAGAAAGTGGGTAGTTCTTTGTGTTCTACTGTATTCAGGTGTTCAGTAATGTCTATAAGGAGTGCATGATGTACTAGTTAGGAATTCTGAAAAGAATTGTATTTTGTTGGGAGGCATTCCTGAGGTATTTACTGCAGGATGTTCTGTCCTTGCTCCTTTTGTTGGGGTTATTGTGACCTTTTTGCAAGGATGATCTGCACAAATTGCTGAATCTTCCATCCAAATCACTTGTAAAAATTCTGGAATGTCTCCAGGTTTTAATGTAATAAAATCAGAATTTGTCCTCTTCCATCACCATGAACCAGTGAAGTAAAAGCAAAATACTGTAGATGCTGGGAATCTGAAATGGAAACAGAAAATGGTGGAGAAGACAGATGCTGACAGAGCTGTTGAGTTTTTTCCAGCATTTTCTGTTTTTATACCATGAAGCTGTCGTTCTATCCATAAACTGACCAACCTGCAGACTGACCTCCCCAAAACACAGGCTAAGATACTCAGTATCAAAGGTAATAAAACAGCGAGTTTGATTTATTGTGACAAGTTTATTTTCATTGCAGCTTTTTTGTAGCTTTAATTTTTGCCTTGAAAGAGGTTCAACTGCAATATAGTTCCCAACATGGACATCTTTTAATGGCAGTCTTTATGCTGTAAATGTCATAATTTTCCTCTGCACAGTGAACATTCTGGAGACTAAGTCCGGTGGTGGGTGAGAAATTTGGTGTGATTCCCGCTGGGCGGCGGAATGGGTGAATACACACGACCTTCCATTTTTTAGCTCATTAATTATGTATTATCGAGGCGCTTGGCACATCTTGTGGTAGGTGGGCAGGAAGTTGCCCACTCCACCGTTATTCATGGAGTCAAACGTTCTGGCACCATATTTAAACGGCACCCGGACAGACATTCACTCAATACAGGCCAGGAGCTCTGTATTACTCTGCCAGTCCCATTCTCATTGCAGCTCAGACAAGAGAAGCTGGCAGATTTGAGCAACCGCATCCCAGGACTTAATTGTCCACTTAAGGGCCTCAATTAACCCACTTGTATAACAGTGGTGGGACAGGGGCTGGCGAGAGGATGGTGGGCAAGTTGCTTGCTGGATTTAACGAGCCCTCCCTTGCCTTCATACCCGCTGGCAAAGCACTAAATGGAGCCCTACATCTCCACCTCCCACCTCTCCCTATTTTTTTTAACGCACCTTTTAAACCTTCTAGTTTCTTCACGCTTTTGGTCACCTGTCTTACAATCTCCTGTGTGACTTTGTGTTAAATTTTGTTTTAGCAACCCACTTGTGAAGTACCATGGGACACTTTACTATGTTAAAGGTGCCATTTGAATGCAAATTTCTATGGCGCAAACAGAGTGACAAACACTGCCTCTGACCGTCAGTCAGGCAGCTTGCCAGCTGCAGTTAAATGAAGCTAGGCTGTTAAGATAGACCAGGCCTGGACAGTCAGCTTGCCCATTCTGCCACCCAACACCCCTTAACTTTAAGGTGACCAATTAAGCAACCACATATTTGCTGTCTGGCAGCTGAAGTTCAAATCTACTTCTCAATTGTTTACGTAAATCTGCAGCTATCAATTTGCATGAACTCATAGTGCAACATTAAATATTAAACAAGTGTTTATAATTTCCAAGCCATTATATGATATTGTAATGTTAAAAGCCAGTTGTTTACATACTTATGTAAGTTTAGTTGTGAGGGCCAGATGTTAGTTTCCAAAATCGGGCATTTATTTAGATACAATTGGCCAGAAGTTTCATTTTTTCACATCTCATGTTTGTTCCTACTGAGATTTAATTCAGACATATGCATATAAAATGGATGTGCTTGATAATCTAAAATGTTGCTTGAATGAGTCACAGTGACAAAGTTAAATCATCGCCTGTGATCTGTGTTCCTTTTGTGCAGGGTAGAAGGTCAATGAAGAATGTGGTACATACAATAAATTTGGCATGTTAGCCAATAAGATGCCAGAAAAATGCCGATTACGTTTAAGTAACCTATAACCAAAATGGGACAGTATGATGCAGCTGTTAGAAACATCTGGGGATACTGCAGCCATCTCTTTCATGTCCCATTGCTGCTGCATGTGAGACTTTAAGCTGTGTCATTGATTTATTGGAAGTAAGCTAGAAACTAAAAACATATCCCATATTAAACAAACCGGTCAGCAAAGGGCTACAGCAATAAGGAGTAAAATCTGGTCATTGAGAGTTCAAGCAGGAAAGGGTGGGAATGGCACCTTGGGGAAATGAGTCACAACGAGAAATATTTATTTTCTTTCTCTTTGGGATTGGATTTTATTGTGGTAACACGTCTATTCTTGATTTTAGTGCAACATTTGTCATTACAGTAACCTGAAAGCAGCATTTTAAAAAGATGGTACAGAAGCTAATCTGTCATTTGTATTTATTCCACAACTGCCATCACCATCGGTCCATTTTTCTCCAGATTTCCTATTAAACCAGCATTTCTGCGCATTGACTGTCAAATTGTGCACATTCCCCTAAATCGTGACAGTGGCCGAATTTCAAGCGTGCTTATTTGTCTCAGAGGCCTTTGAGACACCTTGGGGACATGGAGGGTGCTACATAAATGCAGGTTTTCTGTTTTCTTTACTTCTTTCATTCTTTTATTCCTATTAAGCAGAATGAGCAGTTTCCAAAGCTGCTCTTTACATTTCTATTTCTGCCCAGAGAATACAGCCTTGACATAAGAATAAAACCACATGGTTCAGCGGATTCATTCAAAATGTGTCAGGAAATATTCCTCCGTTTGACTGCCTAAACAAAAAATATGAACGTAAATGGATGAAAACGTTTAACCCAGATGCACTTCTATTCTTTTGCAAATGCAAACTCAGAATTAATGATCCAATGAAAGAACTAATCCACAGCGAACATTTTTGAAACTGGCAGCTAAAATGTACAAATAATTTACCTCATTATCTGCTTTAAAATTAATTATGTTAATCGATTGCTGAGATGCTTTTTGCTCATTTAGGTGAATTGCATAAAAACCTCGGTTTCCTGTTCCAGAATTCACCCACGGTCCCAAAGGCGGTACATCAATTTGTAATCTTCATCCTGTACCAGTTGCAAGCCACTGTGGACATCTCGTTTCCACATTACAAATTGGTTCATATTCAGACGCATTCACCTCATTTATAGGGGAGTGGATGGATTTAACAAACTGGCACACTTGCAGCATTTGTTGCAAATATACTGTTATTTACATAGCCTGATATATGAGATTGCCATTCTGGCTGCACACCTTTCCTAACTTCATTTGGAGGCCATGTAGTGCAGGGATGTTAAAATCTCATTGAAATCTGTGGATAACCGTTTTACTTTTTTGCTGACAAGGACCCTTCTGTTGGCAGGGGGCTACACCAGGAGATGGTCTATAAGTATACTGTATGTAATTCTAACTAAAGCTGTAATCTCATTGAGCTATTGTCCTTATTAGACGATGGGAAGGTGGCGATCCCGGCGTATCCAATCAGAAGACTCCTACTACTATCCTGCTGACACCAGACGGAAAGTACCACAGCTTTGGTTATGCCGCCAGGGACTTTTATCATGATCTGGATCCAAATGATTCTAAACAATGGCTCTACTTTGAGAAGTTCAAAATGAATCTCCATACAACCAGTGTAAGTTCTCATTTTACTATTTTAGCATTTAAAAAAAAAAAATCATTTTTGCGGTCTGTGAGTTTTGGCCGATTTGAAGGGTCACTCTATAAATGTCCTGCTCAAACCATGGGGAGCATGGCTCAGCTGAGCATTGCACTTGAGCGCCTAATGCACAATGAATGATCCGAGTGGTAGGCATTTGGGCAAGAATCCATTAAACAATGTACTGGTGTGCACATGGTCTTAACTAGTACATGATCCTTCCAGTGCTATGTGAGAATAGGTGTCGGGTCATAGAATCAAGGACCACATCTGCTGTGCAGAGGCAGCATGGACCCTACAAGCCTCCATGTACCCAGGGCACTGCTCATGGTATTCAAGCACTGTGTTTGCAGTCATGACATAAGGGCAAGGACTGGGTATCGATAGTTATTGTCCATCCCAATAACTATCGGACAAGCTCGAAAGCCTGTCAGATGATCTTAGAACTTGTGTGTTTTGACTCTATTTAAAACCCTCATTGTGAATGTGCAGTCAAGTCTGAGGGAAAAGTGGGCAGCACGGTGGCCTAGTGGTTAGCACAACCGCCTCACGGCGCTGAGGTCCCAGGTTCGATCCCGGCTCTGGGTCACTGTCTGTGTGGAGTTTGCACATTCTCCCCGTGTCTGCGTGGGTTTCGCCCCCACAACCCAAAAATGTGCAGAGTAGGTGGATTGGCCACACTAAATTGCCCCTTAATTGGAAAAAATAATTGGGCACTCTAAATTTATAAAACAAAACAAAAAAAAATAAAGTCTGAGGGAAAAGCTCAGCCATCTTCTTCCTGCAGGATGATAGCATCTTGCAAGGGGTGACCTTGGAATGTCATGTACAGACTGAGGGCAAGTTGAGGGCGAGAGACTGCATTGCTGCCTTAAATATGGAGGGGACCATTCGACAGGAACGATCTGTTCACTGATCCCATCAGGAGAGGAGAACGCAGGCTGTAGGCAAAGCTGTCTTTTTGATTGCTTTGATCAGAATGAGGAGAAGAAGGGTCTATCACTGATTAGCAAATCTCAGGGAAGACTATCAGCCGGAGGAACAAGAGGAAGCAGAGCCTCAGGAAGTCCCAGATTCTAACATGGAGAGGCAAATTCTATCAAGACATTTGACATATTCAGGGGTCTACAGAAGGCACAACTCACCCATGGAGATGTGTGAAATGTCTTTGCTCGTCGGGGGTATATTTGCCACATTCTCCATGAGGATCTCATGCCACACAGATTTGAAAGGCATCAAATGCCAGTTACCTTGAAGGTTACTGCTGCACTGAACTTTTTTTGCAAGCCGATCCTTCCAGGACTCCGCATGGAATCTCACAATGGCCGACACACATGCATAAGGAGAGTCACAGATGCCTTTTTCAGTAAAGTTCATGATTATGGATGAAGCTGTAATCTCAGACTTCCTGCAGGTGCTGAGTGTCATCGATTGCAAACATATGGCCTTGAGAGCTCCCTTGCAGCCTGCGAGATTCATTAAAGGAAAAGGATTTCACTTTTGGAATGTTCAGCTACTTTGTGATCACAAAAATCAGATCATTCATGTTTGTACTGTGTACCCATGGAAGTCACACGACTTGTAGACTTTGAGTCAGTCACATGTGCCAGAGCTATTTGGCAGATCTCGGTACTTAAGAGGATTGACTCCTCGGTAATGAGGGAGTACCTACAGAAGACATGGCTAAGGGTGCATGTTTGTCTGCTACAGGGTGCATCTGAGGAGAGATGATGTTGCACTACTGGCCTCTTAAAAACACATTTTTTTCATAGAATTTACAGTGCAGAGGGAGGCCATTCGGCCCATCGAGTCTGGCCTGGCTCTTGGAAAGAGCACCCTACCCAAGCCCACACCTCCGCCTTATCCCCATTAGCCAGTAACCACACCCAACACTAAGGGCAATTTTGAACACTAAGGACAATTTAGCATGACCAATCCACCTAACTTGCACATCTTTGGACTGTAGGAGGAAACCGGAGCACCCGGAGGAAACCACGCACACACGGGGAGAACGTGCAGACTCTGCACAGATAGTGACCCAAGCCGGGAATCGAACCTGGGACTCTGGAGCTATGAGGCAAATGTGCTAACCACTGTGCTACCATGCTGCCCAAATTTCCAATGTTTGGAATGGTCAGGTGAGGCTCTCCAATGCTCACCACAGAGAGTGGCCACATCACCATTGTTTGATGCACCCTGGACAACCGAGCACTGCAACGAGGATATGTGTTGCCAGAGGAAGACATGAAGGAGCTAGACATCAACTTGGATGAGCAGGACTTGGAAGAGATTGTATCTGAGGACAAGGTTTAAGGATGGATGTTCTCTTCAGACTTTGATGCAGGGGTCACAAAAAACCTTCACTGTGAGTGTCAACATATCAAGAAAGGTCATCAATCTCATTGAGATCATTGAGGCAACAAAATTCACTTCCATGTCTAATGATAGGATCATCATTGGAAGGTGCAGTAGCCAAGGGAACATGTGGCCACTATGGGATGTGAACAGTACTTCACTAGCTAAACTACTTAAGCATAGTTCAGTACTTTCAACCATGGCATCAATAGGTCAATGGGAATGGCAGACTGCAAATCTTGAAACGCCATTGTACTAGAAACTAGACCAAACCATTGCCTAGGCCCAGCCATCTTCAGCTGCTTCATCAGGACCTGCCTTCCATCATAAGGTCAGAAGTGGGGATGTTTGTGGATGATTGTGCAATGTTCAGAACCATACGCGACTCTTCAGATAATGAAGAAGTCCATGTTCAAATGCAGCAAGACCTGTACAATATCCAGGCTTAGGCTGACAAGTGGCAAGTTCCATTGGCACCACACAAGTGCCAGGCAATGACCACCTCCAAGAAGAGAGGGTTTAACCACCACCCCTTGACATTCAATGGCATTACCATCGCTGAATCCCCCACAGTCAACATCCTGGGGGTTACCATTGATCAGAACTGGACTGGACTAGCCACATTAATACTGTGGCTACCAGGGCAGGTCAAAGGCTAGGAATCCTACAGTGAGTAACTCACCTTCTGATCCCCCCCTCCCAGAGCTTGCTCACCATCTACAAGGCACAAGTCAGGAGTGTAATGGAATATTCTCCACTTGCCTGTATGTGCACAGCTCCAACCACACACAAGAAGCTTGACAGCATCCAGGACAAAGCAGCCTGCTTGATTGCTTCCCCTTCCACAAACATTCAAACCCTCAACGAGCAGTGGCAGCCTTTTTGCCATCTACAAGATGCACAGTGGCAGCCATGTGTACCATCTACAAGATGCACTGCAGTAACTCACCAAGGTTCCTTAGTCAGCACCTTCCAAACACACAACCACTACCATCTAGAAGGACAAGAGCTTCAGATACCTGGGAACCCCACTACCTGGAGGTTCCCCTCCAAGTCACTCACCACCCAACTTGGAAATATATCACAGTTCCTTTACTGTCGCTGCAGCAACATCCTGGAACTCCCTGCCTAACAGCATAGTGGGTGCACCTACACCTGAAGGACTGCAGCGGTTCAAGAAGGCAACTCATCACTACCTTCTGATGGTGGTGGGCAATAAATGTTGGTCTAACCGGTGATGCGCACAACCCGTAAATGAATTTTAAAAAACATATGGCGCACTTATGCCAGCATGACAGAAGCTTAGCAAGGTGAATGGTTAGCTCTTGACCGTCTCAAAAGGGAGCTACATCCGGCCAACACCATCTCTCCTAACGACAGCTCTCATGCATGAAAAATGCAGAGGCCTCATCTTGCCATTGAATCCAAACATGCCGTTGGACATCAGAATGCAGCGACCTGTTACTCTACAGCTTGCACCCAAATTGTGCAATTTATGTTGGCAATGTCCTCACAGACAATAGCTCAGTAGGACTGTAGTTTGATTATTTACAAACACTCATGACCCTGTATTCATCAGAAGCCTACTACAGAAGCAATACACCCTGCATTGCCTTTGCATTTAGGAGGGATGTGACCCAGTCAGTATTGAAACTGCAGTCAATGACAGCTTCTTCCCTTAGATTCTGCTGAGCACTCTGGAGATGTGCCAGAGCATTGATTTCATAACATTACAGTCCTCAACACTGTCCATCTCACAAACGCCAATCCTTTCTATTTACCTCAATTCAATGAGTGCACAGTCATGCAATGAATTCCATATCGATTTTTGTACTGTGCCATTGCAAAAGGATTCCATAAAGCACTACTAGGTAGCCGTTCAGGAGCAAAGTAAGATCATCGCAGGTCAGTAGATGGCTTCATGAGGACGAACACCTCTGACTTCACACACTTATTCCCCTCTAGCAGACATTTAGAATATCACCGGGTAGAATCTACTTCAAACATTCAGTCGTGCCTGGCAAGAGTGGGAACCAGGAAATGAATAATGTTCAGCTTTAACTGCAGAGAAAGAAACATGCTGCAGGAAGGCATGGCTCAACAATGAATACTGCTTTTCCCAAAGACTTAAATTGGAATGTACATCTGGGAGAAAAGTCTACATTGGTCGTGATAAATACTTGTTACATCCACAAACTACAGACTTCCGTGGGACAGCATTGAGATAATCACTAACCTTGAAGACCAAATGCGGCCAAATAATGTCTGCCTGATCACAAGGGTCACGTGTATTGTCCAGCCATCATATTCACATATGAAGTGCTTTTATTCATGTTGTATATGTGGAACTGGAGGCGATTCATTGCGATGAGATTAAGTGAGACTTGATGGAACTGAGGAACGAAATGCGACTTAATTGGCTGGTGTGGGGAGGGGGTTCCTTTTGGATCCTTGAATGAAATCGAGACCTTGCATCACATCGATTAGTCATTGGATACCTGGGAGTTGGAGAGGGATAAATGCAAACTATATTTGCAATAATGCCGGTTATATATAAATGAACATCTATGCCACCATTGTGTATTCCAATATCTTAGTTTTTCTAACTGTACCACTGCATCTGGGTACTGTCCTGAAATCCGCTGTAGAGGTGGAGGCAGCCTTTTAACTGCTATCCCTTGTTTGTGATGACTTTGACAGGTATCCTCTGGTGACCCATAGGCCTGTTAGGGGCCCCGGCCTGCTAAGGTTCCTCTGTTCCGGGCCAGATGCACCTTCCTCAGCCTAGTCTGCTGGAGTTAATGGTGTCACAGGCAGAGGGCATTTGGAGTGGCAGGATGCCCTTGAGGTGTCCTGGGTAGATGTCCCCAGGGGGTTTGGCTGGCACTGCTGCACCTGAGGGCCCCTCCTTGACTCCTTGAAGAGCAAGCGCACCTAGAGGGAGGTCGAGTTGTCCCGTACCCCTCTCACCTAACCCCGGCTCAAATGCACCCGTGGCTAGAGTGATGGTGTGTAAGTCTGAGTGCAAATCTATGAGAAACTGTTGGACCTGGGTCTCAGAGGCAGCTGTCACTCTTCACAGGGAGGCATTGATGTGCTCCCATGCTGGAGCCACAACACCAGAGAGAAGGTGGATAGACTCCTAAATCCTTCAGTCTAGTCTGGTGATGGCCTCTGATTGTTCTGTTTGATATTCCTCTGCCTGTCTCTGCACCTCCAAGATTCCCGAGGCTTGTCATCGGACCCGAATTCAGCAATGGCCTGGTTTCTAATAGTCCTTCAAATGCCAGAGATCTTGGCTGTTGCTGCCCACCTGCTGTGAGCAAGTACCGGTGAAGTGATTGACAGATACTGAACCCGAGCCTATCATAGACCCATGACCCACCAAGCTGTGCGTATCTGCACTGGTGGAGGGTGCAAGTGAACGCAGCGACAGATCTTCATCTGATTGTTGCTCTGCCTACACATCAGATGTGCTCAGGGGCTGGGGTTGAGGTGGTTGCTGGAGTTCTTCTTCCATCTTTTTTGCTGGTAACTGGAATCAGAGAGAAGAGGTAATTGATTGACTAGGCAGGCTCCATCATTATACGTCACTCACACTTATTGTGCATACGTGACCAATCTAAATAGATAGACCCTGACTGGCTTGTTGGGGAGGTTGTTCTCTCTTGCTGCAGCAAATGATCCCTCACCTCTCCAGCGAGCTCGGCCGCCTGTTCTTCGTGGAAGGAGAGTGTCCTCGGCTCTGGGGTCCAACCTCTGTTCCTGGCTCACTGCCTTCTGTTGTGGGAGATTTTGGCTGGATTCTCTATTTGGAGGACTGTGATCTCCCACCCGAGCTGAACTGAAACCGATTTATGAACCCCTGTGAGCGCAGACTGGTAAGCAATTCAGCAATCCACGCCATCCAAATTTATGCACAGCGGGGAATTCCACTATTTTGAGCGGGCAAACCAATAGCAAGGTCCCGCAGCTGGTTGCCTCGCCCCCACCCCTGCACCTCAAATCGGCCTCAAATTACCATCCCCTGCATCGCATGATAGCTCCGCACACCCAGATTGCCTGGGTGCCCCCCCCCCCCCCCCGAAGTACGAGGTTGAGTCGACCCGACCCACTGGGCCCCCGGTAATAGGGAGACCCCCCACAGGGACCCCTATAATTGGGAGACCCCACACAGGGACACCTGTATAGGAAGACCCCACAGAGACCACTGTGATGGGGAGACTGCCCCGCAAGTGCAGTGAAATCTCACACTCGAGTGATTGGAATGCACTTAGTGCTTGAAATGCACTTACCTCTCTTTGATGTGGTCAATCTTCACAAACATTGGGGTTTCATCACTTACACCACTGAACTGTGAATGGACATGAATGAATCAAAGCTGCAGATGGTTTGCAGAAGCTGTCAACACAGACCACACTCTGGAAAGCTATGAATGGCTTGTAGCTAATGAATGTGAGGGAACCAGAGGCAGGTCACAGCTGCTCTCCTTCCAGGAATGGACTCAGGTGCTGCAAAACAAGTATTACAGCTGTAATTTCTCTCACTGCCCCTGCCTGGACTGCTCTCTAGCTTCCATACAGGTATCTAACTTCTGGAGTGGTGTCTGTGTGGGGGATGGGGTGGTCTGTTGGGGAGGGTGTCCCTTTAGATAGGGGGTTCCTGTGGGGGCCCCCTATCACAGGGGTTGCTGGGAGAGGGGGGGAGTCCCTCTCTTGCCGGGGACCCTGGGGGGGGGGGAGGGGGGGCTTCCTATTGCAGGGATTCCTGAGGTGGCACCCCTATTACCAGGCTCTGGGGCTTTGGGGGGGGGGGGGGGGGGGACGGTGTCCGGTAGAGAAGGCGTGAGCAGGCAGTGCATTGTTGAGAGGGAGTGGCCCTCAGATGGTCTTTACCAGCGTGACCCTGGCATAGTGGCCTCGTGGTGGGCCAAGGGAGCAACTGTGATCCGTGGCCACGTGATGCCTGGCTGTGGGGACCAGAGAATAACGGTGGAGCATACGGTGCTGTGCCCGCTGAATAGATGCATAGGTCATTAAGATAGGTCTGGGTTCAGTCCCTCCTCCACTATCCTGGCCAAGACTGCGAACACTCCCGCCCAGAATCTTCCCAATTTTTCACAACCCCAAAACATCTGCGCATGATTCACTGGCCCTCACACACACCTCTTGCACTTATCTGCTACCCCCTGAAAGAGCCCACTGATTCTCGCCCGAGGCATATGCATCCTGTGCACCACCTTAAACTGTATCAGGCTCATCCTTGCACAAGAGGAGGTCCCGTATACCCTTCGCAGTGCCTCACTCCATACTCCCCAATTGATCTCCATTCCCAACTCCGCTTCCCATTTCTCCTTGATCTTCATCACCCACTCGCCTCCCTGCTCCCCCAACCACTTATATATATCCCCAATTCTGGAAGCTGGTACACATGGCCACTCCTGGGTAGGTTAGGTTGGGCCGTCATTTTGGCTGGTACGGTCAAGCAGGCAATGCTACTTGCAAGCTGGCATGCCCCATTGACATGCAGCAGCACGTCAAACAGGGAATGTTCTGATTGAGGTGCATTGGAAGAACATCCTGGTAGAACTCCTATTCTGGTCTCACTTTTCATAGTGGTGCCACAGAGGACTCTGCTGGCACAGCTGCCTTTGGGAAGAGGAGCCCCACCTGTCGAGGATCTCCAAAACAGGTCCAAGAGGAAGGGAGTAATTGAAAGAGAATGGTGTGTACAACTCAGAAAATCCCTATTGGACATTCCACTGAATTCCAATAAAGAGAAATGCAATTGAAAGCCTGAGTAACAGCAGAAATAAAATAAGGAGCTTTAAAAGTCCTGAAGCACATACAGTAGAAATATGTGAACCTTTTAAGTCTTCTTGTCAGATTTCCTTGGGCATGCTGGAGGCTTGGTGTTTCAGGAGCCTGAAAATAGCATGGCACCTTCTCCTCTTTATATATATTAATAAGGCTTTCACTTGTTTCATACCAGAGCCTGTAAAATTCCCCACTAAGAATCTTCATGAAGGTACACTCCTGCAGGTACTTTTATGCTTCTCTGCTGTTGTATCATAGAATTTACAGTGCAGAGAGAGGCCATTTGGCCCATTGGGTCTGCACCGGCCCTTGGAATTAGCACCCCACTTAAGCCCACACCCATAACCCCACGACACTAAGGGCAATTTAACATAGCCAATCCACCTAACCTGCACATCTTTGGGCTGTAGGAGGAAACCAGAGCACCCGGAGGAAACCCACCCGCACACTGGGAGAACGTGTAGACTCCGCACAGACAGTGACCCAGCCGAGAATCAAACCTGGGACCCTGGAGCTGTGAAGCACTTATGCTAACCACTGTGCTACCGTGCTGCCCTCTGCAAGGAAAAAAGCAAAAATGTGTAGGATCATCCCCATACACATTATCAGAGATAACACCCACAGTCCACAGGGAAGAAGACAGAATATTTTTCCTGATCTCTGTCAGCCAGAGCCGAATATATTCCCCGCTCCACACTCAAAAGTAACCATTAACATTTCAAATTAACAACTAGCTTTGTGACCCTATGCAGAGTGGCAATTGGAATTTCTGCTTTACAACAAATAGCCCTTTAAATCTAAATAACATCCTGCAACTTGTGTTATGGGAGTTGTTACATGTATATTAAGCCTGCAGTATGTTATGCATCGGACACACCTACACAGTCCATCATCTTCATTGAAATAGCTTTAAGTTAAATAGAAAAGCATATGTTTTGATGATGATTAATTGGGATCTTTATTCAAGCCTTCTCACAAGGTTATTCTGAAGCAAACTGGACTCAATGGAAAAGTTGAGTTCTTGGCTAATTTAAGAATTACCTTTTACCATCACAGAAAGCCTCCCAGTTCTATGCTGAAGTCTTTCAATAATGGTGGCTGACCTTTCATCTTTTTCACAGTCATAATTAGGGTGGAGATGACCTTTCAGATCAAAGATGGCGTTCCAATTATTTGGCTGATTTTCCCCAAATTACTGCAAACAAGCTATCCATTCAAGTGTCAGGGGTA
Organism: Scyliorhinus canicula; assembly: GCF_902713615.1. NCBI lineage: Eukaryota > Metazoa > Chordata > Chondrichthyes > Carcharhiniformes > Scyliorhinidae > Scyliorhinus > Scyliorhinus canicula. The sequence continues at coordinate 22,561,086 of NC_052161.1, forward strand.
TAATTTTTTGCTTTGCATTACAAGAAACAGCTACGTTGGCCTTTTGAAATAACGGTTAGTGTTCATCAGCCTTGTGCAAAAACAGTGTTAAAAGCAGTACAATCTCAAATGTTTTTATTCACTTATTTAGATCACATGAGAAAACGAATCAAGCCAAGTACGATATTTCCAGGGCATTGACATATGTTTCGTCATTTTATTTGATATTCTTCAGAAAATTTCAGGAAACAGCTCTATTGTTTTGTTTATTTTATTGAGATTGCATAATTCAGATGTCATAGCAACAGTGCAGTCATCTCCTACTACTTTAATTATACTCATGACTACATCCACTTCCTGCTTCATTCATGGGCAATTGTAATAATTTTCAGCCAACGGCCCCCGTGTACTATCATCCAAAAAGGGTGCATGAGCATTAGGGAGGAACATCTGTTTCAAATGAAAATCTGTTCCAAAGATGAGCTGAATGAGCAAGAGTGAGGGGCAGGAAGTTTACTGGCCATTGCAGGGACCCTGTGAAATTGGTGTTGGCAGCTCATTAATATGATTCTGGTTTGTGATTACTGCAGGCTGCTCCGTTCATTACCTGCAGGCTTGTGTTGACATGGCTTGGATAGGATGGACGTAGGGAAGTTGTTTCCATTAGCAGGGGAGACTAGGACGCGGGGGCACAGCCTTAGAATAAAAGGGAGTCACTTTAGAACAGAGATGAGGAGAAATTTCTTCAGCCAGAGAGTGGTAGGTCTGTGGAATTCATTGCCACAGAGGGCGGTGGAGGCCGGGACATTGAGTGTCTTTAAGACAGAAATTGATAAATTCTTGATTTCTCGAGGAATTAAGGGCTATGGGGAGCGAGCGGGTAAATGGAGTTGAAATCAACCATGATTGAATGGTGGAGTGGACTCGATGGGCCGAATGGCCTTACTTCCGCTCCTATGTCTTATGGTCTTATGGACACCCTGGGCTAGTGAATGATTAATTCCAGCTCCATTTGACCGGAGTTGCACACAAGAGATTTAACAAATAATTCTCAGAAAAATACCCGAAGCCACTAGGCCTTGGCTGCTGCTTAATAATTACAATCACCAGGTTTGTAAATGTAATTACAATTAACAAGACCTATAGCAAAATAGGCAGCAAATACAGCTAGTTAATTATTATCTAATTCCTAATTCCCCACTTTAACTTACTCCACTCTCTCTATATATACACACACACACACAAGACAGACAACCACAGAGAGAGGGGGGGGGGGGGAGTACAAAATCAGAAATAAAATGGAAAAAAAAATTTGTTTCAGATGGTGATTTTTAGCACCTTACTCATCTTCAAGCTTTGCTTTTAGTTCAAGGTTTTTATTGTAGATTCATTCAGGTCTCTAGTTTCAGATATACAGCACTCACAGCCTTTCTGGAAAAAAAAACACACAAAGGAGAGAGGATAGGTCCTGGTCTTCATGTGTCTCGGACTCAAACCAAGCTCCTGCGGTCTCTGAAAATCATTCTGCTCAGGCAGGATCCAATCACCACCGAGTACTGGGCATTGTATGGCCTTTTGGCCAATTCGCGGGCCACCAGCCAATCAATCAAACCGAGGCTCACCCCATCATTCTCTCTGGTGCCAACATTTCTGAAGCTCCTCTTCAAACTCGCAGGGCTTAACAGAGAGTTCTCTCCTGTAACTTCTGAATTCTTCACTCCTCTCTGCTGCTTGACCGAAAGATTAGCCATCCATCGATCAAAAATGATAACAGCAAAATTAAAGGAAGGGAAAAGAATGGAATACACAGGAAGGACTTTACACTTGTTTGAGGGATACTCTCAGGAATTCGAGCTTTACTGATGCCATCAGCACCTCTATAGGGCAGGTACACTCTGGCTGCCAGTAGCAGGGTAACTTCACAAATATGTCTGCAAGAGGTTCAGAAAGGCCAACCAGGTTCTCTGATGCAGCACTGGATGCCTTCATTAAGATGATGAACTGAAGCAGAATTACTCCAGGGAGCAGAAAACCTTCCAGGTAGCAACTAACTGGTAAGATTTCACTCCCTGGTCTTCCACTAGAGCATTTTCACAAGAGAGGTACAATGGGTGCAGTCAATCGTCACAGTAATTTTAAAAATGCAACAGATTTTCCTTAAATGAGTCCCTATAAAGCATAGGATTAAGTTCTGTGGGTGATTGTTTTAGTCCTTACTTATTCTTCGATTGGGGGGGGGGGTTAGGGAGTTAGCAAAAGAAGTATGTTGGAGTGTGTACAGTTGGAGCTGTTGGCTGTGAACTCTTTGAGTTCATTTACTTTTGAGCTTGATGTACTGCTTAGAAATATTAATTCAAACCTTTACAGAGGCATGTCAACCTATGGGCCTTTCTTCAGTCCTGGAGCCTGTGCCAGCCCAGTAACGTGAGCAACTTGGAGACACTGATATTTCAATGTTGTATCTCAATTGTTTGTAATAGAACAAGCTGCCTGACACTGAATTTTCTAAAGGATGGTAATGATTTTAACAGTATATGGGTCCCAAGTGCTATGCTGTATGCAAGGTGTGGTCTGATTAGTATTTTGCAGAGCATTTCCTTTACTGTAGTTGAAGAATGATGGTAGTTCCACTTCACAAACTTGAACACTCAGTTTCCTTGGATGCTGCTTGATATACATTCCACTTTGAATTATTTTAGATGTGAATTTGTAAGTAATGGCGTTATTTAGTAACTTTAAGGGGCGGGGCTGTATTGTGTAATTGGTCACTGATGGAGATTGAGTATTGCTGATTCACACAATGTTGCATTTCTCTCCATTGGGTTTAATTCTCTGTATGTAGGCCCATTTCATGAGATATTTAGATCCTCTTGAAAGCTAACCTAAGCTGCTGTGTCAGTAATGGTCTTGTAGATTAGGCAGTAGTCTGCAAAAAATCTAATCTAGTTTGATGTTCCATCCTGGATGTCATTTAGAAAGAGAAGAAACGGGTGTGGGCTCAGGACAGTACGTCAGGCACGCCGCTTCCCAATCATTACTGCTTCGGACATAGTACGATCCCAGACCAGACCCCAACAGTGGCTAGGATACTGGACCAAAATCCCAACATTTTAGTTTATTTTGTAAGATTGTGCAGAAAGAATACTTTGCTCCAGGACTGATTGCACAAAGAAATAGGGATTTGGTTAACACACTATTAAAATCTTTAACATCACACCCAAAAATAGTTTACAATTATCCCTTAAACAATACATTTAAATATCATACATACAATACCCTTGATTACTATCTCTATTTCCAATTAAAGAACAAGAAAGGAAAAACATATACAGCTTAAATCCATCGTACATTCCAATGGGACAGAATAATACTTGCTTTCCAGAACAGATTTGGCTCCTGTTAGATCGCCTGAAGACTCTGGCTTGATGTCTTCAAAAAACTGGTTAAAACTGGTGTGATTCAGCTTCCCCTTAAACTCTGACAAGTGTGCATGGCTGTAAATACTATTAATCTGTTTTAACCATCCGACTGTGAGAGCAAAAGTCCTTACTTGTGGACTCAGTGTTAGCCAGATCAGAGCTCAACTCAAAGCTTTTTCAAAATGTCTGAATGTCTTAGCTCCACCCAGCAATGACGTCACTTCCCCAAGGTGAAAACAAATGAACTCCCCAGGGACTCCTCCTCCTCTTCCCCCCCCCCCCCCCCCCTCTCCCCCCCAGTCAAACATAGGTGCATTCGCCCAGGCTTGTTGGAAGAGGTGCTGTTACATTTATGCAAGTTCATTTGCTACAGTTTTAAGTGCATGGTTTAAGGATATCATCAGGACCACAGTCTTTAAAGGTATCAACGTTATGGAAGAATTTCTCAACACATTTTGTTGTAAGTATAAAATCAGGCATGTTCTTGTAAGGCTGCACTCGTACTACAGATTCGAGCTTAGGTGCTCTGACTCCTTCCTTGAAGCTTTGGAACTGCGAGCTTAGAACTTCAGTATTTTCCTTGTCATTCAGTAGTAACTTATCCCTTACTTGCAGAATTGGTATTCCAGTTTGCCCTTTCGTTTTTATTGATTATACAGCTAACGTTTGCGGAGTTTTTTTTGTCCCGGCCAATTCTATTTTGTATTTTGGCTTGGCGCATTGAATCTTTCTGTTGAGCGCTGTTTGGTACTGTTCAAGCTTAATCCAGACTTCCTCTTTCTTCAGAGTGTTGTCATTCCACCAAACGTGTTTGATCGAGCATAGTCAGCATGGATTTCTGTGAGAGGCAAATCATCTTTGACAAATCTATTAGACTTTTTTGAGGTTCCAACTATTGTTAGTCAGAGGAGCATATCCTCAGGTGCAGGGCCCCCCTCCCTCCGCATCCTCCTCGTCGGAGAGGCCTGCCCTTGCTCCTCATTCTCCTCCTCTAGCACATCGCCCGTCTGCTGTGCTATATTGTGGAGGATGCAGCAGGCCGTCACGATGCGGGCGACCCTCTCAGCCTTGTACTGATTGGCCCTTCCAGAACAGTCCAGGCACCTGAAGTGCATTTTGAGGAGCTCGAAGCACCGCTCAGCCACACCCCTGGTCGCTGTAAGGGCGCCATTGTATCGGGTCTCCGCGTGGGTCTGTGGCCTCCAGATAGACGTAATCAGCTATGACCGAAAAGGATAACCCCTGTCGCCCAGCAGCCAACTCCGCAGCCGGGTTGGGGGCGGGGGGGGGGGGGGGGGGGGGGGGAGGGGGTTGGGGGGGAGGGGGTTGGGGGGGGGGGGAGGGGGTTGGGGGGGGGGGGGGTTGGGGGGGGGGGGGGAGGGGGTTGGGGGGGTGCCCCTCGAACATGTCTGGGATCACCAAGTGTGCCAAGCTGAATGAATCGTGCACACTGTCCAGGTATCGGACACAGACGTGCATGAAGTGCATCTGATGATCGCAGACCAGCTGTATGTTCATGGAGTGAAACCCCTTTCTGTTGGTGTAGAGCGGTCTGTTAGCCGCAGGTGCCCGTGAGGCAACATGCATCCCGTCAATCACCCCCTGGACCCGGGGCATCCTGACGATGGCAACGAACCCCGCTGCCCGGACATATTGGTGGGCGTGGTACACATGGAACTGTATGTACTGGTCCGCATGCGCATTTAGGGCATCGGTGATGGCGCGGATGCACCTGTGCACTGAGGCCTGCGAGATCACGGACAGGTGTACTCCCCCATACTCTGCAGTGCCAGATATGCCATCATCTGGCAGATGTGTCTCACAGTCCCTCTACTCATCCGCAGTCTCCGCGTCTGCATGCCCGGTCCAGGAGGTCCTTGAATGACATGCGGTTCCAGTACACGCGTGGCGACATGCGGCGCCTCTTTGGCACCTCCTGCTCGGCCTGTTGGGCGGCTGGCCCTCCAGCCTGTGTAGCCGCCACCAGCCCCTCTGCAGCCCACTCCGCTGCTGCAGCTTCCCCCTCCTCTCTGAGCGGCCCCCACTTACGCGGCCGCAGGGCATCTCGATTGACTGCGGCCATCACCTCAGCGGCCAGCATCATGGGTTGCTGTCCGAATGCCATTGTCTGCAGGGGGTGATTTAGCATGGCCCATACTCCCGTGCCCATCCCGGTAGCATGGGCTACATAGCGGCCCCCGGTTGGCACTGTGGGCCCCGTCCACAGTTGTCTCCCCGCTTCCCCACTGCCGCACCCCTGCCCCGACGGTGTCCTGCCCTGTCGGCGCCCTCGGTCCTGGTGCCTGTCCCTGCTGCCAGGGGCATCATTGGCTGGCACAGCCCTCAATGGGGGCTGCATTGGGTGTGGCCCTGGGTGGTTCCCGCGGTGGGTGGCTGCCGGTTGGGCGGGGTGTTCGGGTCAGGATCACGATTTTTATAACCACAATTTAACGACGCTGTCGGGAAATCGGCCCATCGGAGGCGGTGAATCACGGAGGCCCTGGAGCATATGTCAGACCCGCTAATGATATGCCTACTGTACATTTACCCCGCGAGGCGTGCAAAGTATTTACGCCATTTTCAGTGTGCCGGAGCATCCCGATTTGGCGTGGAACAGGCGCCTATCCTGATTTCGGCATCGGAAGCTATTCTCCGCCCAAGCGCGTTTTGCGATTTTGCCGTCGGCAAACGGAGAATCCAGCCCTCTATGCCTGGGTTAATAAAGGCAAGTATACTATATGCTTTCTTATGCCTGCTACCTTTAGGGACCGGTGTACACGCACACCAAGGTCCTTCTGATCCTCAGTGCTTCCCAGGGTCCTGCCGTTCATCATGTATTTCCTTGCCTTGTTTGTCCTGCCCAAGTGCAACACCTCACATTTAACTGGGTTGAATTCCATTTGCTACTGATCAGCCCATCTGTATTCTGCTGTTATCTAAGGCTATCCTCCTCACTATTTATCGCCCCACCAATTTTTGTATCACCTGCGAACTTACTGATCAACCCTCCTACATTGAAGTCTAAATCATTTATATAAACCACAAGCAGCAAGAGCCCCAAAACTGATGCCTGCGGGGCCCCAATGGACACAGATTCTGGTCAGAAAAACATCCCCCCAACATCACCCCCTGCTTCCCACCATTCAGCCAATTCTGAATCCAATTTGCCAAATTACCTTGGATACCATGGGCTCTTAGCTTTGCTATCGGTCTCCCATGTGAGACTTAATAAAAAGCTTTGCTAATGTCCAAGACTATAGACTATGTCAAATGCATTGCCCCCATCTACACACCTGGTCACCTTTTTGAAAAATTCAACCAAGTTGGGCTGACATATCGCTTCTCAGCCTTTTGGCTCAGATGAACGTGAGATCAGGTGTAATGCTTGGATCTGGTATGTCTCTTGTGGGAACCATGAATTGGATTCAATTTGAATTGGATTTTGGAGCAGGCAAGGAGCTGGATTAGGGATTTGTCCCTGTCCACACTCCCTGAGCTCTGGCATTGTAACTCTGATAAAGAAATAGAACAAAGTTGGTCAGACATGACCTCCCCTTAACAAAACCACGCTGACCGTCCTTGATCAATCCCTGTCTCTCCAAATGCAGATTAATTCTGTGTAGAATTGCTTCCAATAGTTTCCCCAACACTGAGATTAGAGTGACTGGCCTGCAGTTTCCTGGTTTACCCCTTCCTCCCTTGTTGAATAATGGTACCACATGGGCTATCCTCCAGTCCTCCGTCATCCATTTAAAGACCCTCAAGTCCTTCTTAATGTGATGGGAACTGAGCACAATATCCCAATTTCCTGGAGATAAAGGGAATTGAGTTGCAGATAGGACAGGAAAATAATGTTGAGGTAGAAGGTAAGCCATGAGTTTATTGAATGTCACAGCGAACTCGAAAGGCCAAAAAGCCTAATTCTACTCTTATTTCTTATATTCATATGTGCTTACCTATTGGCCGCTTTTGACAGTTGGCTTTATTTAAAGAATACTTTTCTCTTAGCACGAACTTGAAGGAATTAAAATAGCAATGGGTTTATATCATGTATGTCCCAGTAGGTTACTTTCCATGTGATAAAGACAAAAAAATGCCATTGGACCTTTTCAATTGTGTGTGCAGTTATTATTGAATGTAACCCTTGGTATACTGGTTGGTACATTTTATGCAAGGTCACAGGGACCTAATTTCTCTTGAGAACTATAGTGAGATGTTATTCAGAAAAAGGAATGCACTCAAAAAGATTTCAGTGTGGCTGTTTGATTGTACAGACAATAGATCACTTTGAGAAGGAATTGCTTTTAAGTGAAGTATACTGTTTGTGCCTGGATAGAGATATAACTCTGAAAGCTTGAGCAATTGTCTTTTTATGGAACTATCATCGTGTGATGCATTTATTTCTTTCACTGTCATCTAGAATCTCACAATTGAAACAGAACTGGAGGCTGCCAATGGAAAAAAGGTCAAGGCTATCGAAATCTTTGCCTGTGCTCTAATGTTCTTTAAAGACCACGCATTACAGGTGTGTTCTGAAAAGAATTAATATACCATTTAAAAAATATTTTGTTCATCAGGCAGTCTTAATGGAACATCGGATATTTTATTTTGAAGTTTATGCTGCTATGTATTCTACTTTGTAAAACATCGTGACTGGACTGTTCTGTGTAATAACAGCGTTTGGTACTGTAATTGATCACAATAGTTTTAATGCTTGATGCTGCAGACCAAAATAATCAGTGATGTTCCTGGATCTACCCGTGTATTAATATTCAAGCAACTTAAGAAACTTGGAACACAGTTATTGTGGTCTATGCGTGGATCCATTTCCTTTGGCGAGCAACAGTGCAGAGAATAATTACAGACAAAAAGAATCCAGTCGCACTTAAAACTGCTTTGGACTTTGAAGAAATTTGATAGCTCTTGTCAAAAGAAAAACTTCTGCAGTAATCTTCAGTTCTGAAAAGACTTTGGGGCTCCCCTTGGCAAATCAATTCTTGTTAGGGCGTAGTTCAGAGCAGCCACATTGACCATCACAAAAAGCTATTCTTTTACTCTTTCATCTTCATAATTCTATGTCCCTGTCTTCATCCGCCGCACACACTTGCCAAAGGAAATGGATCCAAAAATATACAGCAATAACTTGGTTTCAAATTTCTAAAGTTCATGTATGTCAATAAACAGATGCAACCAGGAAGAGGTTACTAGATGCTCATTAGTAACATTCTTTGATCCATCCTTCACAGATGGAAGATATTTTTTCAATTAGACTGGAAATGCACATGGCCATGTTATAACATAGAGTAGCTAGGATGTTGTGTAAAATTTCAGATGATAAAACAATAAAACGGTCACTGACATAGTTCTATTTTTAGGAGCTGAGTGACCAGGCTGGTTCACAATTTGGGAACCCAGATGTTAGATGGGTTATTACTGTGCCAGCTATATGGAAGCAACCGGCAAAGCAATTTATGAGGCAGGCGGCCTACAAGGTAGGTTATATGCACTGTCAGATTTGACTACTTCTCTTATTGCGGCTGTGAATTGAACTATCGGTGGAATAAATTTTATCAACTGTACCAAATGTAAGAAATTAGGCACTCGCACAAACCATTGATTCTGTTTAAGATGCAGTTGTTACAGAGACTACATGCATATCAGAAGGAATATTGCTGTGATTCTACAGCAAGTTAAAATTTACAATTAAAAGTGACATTTTTATTGCAAACCTACTACAGAAATGATTGCTACGACAGTAATTTTGTGGTCACTGAAATATTGCATTTGTATTTGAAGTTGCAGTGCACTTGTGTATTGACTGGTACAGGTGGGTTCCACATATATTTCCAAAATTAACAAAGTGAAGATCTTTATTGTGGTCGTGTTTTTTATTTGCCCATTAGGTCAAATTTTGGAACAAGATTCTATAAATGCATAATTAATTTAATGTATTCACATTGACAGTAAACACATAACAGAAGACACTTTAAAGAGCAAAGAGTAAGATATTACTGTAAAATACTTATGCTCTTCTAATTTTCTCCCTGTTTAATTTTGTACCTGTTGTTGTCAGTCACAGATAATTTGTTTGTTTGAATGGATGTATCAAAGCCATTGGTGATTAGGGTTCCGTCTCATGTTTCAAACTCTGGGTAAAGTGTTTTTTTGAAGATAGATTAACTTGGACACCTGGAAATATTTGTAGCACCTCCATGCTACTAAGAAAGTGTTATTTCCCTTTCCAAGTTCTATTGGGCAAGTTTCTATCTGTTACCTGAGAATACAGAAACATTTATCTTAATTATTTTGAAAACGAAAGACTTCCAATTGGTAACTTGAGATTGAAAGTTTGCCTAACTAATTTTGATCCAAAGCTGTCAAAACAATTTCAAGTTAATGAGGTAACCCAATAACCAATATGGCAAAAATCATTTCTTTCTGATCTCACCAGCTCAAAATCTAACCAGTAGTGAAATACATTTGTGCATTCAATTTTATGAAATATGTTTCCAGTTATACTCAAGGACACTGATGGAACTCTAAATACCAACATACAGTAAGAAGGCAGCTAAATTACCAAGGAAATGATTTTAATCTCCAAAGATTTAACACATATCGAAACTATTGAAAATCCATCATGTATTTCTTGATAGTGAAGGAGCATTAAAAACAGCTTGCACAACCATCTTGAATGCCATTTTGAAAAGAATCTAAACCGGGCTTGTCCAGCGCATGGGCAGCCCCTGAGCATTCTGAACGCGGCCCAGTAAATTTGTTTTATTTAATGTTTTTATTAAGGTATTTGTATACATACTGCAAACACAACCAAAAAGCGAACAGACAGGAAATCTCATAACAAATATATAACCAACCCCCGTGCCCGGCCCTCCCTGCCGTGCACCCACCCTCTCTGCTCCTCTTTTTTTCAACAACCCCCAAATCCCCCCCTCCCCGACAGACGCTCTCAAGAGGAACTTGATTTTTTTTCAGCCGATGGAATTCCGCAAGGTCGCACACCCACACCCAAGGTTATGGCGGCTCCACGTCCCTCCATCCCAGCAGGATCTGTCTCCCGGCGACCAGGGAGGCAAAGGTCAAAACGTTGGCCTCTCTCACCCCCTGGTCTCCCGGGTCCTCCGACACTCCAGAAATTGCCAATTCTGGACTCGGGACCACACTCATGCTCAGCACCTCCGGTATCACGTCAGCAAACCTCCGCCAAAATCACTCCAGATTTGGACATGCCCAAAACACGTTGCCACGCGCACCACCCACACCTATCCTCTACCCCCTCAAAACACCTGCTCATTCTGGCCATTGTCATATGCACCCTGTGGACTACTTTAAATTGAATGAGGCACCCGACTCCTCACCCCCCCTCCACAGTTCAAGTCCTCCTTCTCCTGCCAGTCCATTGTCTCTTAAAAACTCCATTGCCTCCTCTGGTGTTCCAAATGAATGTTCTGGGCTGTTAAAAGTCACCCAAAGGCGAGCCGGGCAAACTTCGCCACCCTTTTAAAGAGGGCACCCTTCATCTGATTGAACCCTGCTGTCCTCCTCGCCAGGTCCTGATACACCCGAAGCTCACTCCCCTCCCAGCTGCATCTCCACGTCTGCCTCACCCATCTCAGTATCTTCTCCTTGTCCAGGAATCAGTGAAGACGCACCACATTGCCCTCCGCAGCTCATTCACCTGCGGCTTCCTCATCAGCACCCTGTGCGCTTGGTCGACCTCCAGGGGCCAGTCAAAGGCCACCTCCCCAACACCTCGGCCACATACCTGGCAGCATCTACTCCATCGGTGCCTTCAGGCTTCCCCACAATTCTTAGGTGCTGCTTCCGGGAGAGGTACTCCAAGACCTCCACCGTCTCCTTTAACCACTTCTCGATCTCCCGCATCACACCTATTTCGGCCGCCAACGAGGCAAGCTGCTCCTCGTGCTTCCCCACCACCTGCTCCACTTTCCGAATAGCCCGACATTGGGACTCCAGCGTGTGCTCCACATGATCAATTCCCGCTTTCGTCGGTTCCACCACCTTGGCTAGGTCCTCCTGGGCCTCCCTCCTCTGCTGGCTAAACATTTTATTTAAAAATTCCACCAGTTGGTCTGTCGACCATTGGGCAGGCAAGGCAGACTCTTTACCCTCCGCCATTTAACATGTGTTGCACAAAGATTCTCCTGCTACATCTGCTCCCTTCTCAACCCACGTCTGCTCCGTGGCTCCATCCACCAGCCCCACCAGTGGAGTCAAACTTCCCTCCAGCCACCCCAACACCTTTTTTTCACCAAACATCCAAACAGGGAAAAGTTCTGAAAAAACAGCTGCCAAATGTGCGCCCACTCACACCATGGCCGCCACCGGAAGTCCTCAGTAAACTTGTTCACATTCGACTGACTTGTAATTGAAAAAGGCTTTGCCGCCTCACGGCGCCAAGGACCTGGGTTTGATCCCGGCCCCCGGTCACTGTCCGTGTGGAGTTTATGAGGATTTTCCCTGTGTCTTCGTGTGTCTCACCCCCACAACCCAAGGACGTGCAGGGTAGGTGGATTGGCCACGCTAAATTGCCAATTGGAAAAATCTAAATAAATAACTAAATAATTGAAAAAGGCTGTAAAGCTGTTTATCCAATCACAGGCAGCTTCCTCCCTACATTTGCCGCAGATAGGCTCAGAAATGAACGCATCGGCAGAAAATGCAGTGAATCCAGCCTGTAATTGGGTATTCAGAAAAAAGTGGGAAGGTAGGTGGAGGCGAACGAGAGCGGGGTAGGTGAAAGTGGGGACTGGGTGAGAGCAGGGTTCGAAGGAAGTGAGAAGAAGGCCTTGGGAACCGAAACAGGGGACCAGGAAAGTTGAATGGGGTCCACCTGAGTGACTGGAGACTGGGAGAGGGAGGAGGAGAGGGAAAAGGAGGTGTGGGTTGGAGGAGGGGGGGATAATTGAGAGAGCGGGGAGGGTGAGTGAGAGAGGGCTGTGTGAGTGAGAGAGGGCGGTGTGAGTGAGAGAGGGCGGTGTGAGTGAGAGAGGGCGGTGTGAGTGAGAGAGGGCTGTGTGAGTGAGAGAGGGCTGGTGTGTTGGTGAAAGTGAGAGAGGGCTGTGTGAGTGAGAGAGGGCTGTGTGAGTGAGAGAGGGCGGTGTGAGTGAGAGAGGGCTGTGTGAGTGAGAGAGGGCTGGTGTGTTGGTGAAAGTGAGAGAGGGCTGTGTGAGTGAGAGAGGGCTGTGTGAGTGAGAGAGGGCGGTGTGAGTGAGAGAGGGCGGTGTGAGTGAGAGAGGGCGGTGTGAGTGAGAGAGGGCTGTGTGAGTGAGAGAGGGCGGTGTGAGTGAGAGAGGGCTGTGTGAGTGAGAGAGGGCTGTGTGAGTGAGAGAGGGCTGTGTGAGTGAGAGAGGGCTGTGTGAGTGAGAGAGGGCGGTGTGAGTGAGAGAGGGCGGTGTGAGTGAGAGAGGGCGGTGTGAGTGAGAGAGGGCGGTGTGAGTGAGAGAGGGCGGTGTGAGTGAGAGAGGGCGGTGTGAGTGAGAGAGGGCGGTGTGAGTGAGAGAGGGCGGTGTGAGTGAGAGAGGGCGGTGTGAGTGAGAGAGGGCGGTGTGAGTGAGAGAGGGCGGTGTGAGTGAGAGAGGGCGGTGTGAGTGAGAGAGGGCGGTGTGAGTGAGAGAGGGCGGTGTGAGTGAGAGAGGGCGGTGTGAGTGAGAGAGGGCGGTGTGAGTGAGAGAGGGCGGTGTGAGTGAGAGAGGGCGGTGTGAGTGAGAGAGGGCGGTGTGAGTGAGAGAGGGCTGTGTGAGTGAGAGAGGGCTGTGTGAGTGAGAGAGGGCTGTGTGAGTGAGAGAGGGCTGTGTGAGTGAGAGAGGGCTGTGTGAGTGAGAGAGGGCTGTGTGAGTGAGAGAGGGCTGTGTGAGTGAGAGAGGGCTGTGTGAGTGAGAGAGGGCTGGTGTGTTGGTGAAAGTGAGAGAGGGCTGTGTGAGTGAGAGAGGGCTGGTGTGTTGGTGAAAGTGAGAGAGAGGATGGGTCAGAGTGAGAGGGAAAGGGACTGGGTGAGAGTGAGGGACAGGGATGTTGGTGAGATTGAGGGAGGGGACGGTGTGGGTGCATGTGCAAGTACACAGGTCGACCAACACGCAGTCTTGGGCTGCATGGTCTCATGTTTCTGGGAACCATAATAACACATTACTTCCTGGATCTTTATATTCAGCAAAATCTCTCTTCAGGGATTTGCTGACACATTGGGATCTCATTGCCTTTTTGCGTAGTTTGTTTCATGTTACACATATTCAATATATGGCATAATTGAGGTTTTTTTCTGTTTTTGTGATGCTCTGAATTAAAATGCTCTTGTTGAGTTTTTAATAAAAAAAAGTCTTCCTAAGACTAAATCTAAAGCAGCAATTAAGTCAATTGATTTTAAGAGAATGCCTACTTCAAGCCTATACTTGGTTTCTGTCCCGCTGAAAAACACAGCATGCACATTGGAATGGAATCTGATATTATGTGCCACACCTGCACGTTTCTAGAGGAAGGATCAAAGTAAATACTTGAGAGATCGAACTCCATTTGAATCAATTTATTCCAAAATTGAACTTGATCCCCAATACAAGTTGGTTAACAACAAAATGTTACCTCAACTTCAAGTTTTACAAATTGGAGCCATAATATCAATTTTGGCTTCAGCCCACATCCACATTAGATCCAAGAACATAACAGTGGATTTAAAAATGCGCTGGGAGACAAATACAAACCTTGAAATCAGGCACTTGTTCATTTCGGCGTGACAAAGTATTCAACTTGTTATTTCATGACAATCCATTAGAGCAGTGAATTGAAAAAATAAGCAAACAATGAATAGAAATCTTTATCCACAGTCGGGAGAAAGATAGATTTGAGTGTGATTTTTGATCATTCAGGGTGAGTATCTGACCAACATGAATGGTATGGGGGCACAGTGCTTCGCACTGCTGCCTCACAGCGCCAGAGACCAGGGTTCAATTCCAGCCTTGGGTGACTGTCTGGGTGGAGTCTGTGCATTCTCCCCGTGCCTGGGTGGGTTTCCTCCGGGTGCTCCGGTTTCCTCTCACGGTCCAAAGTTGTGCAGGTTAGGTGGATTGGCCATGATAAAATTGTCCCTTTAGAGTTCCAAATGTTAGGTGGGTTACGGGATAGGTTGGGGGCATGGGCGTAGGTAGGGACCTACCTAGTTAGGGTGCTCTTTGCAATGGAGATTGATGGGCCGAATGGCCTCCTGCACTGCAGGGATTCTATGAAGTCACAATAAAGAGCTAATCGAATATTATAATATATTGATTTATCTCAAGGATTAACGCATTTTGAAATTATTGGATTTTAGTCATTATGGTTATTTCTGTTTAAAATATTGAAGTTCTGCTAATTCTGTCTCTTGTTTTGTAATAACTATTTCACTGGAACATTCAGAAATCTAGCATTTTTACAATTCATTTCACTCCTTCATTCATTGAAGAAAATGCATAGGATCCCTACAATGCAGCAAAAGGCCATTTGGCCCATTGAGTCTGCCCCAACCTCTGATAGAGCACCGTAACTAGGCCCAGCCTATCCTCCATCCTATCCCTCCACATAACCCCACCTAACCTGCACACCTTTAGACTGTGGGAGGAAACCGGATCCCTCTGGACCCAATCCCTGGCAATGCCGACCTGGCATTCGGGTAACCTGGCACCCTGGCAGTGCCCCCTGCCAGCCTGGTAATGCCACCCAGGCACTAGGATGGCACTGCCAAGGTGCATGCTGCCAGAGGGAGAGCTAGGGTGCCATCCTGCCCTGTCCTCGACCACCCGGGGGGTCTCCAATGGCCTGGTGACTCCCCCAGGTGAGGTAATGCCTGGTCCACGTTTGTGTAGACCAATACTACATGGCGCCGTGGCGTAGCCTCCCAGGCACAGCTGTTGGGTCCCAGATGCTGGGCAAATCCGGCGAACGTATATTTAAATGAGCCGTGTGGTTCCTTTAAATAAGCTGATCTAGATCTTGCCCAGCGAGAGCGGGATCCAGATTGCAACACCTCGCGAGACTCCGTTGAATCTCGCAAGATGTTTAGTGTCACAAATCTTGCTAACGGCCTCTCGTGAGATTCAACGGCTTCGTCCCAACGCCAAATCCGACATGAGGAGGCCGCTGAATCACGCCCAGTATTTTCACTGGTTGAATTTAAAGATTGCATGATGTGCAGACCATAATAGTACCTACATGCTGGTACAATTGCAAATGTCAGTGTGGAAGGCAGCTGATCAAGAATGAGTAATGCAAGGTATAATATTAGATAGGTGGGGTTTCCCAGATTTACCTTTGAGAGAAGATGGCATGAAACTTGGCCGATCCTTTTCTCCAGAGATAGATTAAATTAGGTAGAGCAGATTTTTCACAATCTAAGGAACAGATAAGTTTTTCTTATTTCTTCATTGCTATCTACTTTAATCAACACCTGCTTAAACCACTAATCATTATTTCTGTTCATTGTGAAATGATGATTGGGAGAAATTTAGCATGAAGATTATACTTATCCAGCTATGATGGCAGGTTATCTTCTCAGGAAGGAAATCCGCCCTCCTGACCTGGTCTGGCATACATGTGACTCCGGACCCACGGCAATGTGGCTGACTCTTAAATGCCTTCTGAAGTGGCCTAGCAAGCTATTCGGCTGTATTAAACAGCTACAAACTCTTTATAAAAAAAAAGAATGAAACTGTATGAATAACCCTGCATCGACCGAGACACTGGAAACTATAATGGCAAGCACAGCCCTGTCAAGCCTGGAGATGTCCTCCTTGTTAACAACTGAGGGCCTGTGCCGAAATTGGGAGAGCTGTTTCATAGTCAAGTCAAGCAACGGCTAGGCATAGTTATACCCACTGAATCATATTTTACAGACAATGCCCCAGACATTACCATCTCTGGGTATGTCCTATCCCACCGACCGAAAAGCCCCATCAAGGGTAGTGGCACATTGGTATACAGTCCAGGAGGGAGTTGCCTTGGAAGTTCTCAAAATCAATTCTGGATCCCACAAAGTCTCATGGCGCATCAGCTCAAACCTGGGCAAGGATACCTCCTGCTGATTGACACACCTATCGGCCCTCCTCAGATGATGAACAGTACTCCTGCCCGTTGGATACCACTTGGAGGAAGCACTGAGGGTGGCTAGGGTACCAGGCATACCTTAAAATGGGATATGAACAAAGGACTAATTGCATGCCAAACAATGGAAGTAACACGCGATAGATAGCTAAACATTCCACAACTAATGTATCAGGTCTAAATCCTGCATTTCTGCCACATCCAGTCTTGAATGGTGATGGGCAATTAAACAACTAACAGGAGGAGGCTTCACAAATATCCCCATCCTCAATAACAGGGAAGTCCAGCACTTCAGTGCAACACAAGACTGATGCATTTACAAAAATCTTCAGCTAAAAATGTCAGGTGGATGATCCATCTTGGCCTCCTCCTAAGGTCTCCACCATCACAGATGCCAGTGTTCAGCCAATTCGATTCACACCACATGATATTGGCAAGCCACTGGATAGTGCAAAAACTGTGAGCCCTGACAACATTCCCGCAATAGTCTTGTGATGTCTTGTGTTCCAGAACTAGCTGCGCCTTTAGCCAAGTTGTTCCAGGATACTACAACTCTGGCAGCTACACAGCAATGTGGAAATCTGTCCATGTTTGGCCTGTCCTCAAAAAGCAGGACAAATGCAACATGGTCAATTACTGCCCCATCAGTCTACTCTTGATCATCAGTGAAGTGATGGAAGGGGTCATCAGCAGTGCTATCAAGTGGCACTTACTCAGAAATAACCTGGTCTCTAAAGCTCAGTTTATGTTCTGCCAAGGCCACTCAGATCCTGACCTCATTGCCGAATAAGTACAAACCTGGACAAAAGAGTTGAACTCGAGGTGAGGAGGAGGAGCTGGGGGGGGGAAGAGTTGGAGGCTGGGTTATGGGAGGGTGAATGGGTCCTCTTCGTGTGCCAGGCTGAGTCTCATTCAATTAAAGGTAGTCCATAGGGCACATATGGCGGTGGCCAGAATGGGCAGGTTCTTTGAGACGGTGGAGGATAGGTGTGGCCAGTTTGCGGATGGCCCGCCAATCGTTCACATGTTTTGGGCCTGCCCGAATTTGCAGGGATTTTTGCGGGGTTGGCTGATGTGATGTCAGAGGTACTGAGGGTGTAGGTGGTTCCTGTCATGATATGCACCCATGCACATAATGTGATACAGACAGACAGTGACAGACACCCAGCTCAGCCAATCAACGCACAGGACAGAACACAACCAATCACCAGGCAGAACACTAGAAGGTGGTTTCCCACTATAAAACACACAAGGCATCAGCACTCTGCCTCTTTCCACTGGTGACAACTGTAGTGACAGTCAGGGTGTACATATCAATTAGCACCTTCTACACGTGGCTCAGAGCTAGTCTGGTCCAGTTAGTTATAGTAAGCACGCTTAGGTTAGTAAATTCTCAAACCCACAGCGAACTGTGTGCACTGCCTAACAGGTTCAATAAGACGTATTGAACGAACATCAATGTTTGGAGTCTACTTTCCAGTACAACTGCATCCAGTTGCAGTCCGTGTTACCCCAGGGTGATTAACACAACAGATCCGAGTCCCAAATTGGCAGTGTTTGGAGTGTCGGAAGACCCTGGAATCCAGGGGCAAGTGAGGCCGACGTCCTGGCCTTTGCCTCTCTGGTAGCCCGGTGTCGAATTTTGTTGGGGTGGTTGGACTCCGAGTCTCTGAAACCAGGGGTATGGGTGAGCGACCTTGCGGATTTCCTTAGATTGGAGAAAATTAAATTTGCCATAAGGGGGTTGGTGAAAGGGTTCGCCCGGAGATGGAAACTGTTCATTGACTTCTTCCTGGACAGTTAAGTTAGCAGGGGGGAGGGGGCGATTAGAGTTAACTAGAAAAGGTGGAGGCAGAGATGGTAGGGGGGTTTGATAGGGAGGGCAGGGCACGGTTGTTGGCTATTTATTGAGTTATGCTGTGTTCTCCTGTTTGTTATCTGTTGGTTATCTTTTTCATCCTGGTTGTGGTTTTGTTTGATGTTTATTTATAAATGTCTTGATAAACGTATTTTAAAAAAAAAGGTGAGATGAAAGTGACTGCTCTTGATAAGGGACGGCATGGTGGCACAGTGGGTAGCACTGTTGCCTGACAACGCCAGGGGCCCGGGTTCAATTCTGGCTTTGGGTGACTGTCTGTGTGGAGTTTAGTAAGAAGTCTTACAGCACCAGGTTAAAGTCCAACAGGTTTGTTTCAAACACTAGCTTTCGGAGCACTGCTCCTTCCTCAGGTGAATGCAGAGGTATGCTCCAGAAACATATATATAGACAAATTCAAAGATGCAAGACAATGCTTAGAATGCGAGCATTTGCAGGTAATTAAGTCCTTACAGATCCAGAGACAGGGGTTGTCATAATATTCACTCATGTATATCATGAGATGCAGACAGGCAGTGATTGACATACAGGATAACCAATGAACACACACGACACAGAACAACCAATCACCAGACAGGACACCACCACTATAAAGCCCACAGGGCATTAAGACTCTCCCTCTCACACAGGACACGGCTAGGGAGATAGTCACAGTGCACAAGCCAGTGAACATCATCACCATGTGGTTGAGAGATGGTCTGGTCAAACCAGTAGGAGGCTATCAGTTAGGTTAATAGTGTCAACCCACAACTGATTATGTACAGCAATCAACAGGTTCAATAAAACAGTGTTGGACCATCTCCTGTGTCGGAAGCCTGTTTCTCGTTTCACTGCATCCAGTTGCAGTTGATGTTAGACCAACACAGATAACACATCAGGGGTCACCCCAGGTTAAAGAGGTGTGAATTGTGGGGAGTTTGCACGTTCTCCCCGTGTCTGCTTGGGTTTCCTCTGGGTGTTCCGGTTTCCTTCCATGGTCCAAAAATGTGTAGGTTAGTTGGGGTTACAGAGATATGGCAGAGGAGTGGGCCTAGGTAGGGTGCTCTTTCGGAGGGCAGACTCAATGGATTGAATGGCCTCCTTCTGCACTGTGAGGATTCTATGGACCAAGTGTGGTGTCAAGGAGCCCTAGCAAAACTATAATTACTGGGGATCAGGGGGTAAACTCTCCAGTAGTTGGAGTCATACCGAGCACAAAGGAAGATGGTTATGATTGTTGGAGGTCAGTCATCTCAATCCCAGGACTTCACTGCAGGATTTCCTCAGAGTAGGCTCCCAGGACCAACCATCTTCAATGACCTCTTCATTCATAAGGTCAGAAGTGGGGACGTTCGCTGGTGATTGCAGTATGTTCAGCACCATTTTCAACTTCTCAGATACTGAAGTAGTATGTGTCATTATGCAGCAAGACATGGACAACATTCAGACTTGGGCTGATAAGGGGCAAATAACATTCGCACCACACAAGTACCAGGCAATACCAATTCCAACAAAAGAAAATCTAACCTTCATCCCTTGACTTTCAATGGCATTACCATCACTGATTTCCCACTATCAACATCCTGGGGGTTAGCCATATAACTACTATGGCTACAAGGGCAGGTCAGCGGCTAAGAACCCTGCGGCGAGTAACTCACCACCTGACTCCCCAGAGCCTGTCCACCATCGACAAGACATAAATCAGGAGTATGTGGGATACTCTCCCCTTTCCTAGATGTGTGCAGCTCCAACAACATTCAAGAAGCTCAACACCATCCAGCCTGCTTGATTGTCATCCCATCCACCACTTTCAACAACCATCTCCTCCACCCCTAATGTGCAGTAGTGGCACTGTGTACCATCTACAAGAAGCACGGCAAGAAATTACCAAGGGTCCTCTGACAGTACCTTCCAAACCCATGATCCCTACCATCTAGAAGGACAATGGCGGCAAATGCATGGGAACATTACTGCCTATGAGTTGAACTCCAAACTACATAACTAACACGGGCTGGTTTAGCTCACCAGGCTAAATCGCTGGCTTTTAAAGCAGACCAAGCAGGCCAGCAGCACGGTTCAATTCCCGTACCAGCCTCCCCGGACAGGCACTGGAATGTGGCGACTAGGGGCTTTTCACAGTAACTTCATTGAAGCCTACTCGTGACAATAAGCGATTTTCATTTTCATCCTGATTTGGAAATATATCATTTTTCCTTCAGTTTTGCCTGGTCAAAATCCTGGAACTCCCTCCCTATCAGCATTGAGGGTGTATTTACACCACATGCACTGCAGGGGTTCAAGAAGGCTGCTCGCTACCACCTTCTCAAGGGCAATTAGAGATGGGCAATAAAATTGCATCGCCCATGTCCCGTGAAAGAAGATTTTTAAAAATCGCAAGCACAATGTCAAATAATGTGTATCAGAGAATTTGTATTCATGTTCATGTAACAATGTACCAGCAGGTCATGAATATTTCAAGAATACATGTGATGTTGATGCAGTTATTTCAACTAAAATTAGGAATAGAGGGAAATATATTCAAGTCTGTAAAAGATGCTAAGCTAGTTGATGGAGGAGTTTGGCCTTCACCACACGGGTGGGCAACCTAGCAGAGTGAACAAACTGCTGTTCTTAAACTTACCTGTTTATCACTCTATTAAATTCAACCAAATGGAAATCAGTTCTATAACAGGTCGAAAATTTGTTCTGCCAGATTAAAACCCTTGTGGTGGAGACAAACATTTTTCCTACAGTGCAATACAATGCAACGTGGAAACTTGTAAAAGGAGTCTGATTGAGCAAGTGAATGAAATGATGCAGAAGCAATATCATTGTACCACCTCAAACTTTGTTAAATTAATATAGTAATGGCAAGGAAAGAATAATTTAAACTAGCAACCATGATGGGGATGGGACAGATAAACAAAATAATTTTGGTGTTCTAATGCATGTGTCATTAGATGTTGGTTCACACATTCTAAAAATAACTTAGAGATGCTCGATTTCATCACAAAAAGTATGGACTATCAAAGTAATGAAGCATTACAGCAATTACGCTGACTTCAACTGACCAGATCTCATTTTTAATCTTGAGTTGAGTTTTGCAAATGCACAGTTGGAAGCATAGGATGCGCCATAAAAAGCCCAGCAATAACTTACCACATCGACAATTCAGATAAAGGGACTATTTTATGAGAGACTTTAGGGGCGGGATTCTCCGGCACCCGTTTTCAGGCAGGGATTGGGCCGGTCGGGGGCCGTTGGCAGCGGCCCCCCCCCCCCTGGCAATTCTCCGGGCCCCGATGGGCTGAGCGGCCACCCGTTTTCGGCCAGTCCCGCTGGTGTGAAATAGACAAGGTTTATACCGACGGGACCTGGTTTGGAGGGCGTTTAGCGGGGTCCTCGGGGGGGGGGGGGGGGGGGGCGCAGGGGGATCTGGCCCTGGAGGGCCCACCACGGTGGCCTGGCCTGCGATCGGGGCCCACTGATCTGCAGGCGGGCCTGTGCCGTGGGGGCACTCTTTCCCTCCGCGCCGGCCTCTGTAAGGCTTCAGAGAATCGGGAGTTTGTCTGCCATGTCTTAAACCTGATGCCTTTCATCTCAGTTCTGCCAGTGGGATGTTTGTAACCAGAATATTGAAACATTTCTTTTTACATGAACTGAAAATGGACCATTTTAATGTAGAAATGGTCATATATGTAGAAAAAAGAAAAATGGCCGGCGCGGAGAAGAAACCTCCTGCGCATGCGCCAGAACACGCTGGTGGTCCTGCGCATGCGCCAACTCGCGCCAGCCGACGGAGGCCCTTCGACTCCGGTTGGCACGAGGCCATCTGCAGATTTTCGCCCGTGGCTGCACTTCCAGTGGCTGCAGGGCTGGGTTGGGGGGGTGTAGCGTGTCGTAGAACGCTGTTTCTTCGATGACCATCAGGGTGGTAATACTGGTCGCCGTCGGAAGCCTCAGATGCCTGTGTCTCCATCTCCAAGTTGGAGTCTGTCACCTCTCGCATCTCCGTGCCGGGGGCTCCCATGGGGGGACATCCACAGTCCCACATGTTTCGGGACTACGTGGCTGGAAGACGTATCGTCTGGTAGGGTGTGGCCTAACACTGGCCCCTTTCTTCTGAAGTGGTCATGGTGCTTCCGCATCATTCGTTTACATGTCTACACCTGATAAGAAACCGGTCCGGTCTGGTGTACCTCCGTCCCGGTCTGGTGTACCACCGTCCCGGTCTGGTGTACCACCGTCCCGGTCTGGTGTACCGTCCCGGTCTGGTGTACCTCCGTCCCGGTCTGGTGTACCGCCGTCCCGGCCTGGTGTACCGCCGTCCCAGTCTGGTGTACCGTCCCGGTCTGGTGTACCGCCGTCCCGGTCTGGTGTACCGCCGTCCCGGTCTGGTGTACCGCCGTCCCGGTCTGGTGTACCGCCGTCCCGTTCTGGTGTACCGCCGTCCCGGCCTGGTGTACCGCCGTCCCGGCCTGGTGTACCTCCGTCCCGGTCTGGTGTACCGCCGTCCCGGTCTGGTGTACCTCCGTCCCGGTCTGGTGTACTGCCGTCACGGTCTGGTGTACCGCCGTCCCGGTCTGGTGTACCTCCGTCCCGGTCTGGTGTACCGTCCCGGTCTGTTGGACCTCTGTCCCGGTCTGTTGGACCTCCGTCCCGGTCTCGTGTACCTCCGTCCCGGTCTGTGGGACCTCCGTCCCGGTCTGGTGTACCGCCGTCCCGTTCTGGTGTACCGCCGTCCCGGCCTGGTGTACTGCCATCCCGGCCTGGTGTACCTCCGTCCCGGTCTGGTGTACCGCCGTCCCGGTCTGGTGTACCTCCGTCCCGGTCTGGTGTACTGCCGTCACGGCCTGGTGTACCGTCCCGGTCTGGTGTACCTCCGTCCCGGTCTAGAATACCGCCGTCCCGGTCTGGTGTACCGCCGTCCCGGTCTGGTGTACCGCCGTCCCGGTCTGGTGTACCGCCGTCCCGGTCTGGTGTACCGTCCCGGTCTGTACAGTCCCGGTCTGGTGTACCGTCCCGGTCTGGTGTACCGCCGTCCCGGTCTGGTGTACCGTCCCGGTCTGGTGTACCGCCGTCCCGGTCTGGTGTACCGCCGTCCCGGTCTGGTGTACCTCCGTCCCGGTCTGGTGTACCTCCGTCCCGGTCTGGTGTACCTCCGTCCCGGTCTGGTGTACCGTCCCGGTCTGGTATACCGTCCCGGTCTGGTGTACCTCCGTCCCAGTCTGGTGTACCTCCGTCCCGGTCTGGTGTACCTCCGTCCGGTCTGGTGTACCGTCCCGGTCTGGTGTACCTCCGTCCCGGTCTGGTGTACCTCCGTCCCGGCCTGGTGTACCGCCGTCCAGGTCTGTTGTACCGCCGTTCCGGTCTGGTGTACCTCCGTCCCGGTCTGGTGTACCGCCGTCCCGGTCTGGTGTACCGCCGTCCAGGTCTGTTGTACCGCCGTTCCGGTCTGGTGTACCTCCGTCCCGGTCTGGTGTACCGCCGTCCCGGTCTGGTGTACCGCCGTCCCGGCCTGGCGTACCTCCGTCCCGGTCTGGCGTACCGCCGTCCTGGTCTGGTGTACCGCCGTCCCGGTCTGGTGTACCTCCGTCCCGGTCTGGTGCACTGCCGTCCCGGCCTGGTGTACCGTCCCGGTCTGGTGTACCGCCGTCTCGGTCTGGTGTACCGCCGTCCCGGTCTGGTGTACCGTCCCGGTCTGGTGTACCGCCGTTCCGGTCTGCTGTACCTCCGTCCCGGCCTGCTGTACCTCCGTCCCGGTCTGGTGTACCTCCGTCCCGGTCTGGTGTACCTCCGTCCCGGTCTGGTGTACCGTCCCGGTCTGGTGTACTGTCCCGGTCTGGTGTACCGCCGTCCCGGTCTGGTGTACCGCCGTCCCGGTCTGGTGTACCTCCGTCCTGGTCTGGTGTACCGCGGTCACAGTCTGGTGTACCTCCGTCCCGGTCTGGTGTACCTCCGTCCCTGTCTGGTGTACCCCCGTCCCGGCCTGGTGTACCTCCGTCCCGGTCTGTTGGACCTCCGTTCCGGTCTGGTGTACCTCCGTCCCGGTCTGGTGTACCTCCGTCCCGGTCTGGTGTACCTCCTTCCCGGTCTGGTGTACCGCCGTCCCGGTCTGGTGTACCTCCGTCCCGGTCTGGTGTACCGCCGTCCCGGTCTGGTGTACCGCCGTCCCGGTCTGGTGTACCTCCGTCCCGGTCTGGTGTACCTCCGTCCCGGTCTGGTGTACCTCCGTCCCGGTCTGGTGTACCTCCGTCCCGGTCTGGTGTACCTCCGTCCCGGTCTGGTGTACCTCCGTCCCGGTCTGGTGTACCGTCCCGGTCTGGTGTACTGCCGTCATGGCCTGGTGTACCGTCCCGGTCTGGTGTACCGCCGTCCCGGTCTGGTGTACCTCCGTCCCGGTCTGGTGTACCGTCCCGGTCTGGTGTACCTCCGTCCCGGTCTAGAGTACCGCCGTCCCGGTCTGGTGTACCGCCGTCCCGGTCTGGTGTACCGCCGTCCCGGTCTGGTGTACCGCCGTCCCGGTCTGGTGTACCGCCGTCCCGGTCTGGTGTACCGTCCCGGTCTGTACAGTCCCGGTCTGGTGTACCGTCCCGGTCTGGTGTACCGCCGTCCCGGTCTGGTGTACCGTCCCGGTCTGGTGTACCGCCGTCCCGGTCTGGTGTACCGTCCCGGTCTGGTGTACCGCCGCCCCGGTCTGGTGTACCGCCGCCCCGGTCTGGTGTACCGCCGCCCCGGTCTGGTGTACCTCCGTCCCGGTCTGGTGTACTGCCGTCCCGGTCTGGTGTACCTCCGTCCCAGTCTGGTGTACCTCCGTCCCAGTCTGGTGTACCTCCGTCCCGGTCTGGTGTACCTCCGTCCCGGCCTGGTGTACCGCCGTCCCGGTCTGGTGTACCTCCGTCCCGGTCTGGTGTACCTCCGTCCCGGTCTGGTGTACCTCCGTCCCGGTCTGGTGTACCTCCGTCCCGGTCTGGTGTACCGCCGTCCCGGTCTGGTGTACCGCCGTCCCGGTCTGGTGTACCTCTGTCCCGGTCTGGTGTACCGCCGTCCCGGTCTGGTGTACCGTCCCGGTCTGGTGTACCGCCATCCCAGTCTGGTGTACCGCCGTCCCGGTCTGGTGTACCGTCCCGGTCTGGTGTACCGCCGTCCCGGTCTGGTGTACCGTCCCGGTCTGGTGTACCGCCGTCCCCAAAGTTTTGGACGTACACTGCGTCCCCTGGTTTGAAACTCCTGGGCTGCCTCCACCAGCCATGACTTTGCCTCTGCAGGTCCTGGCTACGTCGTACTTTCCTACTAATATCAGGGAATATGAAGTTGAGGCGGGTCCTGAGCCTTCTGCCCACCAACAGTTCCGCCGGTGCTCCACCGGTCACGGCATGCAGTGTGGCCCGATAACTAAACAAAAATATTGCTGGTCACGTCTCCACAGACCCCGTGGTCTGTATCCTCATTCTTCTCTTGAAGGTCTGCACCATTCGCTCAGCCAGCCCGTTCAAAGAAGGCTGATATGGGGCCTTGTGGATGTGCTGCACCCTGTTTGTCTTCATAAACCGCTTGAACATGTCGCTGTGAAGGGGGTTCCATTGTCTTTGACCAGTATCTCCAGAATGCCATGGGTGCTGAAAGGGAGGTGTAGCTTCTCAACTGCAGCCTTCGATGTGGTGATCGACTTCCAATCGTCTTCCAGCCACTTGGAATGGGCGTCCACCACGAGTAAAAGCATTGACCCTTGGAAAGAACCTGTAAAATCGGTCAGTAGGCACACCCCATGCTGGCCTGGCTATTCCCACGGATGCAGTGGGGCAGCTGGCGCGAGTTTCTGCTGTTCTTGGCATGTGGCACATTATTGGGCCAGTCATTCAATCGCACCATCCAGACCTGGCCACCACACATAGCTGCGGGTCAACATTTTCATTTTTTGACTTCCCTGGGTGTACATTATGCAGATACTGAAGCATAGCGTCTCTGCCCTGGCTTGGGACCACGACGTGAACTCCCCAAAAAGGATGGCGTCTTCCAGACTGAGAGCCTGAATTTTGGCATCAAAGGCCCGTAGTTTTATGGGCAGTTTCCCTTCCTGGCCCCTTGTAAGATGATGTGCCGCACTCTCACCAATGCGGAGTCCTTTCGCATCCAGTCTCGTATCTGGGTGGCGGTGACTCAGTGGGGATGAGAAGCGTGTCGACTGCGGGAGCCTGTTCGACGTGTCCATGTTCACAATCTGCATGCCGAGGTGATGCTGAAAGGTGTACTTGTACGCTGCTAGCAACAGGGTCCATCGCTGAATCCAGGTGGACCCTATTGGTGGGATTGCCTTGTCCTCTTTAAAAAGCCCTACCAATGGCGCGTGGTCCATCAGAATGGTGAATCAACGCCCATTTATGTTCTGATAAAATTTCTTTACCATGGGTATGACAGCCAGCCCTTCTTTTTCTATCTGGGAATAATTGCGCTCTGCAGCGGTCAAATTCCTTGAAGCGATGCAGCCAGATAGGATAGTATGCTTTCATCTGTAAAAGTTGGTAAGAGTTAATGTGGACATGCCGAATTTGGTTACAGCTTCACATTCCTAGGTGTGCACATCACCAAAAATCTGTCCTGGTCCACCCACGTTGCCACTACAACCAAGAAAGCACAACAGCGCCTTTACTTCCTCAGGAAACTAAGGAGATTTGCCATGTTCACATCGACTCTTGCCAATTATTACCGATGCTCCATCGAAAGCATCCTATCTGGTTGCATCACAGCCTGGTATGGCAACTGCTCGGCCCAAGACCGTAAGAAACTGGAGCTGAACACAGCCCATTCCATCACACGAAATGTCTCCCATCTATTGATTCTGTGTACACCTCCCACTGCCTTGGGAAAGCGGGCAGCAGAATCAAAGACCCCTCCCAGCCGGGTTATTCTCTCTTTCAACCTATTTCAGCTGGCAGGAGATACAAAAGTCTGAGAACACAGACTAACAGGTTCAAAAACAGCATCTTCCCTGCTGTTACCAGGCTCCTAAATGGACTGAATTGATCTCTCCACATATCTTCTCCACAGAGTAGTACTACACTCCATATGCTCCCATGATGCCTGTGCCTATGTATTTACATTGTGTATTTATGTATGTCCTATGTTTTTTCATGTATGAGACGATCTGTCTGCACCGCACGCAGAGCAAAATGTTTCACTGTACCTTGGTGCACGTGATAGTAAAGCAAATGCAATCCAATCCACATGATTCTCCAACTACATAACTTCCATGGAAAGCACACTTTTCCTCTTGAGCCAAAGGCCCGTTTTGGAAAACCAGCGGAGGACTTCCTCCAGGTGTTCAGGTGCTCCCATTCCATTCCAAGTAGACCACCACATACAGTCGCCCTCTTAGGATACTCTCCATAAGGTGCTGAAAAATTGTGCAAGCCGATGGCAGTCTCCTGTATTCGTAGAGGTCCCTGTGGGTTTTAATGGTTATGTAATGCCTGGAATCGGCATCCAGTTCCAATTGGAGATAAGTGTGGGGCATGTCAAGCTTGGAAAAGGAAAGACCCCATGCTAACTTTGCATAGAGGTCTTCTGTCCATGGAATTGGGTACCTGTCCAGGCGGGAGACCTTGTTGACAATCAACTTAGTATCTCTGCGCAGGCATACAGCTTTGTCAGGTTTTAGCACTGGCATTACTGGTGCTGCCCAATCAGCAAACCGTACCAGCCGAATGATACCGTCACCTTCCAGTCAGCTGAATACATACTCAACTTTCTCCAGCAGTGCATAGGAGACCAGGTGGGCCCAAAGGTGCTTGGGCTGGGCCTCAGGGTCCACATATATTTTGGCTACAGCCCCTTAATTTTGCCCGGGCCTTTTAGAATTTAGAATTTAGAACAGTACAGCACAGAACAGGCCCTTCGGCCCTCGATGTTGTGCCGAGCCATGATCACCCTACTCAAACCCACGTATCCACTCTATACCCGTAACCCAACAACCCCCCCTTAACCTTACTTTTTTTTTTAGGACACTACGGGCAATTTAGCATGGCCAATCCACCTAACCCGCACATCTTTGGACTGTGGGAGGAAACCGGAGCACCCGGAGGAAACCCACGCACACACGGGGAGGACGTGCAGACTCCACACAGACAGTGACCCAGCCTTCCTGAAAGATTTCTGGGTACTTCCTCAATACTTCGTAAAGCCCTCTGGTACCCATCCAGATGACCTATTGTCAGTCCAACTGGTGGCGTTGTAGCTAGACATGACCTCCAAGACCCGGTAAAGGGCCCTTCATTATTATTAATGGTAGCTTAATGGACTGCTGCCCGTATGTAACTGGGGTCATCATTGTGCCCACTATGGCTAGCATTCTCTCATATAGTTTGCTAGCCTCAGTGTCCCCCAAACCCAACTGTTAATTCCAATCCTGATTCCTTTTACCGAATCTGCAGCTGTTGTGTCCAACTCCATCTCTAATGGGTGGCTGTTCACCTGGACGGAATCCTGATAGGGGCAACTCATGGCGCAGCAAAGCAATTCAATTTCATATACTCCTCATCATCAGGTTGTTCTGAGTGGTGGGTCCAGGCTCTGGACTGGAGTCTCCCTCGGGTAGGGTGGCAAGTTTGCTGACTAACCTGTGGTTTCCTACCCCTGCGACTTCGCCGGCCACAAGTGCCGTACTGTCTTGGGTCACCCTCCACTGATTCCAGGGAGGTTTCCCGCCTGGCAGTACCGCTCTTGGCCAACGGGCCTGGTCGCAGTGGTGTTCAGGCCAGGATGGGATTCCTGGGTCCCAGTCCTCGGGGGTGCTGTTCACTTGAATGGCCAACGTCCTACGCTATTTACCTCCATCCCTGAAATCGCTTGGAGCTCCTGGGCTCCCTTTTCCACACTCTCCCGTGAGAGGGAGACTGCGATGGCCTTTTATCGGTTAAGCAATGGCTCGGTCAGCAATTTCTGCTGGATCGGCATATTATTTACCCCGCAAACAAGGCAATCCTGTTGCTCTCAGGTAGGGATGGACTATTTTCACAAAACTTCCTTTTTACACAACTATGCCAAAAGCTTCATGACAGGCACCCCTGGAGGACACTCTCAGCCATATTAAACCAGTACCGCTGTACGATAAATGATGACTTGGCATTGTAGTGGTTGCCACAAGCACCACTATCTCTTCGAATGTCTTGGAGTCTGGGGGCGCGGGGTACATCAGGTTATGATGCTGAAAGTGGGTGCCCCACAGGTAGTCAGAATAATTACCGCCTGGCGATCATACCTAATGATAGCTTTTACCTTAAAATGAAAAGCACATATGCTCCACATGTAGAGTCTAATTCTCTACACCTGCATCGTGTCTGCCAAAGAGCGGCAGCTTCAAAATGGTGCAAACTTCATCTGTTCGTGAAGAGAGGTGGCTGTGCTCCAAACGGTTAGCTGTGCTGACAGTAGTTCTGCTTTATCCTAGTCGCCAATTTAGTAGCCATGATGTGGAGATGCCGGCGTTGGACTGGGGTAAGCACAGAAGACTTCTTACTGTGCCAATTTAGTAGTCAAGGAGAAGTCCAGAAAGGAAAGTCGAAAGAATAGTTTATTACCAAAAGTAAAGTATTTACAATAACAGCCCCAGCCGGGTCTCCACAGTGGCACGGCTCCGACCTGGGCCGGCTTTTAAGGAACTGAATGAACTCGCCCGCTGATGGGCCACCACCCCCCCCCCCCCCCCCCCCCCCCCCAGCAAGAGAGCTCGTACTCCACGAAGCTCATGGAGAGATTAATTGCATCATCCCATTGGATCTCGTGGGGATTATAACAAAGACTAAACAATATTCCTTTGGCATTAGGTGATCTGATTAAGGTTAAAAGCATGAAGGGAATTGACAACTCTCTCCTATAGTAGGAGAGTCCAGAACAAAGGGACAAAATGACAAAATTCAAGGTAAACCAGTTAAAATCCAAGTATAAGCCAGGGAAAACCTCTGTGTGCAAAGCAATGTGTGAATACAGAGGCACTGCAGAGATCCAAAGTCAATGAATGTATTTAAAAGTGAGACTGATGCTTGGGGAAATAAAGGTATTAAGAGAGGTGAAGGGTGATTTATAATCCATTGCTTCATACAGGGAGAAGCACGCACAGGCTGTCCATCTCAGGGTTGTGTAATGGCCATTGGAGAACTGAAAATGTAGAATTACCATGGCTAATGAAATAGAAGGGCCGAATAGCTGGCTCTTGTTCCTAGGTTCATCTTATTGCGGACTAATTTTCCTCTTTGATTCACTACCACAGGCAGGTCTGGCATCTCCTGATTGTCCAGAACAGCTGATAATTGCACTTGAACCTGAAGCTGCCTCCATCTATTGTCGGAAACTCCGCCTCCATCAGATGATTGATCTCAGCGCGAAGGATGCTGCCAATGGTTATAGCGCCACTGAAACACTTTCATCTGGAATAACACATGGTATCTTTGCTTGTTTGTCACTTGCAGTCAGCAAATACCGAACAATTTCTTGATTAGAAATGGTGCAATATCACACCAGATAATAATAAATAGCATTCTCCTTATACCCAGCATACTTTTCTACTTTTCAAAACCGCCCATAAGGCCAATCTAAGACTTCAGCCTTAAATATGTTGAATCTTCTTTACATATTAAAATGACTTTTTTTAACATGTGCATGATGCAGTATTCACATCAGTGCTGTGGCATTGGCTTAACCAAAATAATTCCCTGAACGCTGCTTCAATGAAAATTATTATTCGGAGTATTGGACTTTATTAAAACTTTAGTGACATTTCACTAAGTTCTGAAATGTTCGATAGCAATTTTGGTTGGAAACAGTCGGTGACTTTAATTGGTAAAGTTGTTAAATTATTTCCATGGTGAAGATGGCAGGTCTCCATTGAATTGACTTTGGATGCCTTGAAGGTGTTTGCAAAAGTTGTGAATTCATACAATTTTAGGCCAAATAAAGTGGTGCTTGTTTTAAAATGCAGGTAGAAGAAGACTCAACTCAACCTTTTGAGGGCCATTTTAAAAGCTCTGACTAAAAACTTTCAATCAGCACCAAAAAGTCTAGGTTTTAATTATTTTTCTGATACTTAAAACTATGTTTATATTTAGTATTACACCAAACCTGATATGCAGGTTATATCAATGGGTATTTGACATAAACTGCATGGTATCTGTGATAAATTACTGATGCACTGAACACTTCTCTATCTTGTATGACTGTGATAGAAGACAAAAGTCTCTGATCCATGGAAATAATCAACATTGTAATATTCCAGAAATGAGAGTTCCCTCAAATTCCCTTTGACACCTGCTGAACTAACTGATCCCATTTGAGCCAATCTGAACAATGATAGCCACACCACTCCTGTGCTTCTGAAGGAGCGTCAGTTCATGCTCCACTAGCCATTGCTGGAATCCACGTGTGTACCTGTATGTGCCAGAGAATGGATGCACTTTTGTGGACATGTGTACTTGTCTGTTTGTGCCTTGTGCCTGTGCATGTGGGTCTGTAGAGTGGGCACAGGATGAGACTCTCACTGTTAAATAGCTTGCTTTCAATCACCATCCGGCCTCACAGAAGAGGAATAGCCTCTTGAGTGAGTTATTGAAACAAAGTAAAGGCCAATGGAATTGCATCCCATTTTGGTTCAGGAGAGAAGGCAAAAAAAAATCTTCAAATTCCTCAGCTCCTAAAAATTTTTTCTAAATGACAATAATTCCAATTAAATGTGGTAAAACCTGTATCATTACAATAGATAGCCTTTTGAAATTTAATATCAAACAACAGAGTTCAATGTTTCAATATTTAACCATGTGGAGACAATTTTACCCTGCTCTGGCAGCAGGGTAGTCTCACCAACCAAAATGCACATTGGAAAATCAGAATGCAGTCTGCACTTCAATGTCTGAAATACATCGCTGACTACTGCGACTCCATGGGCCCATATCCCAGTGATAGGGCAGTATACATGTTAGCTGCAGTACTATGAATGCCCAAATTATGCTTATTATTCGTGTGATTTGTACATTAATTTTTAGAGGAAACAAAACACTGAAGGCTGTAAGATTGAAATCAAAAAAGAACTTTCTGAAAGCAGGTCAAGCAACATCTCTGGAGAGAGAAACAGAATAATGCTTTGGGTTGTTGATTTGTTTGTCATGGCTTTGATGCTGCCTGTTCTGCTGAGTACTGCCAGCAGTTCCAGTTTCATTTTCATTGGTTTAATTGAGTATGAAAGTGCAAACCAAAGTGATTTGGGCATCACTACTCAGCAAACATGGTTTTCCACTTTAAGAAATTATGCACCTATGGCACTTCTTGGAAGGTGTGTAGAATTATTGCCCGGCTACATAGCGGGCACCTTTGCTATATCTTCTTCGGCATACACTCTGCTATGGCTTTGCCATCCTAATTATTTTTTTTTTAAAATAATTTTTATTGAAACATTTTGTATTTATATAACAAACAGCAATAAAATACCAACAATAACAGTCATAAACATTCGCCCTACCTCAATGAACAACAAAACATATGAACAACAAATTAAATTAACACAATATTAAGTTAAATAACCATAGAAAAATAGAAAAAAAAAGAACACCCTCCCCCCCCCCCCCCCCCCCCGCCCCCCGGGTTGCTGCTGCTATTGACCAAGATACCTATCTTTGAGTCAGAAAGTCCAGAAAAGGTTGCCACCGTTTATAGAACCCTTGTACTGATCCTCTCAGGGCAAATTTGACCCTCTCCAATTTTATAAATCCCGCCATGTCACTGATCCAGGTCTCCACACTTGGGGGCCTCGCATCCTTCCACTGCAGCAAGATCCTCCGCCGGGTTACTAGGGACGCAAAGGCCAAAACACCGGCCTCTTTCGCCTCCTGCACTCCCAGCTCCGCCGCAACTCCAAAAATCGCGAGTCCCCAACCTGGTTTGACCCTGGATCCAACCACCCTGGACACTGTCCTCGCCACCCCCTTCCAGAATTCTTCAGTGCCGGGCATGCCCAGAACATATGGGCGTGGTTCGCTGGACTCCCCGAACACCTGGTGCACCTGTCCTCACCCCCAAAGAACCTACTGATCCAAGTCACAGACATATGGGCCCGATGCAGCACCTTAAATTGGATGAGACTAAGCCTCGCACGTGAAGAGGAAGAGTTAACCCTCTCCAAGGCATCCGCCCAAGTCCTATCCTCTATCTGCTCCCCTTGTTCCCCCTCCCATTTAGCCTTCAGCTCCTCCACTGACGACTCCTCCACCTCCTGCATTACCTTATAAATGTCAGACACCTTCCCAGCGCCGGCCCTAGGGTTGCTGGCGCCCCGGGCAAGCTGAACTTTGGCGCCCTTGGGGGGGGGGGGGGGGGGGGGGTGGGGCCGAGGGGGTGGGGCGGGGGCGGACCCGAGGGGGGGTGGGGGGGGGCGGACCGAGGGGGGGGGGGCGGGGGGAGCGGACCGAGCGGGGGGGCCGCCCTGGGGGAGGGCGGCCACCGCGCATGCGCTGGTTGGCACCGGCCCAACTGCGCATGCGCGGGACCCGAGTCTCTGGCGCCCCCTAGCACATGGCGCCCCGGGCGACTGCCCGAGTTGCCGGTGCCTTGAGCCGGCCCTGCACCTTCCCCTCTCCGACCCACACCCCCGAAAGCACTCTGTCCATCGCCCCCCGCGAGGGAAGCAAAGAAAATTCTTCCACCTGTCGCCTAGCAAATGCCTTTACCTGCAAGTATCTGAACATGTTCCCTTGGGGGAGCCCAAATTTATCTTCCAATTCCTCCAGGCCCGCAAACCTCCCGCCAGTAAACAGATCCCTCAATTTACTGATGCCCACCCTATACCACCCCCTAAATCCCCCATCAGTGTTCCCCGGGATGAACCAATGATTTCCACCTAATGGAGCCTCGATAGAGCCCCCCGTTTCCCCCCTATGCCGTCTCCACTGTCCCCAGATTCTTAGGGTCGCCGCCACCACCGGGCTCATGGAGAGGGAGAACGGCAACGGCGCCGTTACCAAGGCACCCAGGCTCGTACCTCTACAAGACGCCATCTCCATTCTTTTTTCTTTTCCACGCCACCCCCCCCCCTCCATCACCCATTTACACACCATTGACACATTGGCCGCCCAATAGTACCCCAAAAGGTTGGGCAACGCCAGCCCACCTCTATCCCTCCCTCGCTCCAGGAACACCCTCTTCACTCTCGGAGTCCCATGGGCCAACACAAAGCTCAAAATACTGCTAGTCACTCTCCTAAAGAAGGCCCTGGGGATGAAGGTGGGCAGGCACTGAAAGAGGAACAAGAACCTCGGAAGTACCGTCAATTTGATGGACTGAACCCTCCCCGCCAATGACAATTGCAACATGTCGCACCTTTTGAACTCCTCCTCCATCTGATCCACAAGCCTGGTGAAATTACGCTTGTGAAGAGTCCCCCAGCCTCTGGCCACCTGCACCCCAGGTACCTAAAACTCTCCCCTGCCCTCTTAAGCGGAAGCCTACCAGTTCCCTCCTCCTGGTTCCCAGGGTGCACCACAAACACCTCACTCTTGCCTAGATTTAGTTTATAGCCTGAAAAGGTCCCAAACTCAACTAGCAGCTCCATCACCCCCGGCATCCCTCCCACTGGGTCCGCCACATACAGTAGCAGGTCATCGGCATACAACAACCCTATGTTCCTCCCCACCCCGCACCAAACCACTCCACTTTCCTGAATCCCTCAACGCCATCGCCAACGGTTCGATTGCCAATGCAAACAACAAGGGGGACAGGGGGCAACCCTGCCTGGTCCCTCGGTAAAGCCGGAAGTACTCGGACCTCCTCCCATTCGTGGCCACACACGCCATCGGGGCCTCATACAGTAGCCTCACCCATCTAATAAACCCATCACCAAATCCAAACCTCCCCAACACCTCCCATAAGTATCCCCACTCCACTCTATCGAAGGCCTTCTCCGCATCCAGCGCCACCACTATCTCTGCCTCCCCCTCAATCGCCGGCATCATGATGACATTCAACAACCTCCGCACATTCGTGTTCAGCTGCCTTCCCTTAACAAAACATGTCTGGTCCTCGTGTACAACCCCTGGTACACAGTCCTCTATTCTGGAGGCCAGGATCTTTGCCAGCACCTTGGCATCCACATTAAGGAGAGATATGGGCCTGTACGAACCACACTCTGGGGGTCCTTGTCCCTCTTTAAGATGAAAGAAATCAGCGCCCGCGACATCGTCGGGGGCAAAGTCCCCCCCTCCCATGCCTCATTAAGTGTCCGCACCAACAGGGGGCCCACTAGGTCCACAAACTTTTTATAAAACTGCACCGGGAACCCATCCGGCCCCGGTGCCTTCCCTGACTGCATCTGCCCGATCCCCTTAACCAGCTCCTCCAGCTCAGTCGACGCCCCCAACCCCTCCACCTGCTCCTCCTGTACCTTCGGGAAAGATAGCCCGTCGAGAAAACTCTCCATTCCCCTCCTCTCCACCGTTGGCTCCGACCGGTACAGTTCCCCGTAAAAGTCCTTGAAGACCTCATTCACCTCTACCCCCTTCCGCACCACATTCCCACTCTTATCGCTCACTCCAGCAATCATCCTAATTACTGAGATACATGCTGGACATTCTTTACGGATAGATGCTGTGGGGCATTCAGCAGAGAATAATTATCCCCAAAATCTTGGGGTGGTGGGAAGAGGTGGGCTTTAAGGCTGCCCCTGA
Organism: Scyliorhinus canicula; assembly: GCF_902713615.1. Classification (NCBI taxonomy): domain Eukaryota; kingdom Metazoa; phylum Chordata; class Chondrichthyes; order Carcharhiniformes; family Scyliorhinidae; genus Scyliorhinus; species Scyliorhinus canicula. The sequence continues at coordinate 22,597,139 of NC_052161.1, forward strand.
TCCATCCATGTAAGTACACCACTGTTTCAAAGTACCAATGGAAATACCAATGGCATATTTGATTGGTCTGGTTGCGGCATGAGCTCCAATGCATACATCATGATTAGCTCATGCGTGTCATGATCAATATTTCTTAAAAGGGAAACCACGCCTGATAAATAACGACACCCTAACGACTTTTGTCTTGTATTGAGTCACAGAATTTACAGTGCCATTCGGCCCATCGGGTCTGCACCGGCTCTTTGAAAGAGCACCTGACCCAAGCCCACACCTCCACCCTATCCCCATAACCCAGTAACCCGACCCAACACTAAGTGCAATTTTGGACACGAAGTGCAATTTAGCATGACCAATCCACCTAACCTGCACATCTTTGGATTGTGGGAGGAAACCGGAGCACCCGGAGGAAACCCACGCAGACACGGGGAGAACATGCAGACTCCGCACAGACAGTGAACCAAGCCGGGAATCGAACCTGGGACCCTGGAGCTGTGAAGCAATTGTGCTAACCACCATGCTACCGTGCTGTAGTTTAATCCATTTTTTCTCAAATACACCAATTTCCAGTCAATTTGTGTGCCTGCCAAAGTCAAGTGCAGAACATTTATTTCCTTTTTTACAAACTGTGCATGTCGGGTACTGGAGTTAAAATGGTACTTGCCCCATGGTTCTTGTGCATGTTTTCATGTGTCTGACATTTAATCAAGGCAAAGTATGTTGGCTAGCAACAGGATTTAACCAATACTTATTTCTGATTATGCTAGACCTCTCTGTGCTGTGCATTGTGAGGAATCTTTATGTAAGTTAGATATATCTGAGACTTGGCGCCTGGGGGGGGGGGGGGGGGGTCACATGTTTAAGCTATCTCTTCCTACTCCTGCTAGTGCAGGAGCTTCTGAGGAAATAGCCAGCAGTTTCTTTAAGCATGTGCCTTTTCTACTAAGTCTTTGCAGATGGTTTGCCACTCTTGCTGAATTAAAAAGGCTTTTAATCAGTCAATAGTTATTTACAGCAGATTGGTGAGTGAACAACTCTCTTTGTCTTCCCAATGCCGTTTTAATTGTTGGACTGTTCATATTTGTAGCTCCCAGTTACTTCAGGGAATCTGCAGCTGTTGCTCTGTGGTCTACAGTTGAGCCACCAGGCAGGACTTCCAGCCCAAATTTTAGTTAGCTGCCTGAAAATAGGAATATCATGGAAGTAGCATAAGAAACCACCCCCAAAAATTTAATAATCAAATTTAGTGCAAGAATTTCCAAACTATTGTGTTTCATTTTTTGAACTTTGAATTATCGCTATGAGGAGGAGTTCTCTGGCAGGCTAACCACCTGAACAACAGCAAGTATAAACAGGCCAATAAAAGTGTGTCATTGTTGCTATGGTGAAAATTGACTTTGCAGAAGATGTTGCTAGGCTGTGAGATTTTCTAATGTGCAATATTAGATATATTTTCGGTTGAAGCTCTGTGCAATGTCATCTTGTTACTGATTATTGCAAATTTATTTATTTGTTTACATATCTTGTGAGGTATTTTCCAAGCATTATTTCCTCTTGAATGCTTATTAACATTTTCAGTCGTTAAAGCAGCATTGCCTTCTCAAAAAAATTGTTTAACAAAACATTTTCTCTTTGGGACAATCCAAAATAGTCTACTATGATTTTTATCAGAATGGAGTTACGTGCAAGTGGCATTCAAGTCATTGATGTAATTTATGCTATCGTATTGTATGTTTAACGACTAATGTGAAAACACTTTTACATCAAAGCGATGTTCCCAGAAATCTAATGTGCACCCCTCCCCTCTTTTCCCATTGGAATGACTGGTAAATTGTGAGGGACCAGATATAGTAGATCTAGATTTTACATAAAGGGCTGTGTGAACCATGGCCAGGAGTAGGTGCTCCAAGAAGCAGAAGATCCTGCATCTGTCAGTGGAATGCAGATTGTGATTGGTGGGGGTAGATCCCCAAAACCAACAATTGTGGAGTTTAGGCTAAGATGCGGCCTAGGCATCTGAAGATTTAGGAAGCTAACTTGTTTTGAATTTATACCTCTAGTGCCAAGTGCACGTGAATCCCCTAAACCTGAAATGTCCACCTAGGACAGACACAAGCCTGAGATAATGTCCAGCATCACTGGCCCATAGATTTTCAGATCCTGCCTTTGAAGGTTTCAATTCTTCTTTGATAAGTTGGTAAAAGTATTTTTTGCTCACTTTTGTGCATAATTTTCTAATATTCTTCAGCAATAGTTGGAACAATGGAATGTCACTCAGTTCTTTTCAACCTTGATAGCTGTAATCCTGTCATATTTTTAATTTGGGCAGATAAGTGCTTTTGTTGTCCTGCATGTGTTGCTATTTTTTGTCATGTTTGCCAAAGTATTCTGAAAATGCTTCATTAATTGCTTTTCACTTCCTTTGGTTATTTTCAAGAGCCTTTGCCCAATAATAAAAGCCTGAGAAGTCAATTTTGTTGGAAAAAAACACTGACAATGCGTTGAACATTGACACTGAAAATTAATCACATATAAAACAATGATACAAGCGGTCCTGCATTAATCAAATTAATTAAAAAATCTATCAACTGCAGGACCATCCATGTTAATAGAAGAAAAGGTTTTTAATACTCTTTCCTTGTAAGTCAGATATTGTACTTACACAACTATGTTGGATTTTGCATGCCATTGATTTGAATCACTTACTGGAGATGTAATGAAACCTGCTCCTGGGTCTGTGCATCCTCATTTTGCATGCTAGAGATTTGTCTTGTTTGCATTTTTCTGAAGCAAGAGAATGATGGGACACCAAGCTGGAGTTTACACTAATGTACAGATATTAGTTGCATTTATTACCAGCCAAAAGCAGCAATAGTAAATTGACAATTTGTGGATTGACCTGATCCTGTAGCCCTTGTACACTTTGTAGCGTTCCATGAACATGCACCTTGAATCAGCACAAGGATTCAGACCAGCATAGGTTTCAACAAAATTCCAGTAGGAAAGAAGGAGGAAAAACTAAACCGAACAGTGTTTTCTGAGGGAACTGGTGTTGTTCAGCATCCATTTTCCAGTTCACAATGCAATCAACTAATCAGTTTAATATTTATTTAATTTACTTTTCTTTACCCATGTAATATGGGTGTTTCAAATAGGAGACACCTTCTCAAAACTGCCCCCTAATTCTAAATTCTTCCATCTACCCTGCAAGCACCCTCAGAATCTTATGGGGAGGATCTTTCACTCCCGTTTCTGGGGGGCGGGACCGGCGGCAAAAGTGGGAAATCTGGCGGGCATCCCATAACGCGGTTTACGGCATCAGTGTTTCCTGGAGTGATTGTCCTCTAACCCCCCTCCTCCCCTTCCACCCCACCCATCCATGACATAATGGGAACCCAATGTTGAACACAAGGATCCCCATTTAGATACACTTAAATGTAATTATTAGGCCTCTGCAGCTGATAATTCCCCCTCCTGCACTTCCCTGCCACCAGTGTGATGTCGTGGGACCCGCCCCTTCATTTTCTTCGGCTTTGAGCGGAATACAACGGGCAAAGCTGCCTTTGGGGGCTGGCGGCTTCCTCGCCACTTTTCACACCGCTGCGCCAGTGCCTATTTGTGGGAGAATGCTGCCCTATGTTTCAATAAGATAACCTCACATTCTCCTGAAGGATTTTTGGGTTATTTTCTATGTTACTCACATCTTTTCTCATATTCCCTCTTTGCCCATCTTACGTCCTTTCCCAATATCCCCTGCTCTCTCAGTATTCTGCCTGATATTTGACTGTATTCCATATCGGACATTTGTCGTAAATCTACCTTTTTCTGTTTTATGTTTGATGCACTATCAATTACGACGAGACGCTCCCCTTGATGATACGTTCCCGCAGCAGCCGCTGGACCTCAAACCTGATGAACGTCCTGTCCTGGGCGCTGTACCGTCTGCTCCTGGTGGCGACGGGTTTGCAATCCGGGGTTAGGTTTGCAAAAAGGGAAGGAGGGTCGGCCTTGAGGGTCGCGAGGCCGCAAGCCGTAAGGGGTGGTAGGGGCCCGCTGAATTTCAGGGTTAGGCTCTGGAGGTTGCACTGGAAGTCCAGGCTGAGTAGCAAGGCAGCGCAAAGGTTGGGGAGGATGTAGAGCCGGATGCCGCTGAACTCTACACCCTGGACAGTGAGGGTGGCGATGCAGTACCCCCGGATCACCATGGAATGGGATCCGGAGGCCAGGGAGATTCTTTGGTTAGCGGGGTGTACCGCGAGGGAGCAGCGCCATACCGTATCTGGGTGAATGAAGCTCTCAGTGCTCCCGGAGTCCAGAAGGCAGGATATCTCGTGCCCGTCAAAGCGGTCGCGAGGTTGTGCGGTCGAGACTGGTCGATCGTGACCAAGACAAGACACGGCTGGTCGGCGGAGGTTGCAGGCGATGAGCAGCCCGATGAGGTGGCCGACAGGCAGGGGTACTGAGGCGGGTAAGATGGCGGCGCCCACGGGCCGCACGTGTCCTGGGGCAGGCAAGATGGCGGTGCCTATTGGTTCTGAGGCAAGCAAGATGGCGGTACCCACGGGCCGCATGTGTTGTGAGTGGAGCAAGATGGCGACGCCCATGGGCCGCACGTGGTCTGAGGAGAGGAAGATGGTGGCGCCCACTGGCCGCACGTGGGGGGTGTCGGGACAATAGCGGTGATTGTGCCGGCCTGGCACACTGCAGCGAAATGTCCTTTCTTGCCACAGGCCTTGCAGAGCGCGCTCCGTGCCAGGCAGCGCTGCTGGGGGTGTTTTGTCTGTCCGAAGAAGTAGCATTTGGGCTCCCCGGGGTTGGTTGGCTGCCGTGCGGCGCAGGCGTGGGGTTGGCTGAGGGCAGTCGCTGATGGGGTCCACGATGGTGTGGCCACCGCCAGAGTCCACGCTGCACAGATGGGGTGGGCCATGCGGTCGGGGGCATAAGCCTGTACGTTGCGTGAGGCGACCGTGAGGGAGAGCGCTAGTTTCTTGGTTGCCGCAAGGTCAAGCGCGGCCCCTTCTAAGAGGCGCTGGCGGGTGTAGTCAGACCCTATGCCTGTAACAAACGCGTCTCTCATTAGCAGGTTCGAATGTTCAGTGGCCAAAACAGTCACAGTCCCTCACTAGGGCGAGCAGGGCACGCCAGAAATCTTCCACACACTCACCGGGAAGTTGGTGCCGCGTGGACAGGAGGTGCCTGGCGTAGATCTTGTTGGTCTGCTGAGTGTAGTTCACCTTCAGTAGCGCCATGGCCTCTGCGTAGGTAGAGGTGTCCCGGATGAGGGGAAAGACGTTGGAGCTCAGCCGCGTGTACAGAATCTGGAGCTTCTGTGCCTCTGGGATTGGGTCTAGCGCAGACCCGATGTATGCTTCAAAGCAAGCTAGCTAATGTTCAAAGTCTTTTTTTGGCGTTTTCTGCTTGATGATGCAGCTGCAGGCGATCCGGCTTGATGTGGAGGTCCATCTCTGAAAATCTCTGTGTATTAAATTGATGCATTATCAATTAGGACAAGACGAGAGTAGAATGTAATCGAGGCTTTATTACACTGAGATGTGTGGCCTCCTACAGCAGCTGACGAAATGGCTGCTGTTCGGAGAGCACACACATTTATACTCTGCCTACTGGGCGGAGCCAGCAGGCAGGGAACTACCCCCGTACCTGTAGTACAGGGGCCTTACCGTAATACCCATATATACAATATAATACAACAGTGGTGACTACCACAATGCTAATCACATTGTCATTCAGCCAACTCTAGCTATGACTCCCTAACTTTCCTCCTTATAGGAATATGCTTGGGTTGCATCCATACTACCTCCATCCTGAAGTCCTCCCATTGCTCATTTACTGTTTACTTGGCAAATATTTGTTTCTGGTCTACCTGCCGTATCTCTTCTCAAATGATTGAATTCAGCTCTCTTCTAGTTGGGTATTTTTACCTTTGGGTTTTTTTGTGGCCCTTTGCATAAATATTTTAAACCTACTTATACAATGATCACTAACAACCTGCTGTTCTCCCTCTGCAACACACTGTATCTACCCCGCTTCATTCACCAGAACTAGTTTAAGCGCTGTTTCCTTTTGCATCATAAATATAAGAATAATTAAAGAGATTTAGCACTAAGAGATGATTTTGTTTTTGTACAAGGTTTATACAAAGGTATAAAGTTTGCAACATACTATCAGATCAGGTAAACAGTTTGTAACACACTATCAGATCTAGTGGTTGAAGCCAGAAACCATATCAACATTTAAGAAAAGTTTGGAGTATTAAGGGAAATGAGAATTGAACTGGTACTGTTTATGTGGTGGATAAATGGAGATTTAAACTGGTGGAACTAAATAGCTGTTCCTATGTTGTAATTTCTATGTAATAGTCTATGAGTGTTACCTGACCAAAAACAGGCCTTTTAGTGTGTTCTTAGAAGACAGGAAAAAGTGTTATAAAGGGCCTGAGAAATGGTAATCAATAAATCTTACATAATTTGGATGACTGTTCTGGTGAAGGAGAGTAAGAATACATGAAAACCATTACAATTTTACAATTGCTCTAGCTCAAGATATTTATTGGGCAGCACAGTAGCACAAATGGATAGCACTGTGGCTTCACAGCACCAGGGTCCCAGGTTCAATTCCCTGCTGGGTCACTGTCTGTGCGGAGTCTGCACGTTCTCCCCGTGTCTGCGTGGATTTCCTCCAAGTGCTCCGGTTTCCTCCCACAGTCCAAAGACGTGCAGGTTAGGTGGATTGGCATTGATAAATTGCCCTTAGTGTCCAAAAAGGTTAGGAGGGGTTATTGGGTTACAGGGATAGGAAGACTCGATGGACCAAATGGCCTCCTTCTGCACTGTATGTTCTAAAAAAGATGAACCGTTTGTGTATTCAGATTGTATGTGAGGAACAATTTAACTTGTTCATTTACTGAAGCAAGTCAATGGAGTAGTCTTATTTTTAATGTTTGGCCCTTAAGCAAGACAGCAGTTAATGTGCTCCTGAATTCTCATACCAGTATCACTGGAGTGCAATGTGCAGTCAGCAGACTACAGTTATACGGCTGACCGTGCATCACTGTCAGTCACACTGCAATTAGCTATGGAGAAAGACTGCGGGGATGCAACTGATTTTAATCTCATGCTCATGAATTTCTTTCTTTGGAGTTCACAGCAGAATGAAAGTTTCCTACTTCAAAGAGGAAGTCCATGAGCTAGAACATTCTGAATGATGAGTACTGTATACACATTAGCTTGTGGGTTTTGCTTGAATAATATTTTAAAACAAGGTTACAAAGATAGTTTTCAGACATCATGCTCCAGGGGGATAGCCTTAGCCACTGGGGACATGAGTTGAAAATTAAGTGACAAATGAGCATGATTTTCTGACAGCTCATATCAATAGCTGGAAAAATGTATGCACATGTGGCTGAATTTCCACTCTGTGTCCAGGTGGGTAAGACACCCCAGAAAGAGTAAAGTCAAAGAATGAACCTTTGTATTGGACACTTTTGAATACATGCAAACTTTGATTTCAGCCCTACTGACTAACAATTCCTTAATTTTGCTTTACTTGTGATTTTTGTAGTTTTCGCTTTATTCATTCCACCTGAAAGTGAGGTCAAATGTTGGTCAATTTTCCTTAAAAAAATGTAAACTCGTGTTCTCGTGCTCGCACAATACTTCCTTCAGAACAGGAAGTACTCACTCTGTTATTTTCATTTCATGATCCCAGTCTAAGCAAGAGTATTTGGAGAAATGCTTTGGTGCATGGTTGTCTTGTTGTGTACTGTGACTTGCCATAGTCATGTGATCTATGACTCATGTGACCTCTGATGTAATTCTTTAAGTGAATAAGGGATTGAAGCAGAAGTTCTGGTTCCCACCACATGGATGATGGTGGCAGGAGTGTTCAGCTGAATTTCGATGGATTTGACACCTGTAAGAGAGTCAGCCCCTGCAAGATACGGCAGATAATAATTAAAACTTCAGCAACTTTGAACAGGGCATTGACTGCTGGGCGCCTTGTAGAGTTTGAATATTCTGGTACAGATCCTATAGAGATGAAGGAAGATTTGAGAATGAATTGCAAATTCTTCCAGTCTCAATGACAGAACTATAAAATTGCCAGAGTTGTACCAGAAATCTATTAAAAAAAAATAAGAGTAGCAACTCTGTTATCAGTGCTGAGGAAGGAGTGCTACCAGCTGTATTGCACCCTGAGAAGCAGAAAAAGCAGCCTTGTGAAATTTTGGAGACCGTGATGACCCACTGTGAGCCCTTTGCTAATGTTATTTATGAATGCTATGTGTTCAACACCAAAGTTCAGGAAGAGGATGAGAATTTTGATCGGTATGTAACGGCACTGAGACATCTAGCTGAATCTTGAGAATTTGATCAGCTGAAGGATCACAGCTCACCGAATTTACAGTGCAGAAGGAGGCCATTGGGTCTGGAAAGAGCATCCCACTTAAGCCCTGACCTCCACCCTATCCCCGTAAACCAGTAACCCCACCTAACCTAAGGGCAATTTGACATGGCCAATCCACCTAACCTCCACATCTTTGGACTGTGGGAGGAAACCACAGCACCCGGAGGAAACCCACGCAGACACGGGGAGAACGTACAGACTCCGCACAGACAGTGACCCAAGCTGGGAATCGAACCTGGGAGCCTGGAGCTGTGAAGCAACTGTGCTAACCACTATGCTACCATGCTGCCCGTGCTGATCTGATCTGAAATAGGATTGTCTTCGGAACAAAGGTCCCTGCCATAAGAGCATGTCTGCTGAAAGATGAGAAAGCTATTGACATGTACAGAAGCATTGAAATGCTTATTTATCAGCTGAAGGATATTGGTGGAAGGGCTGATGAAGCTTTGCTCAATGCGGAGAGGCATTTCAGGCCTTTCAAACAGAAGGCAATGGAAAACAGGAAGAACTATTTGCAGAAAGGCCACAGAAATATCACGGCCAGAGTATTGGATGTAAATGATGCAGCGGGCGCCATGCAAATGAAAAGAAACCATATCTGGTGTGGGGAAAGCTGTGCTCTAACTGAATGACTTTGCACACAGGAGTCTTGTTGGAAAAGGAAAAGCAAGCGTAATTAAAATGGTTGCTGGAGAGATGTCAGACATTGATTCTGATAAAGCACTCAAAAGCCTGGAATAGGTTGGCATTATAAAATACGTGATTTAACGTAGAAATCTCAAGTGTCTTTTTGGGCGCGATTGGCGGAGAGTTTCTCGACGGCCGCATTGGCGAGATTGTGCCGTGTATCAATGCCAAAAATGAACCATGACGTAATTCTTGCTATTAGTGGCTCCCTCGTCGACTGATTCACCTGACTCCTGCCTCAGCTTCTGCCGCTAACAAGAAGGATCTGCTTTTAAGTGCTCCCTCACCACTCACTCCCAGTCACCACATAAGGATGGCAGCACGCAGACCTGCTCCTTGGTTTGCCGATGACGACTTGGCCAGGTATCTCACTGCTGTGGATGAGAAATGGGCCACCCTGTTCCCCTAAGGGGGTCAGAGGACCAGCACCGGCGTCAGCAATGCTGCCTGGGAAGCCACGGCAGCGGTTGTCCGTTCAGGCAGGAAGACAAAGAGGACTGACGTCTAATGTCGGAAGAAGACCAATGACCTCCACCGAGCTGCAAGGGTAAGTTATAGCATCTCTCATGGCATCGGTCCTCCTGCCACCGTATAAATTCCCAAGCCCCCCTCCCCTCCCACACCCAATCCACGTGCTTGTTCCTCAGCACACCCTGGCACCCAGCAGCACAACCTCTTAACCCCTTCATGACCAGGTGCGATGTCCTCACATGGGGAGGGGGGGATCCCAGAGATCCCAGTCCTCACTCCCTATGAGGAACATGCTCTGGAAATGACAGAGTTGGCTGAGGAGAGAGCAGTTACCTACAGCGAGGTTGGCTGTGCCACACAGATGAGGATCCACTGCCCTTCACCCAGATGACCTGTCTCAAGTGAGTTGTTCATGTCAGATCAAATGATCTTGCCCTCTCACGACATGTCCATTGTCCGGTGCTTATGTAGTTACATTGTATTTTGGGTTAGGGTTTGTGTTGCCCTATTATGTATTTTCTTTTATTCCCTTTCCTTCCAATGTACTTAATGATCTGTTGAGCTGTTCGCAGAAATATACATTTCACTGTACCTTGGTACACATGACAATAAACAAATCCAATCCAATCCAATGTCTGCGTCTTGTGTGATGGCGCCCTAGGCATGGCTCAGTCTGTGAGGACCATGGCTGAGGGCCTCGACATCATGTCCCAGTCAATGAGGGACATGTCCCAGATGCAGGTGGGCATTGCTGTGTTACTCAAGAGCATGGCCCAGTCACTGAGGAGCGTCGCTGAGGGTGTCAAACGCCCTGGTGTAGTCAATGGGGTGCCTCCAGGATAGGCAGCACCAGATGCCGTGAGCCGTGGGAGTCCATTCTAGCTGCCCCTCCATCCCACAGAGTCCTCAGGGCCCTCCAGGCACCGTCAGGGAGGAGAAAATGCTGATGGCCAACCTGGGGCCTGCCACCAAGGAGAGGATGGTGTTCACCAGTTCTTCCAACTCCCCCCCCCCCCCCCCCCCCCCCCCAGACACCGGTGCATCTCGAGGGCAGTGGACAGACCAGGGTGGCATGGCAATGCCTGTGAGGCTGGTAAGTCAGCTGGGGGTGGGGGGGGGGGGGGTGATGGAAGGGGAATGGAGATTTGGGGGGGGGGGGATTTAGAGTGAGGGGGTTTTTGAGGGGGGTGACTGGAGAAAAAGGGTAATTAGGGGGATGGGGTTGAGGGAGTGAAGGAAATGGTGGGAGGGTTGCGCTGACGGACACAGCTTTGACTATGAGAATCTGGAGATGATGAAGGCCTTCCTGTTCCTCCTGGCAAGCTGGACCCTTGCCGTCGCATGTCCTCCATTTCTGTCCTCCAGCTTCTCCTGGTCCTCGGACGAGGCCGCATGTCCCTCCTCCTCCTTCAGCATGTTGCTGCGCTGCTGTGCCACAACAGTCCACCAGAAAGTGGGCGACCCTCTGGGGGGTGTATTGCAAGGCATCACCAGAACGGTCCAGAATTGGAAACATGTTTTCAGCAGCCTGGAGTAATGAAATAAAAATCTTTTAGACATATCCACACTATCACAACCCTCAGTTCTTGGCACATTTTGTCAGACAGCATTGCAAAATTCCATAATAAACTTAGTGAGCTGAAGCTGAATCTGCATTGCTCTCCAGTGAGTGAAACACAAAGCCAAATTCTCTGCACTGCTCAATGTCAGCATGGGAGGCAACATGGGCCTCATTATAATGGGTCTCTGCCTCGGTCTCGGGCCTCCACTCCGGTATCATCAGCCTTGGCCTCTGCGGGAATCCCTTGTTCTCCATGAGTTTCCCTCCATGAGTTAACCTGTCATTCTGGGTGGTCTCTGAAGACACCAGAGTTCTCCGAGTGCCCCAGGCTGTCGCTGGCCTCCTCTTCTGGGTCCCTCCTCAGCTTGAAGGGTAGCCGGGTATTCAGGGTATGTAGCGGCCCCCTGCGTTGTTATTCCTGCCTTCTCCGGCAACCACCACCAATGCCAAGTTCATCTTCCTTGGGAGTCAGACCAACAAACATTGTTATGTTTGTAAAGAATTGGAGAAGGCGAGAGACCGACAATCAGATAGGGCTTGCATCTCGGGACCCTCAAGTCTCCCCCACCCTTGCGTGTTTTGCCTTCTCTCATAGTGTCTTCCAATGAGCCACTTGTGCTGGCAAACCTCGCTCTGTATACTCACTCCTGGCCATATCAGGAGCCCCTAGACACCAGACCTCTGCTGAGAACATTAGGGAGACCCTGCTCAGGTCCCCTCCCCTGATCATACACATATCCTTTGGTCGCGAGAGGATCCCCAGTGCTGAAATCCAGCCCTTTCATGTTTGATTGTTGGCAGCTGCCTCTATGGTATTGACGCCCCTAGAGTTCAGGCACACTGTTTAGGCATCAAAGTTTGTTTGACATGTTATGCACTAATCATCCTCTAAGATATTTAATGTGTGCCCTTGAGGAGGCACGCTAGAGTTGAGGGGATGAGATGCTATCACAACTAAAAAGGCTAATTCCTTATTTTAAATAGCCTTCAGCTGTGAAGTTTGAGGCTGCTCACAGTCAAAGGGAGTGAAATGGACTTTCAATAGAGAAGGTGCAGCAGGGCTCTGTCCTGGGAGAGTTTGGTTGGACAGAGAGGCTGTAGCTGGGATTGCCTCTGTTATGGGTCTCCACAGTATTTAAATATGGCTTGAAGGCATCAGAGATGGAAAGCCCCTCACCCCCTCCCATCCCTGGGGTGACCCCCGACCTAGAATCCTTCAGCCCCAACTGAGGGGTCCTCCGCACCACCAACCCCCACCCCTTGAGCACTTGGGCAACAGTGTTAGTGCTCAAGGTTGCATGCCGGAAAATGGAAGTGGCTACTCACCTTCTCTCTTGCACTCAGAAGCCATCAGGCCAGGTATCTGAAGCAATCCCAAGACAAATGAGATTGAAATGAATGCAAATGTGAGTTAACGATATTCTCAGCATCCTCGGGCGAGATCTGGGGCAAAATTGTCCGACCCCACGCAGGGTCGGAGAATTGCCCGGCGCCGCCGAAAATCCCGCCCCCGCCGTGGCAGAAATTCTCCGCCACCCGGCAATTGGCAGGGGCGGGAATCGGGCCACGTCGAGCGTCGAGCCCCCTGCGGCGATTCTCCGGCCCGCGATGAGCTGAAGTCCCGCCGCTGGGAGGCCTCTCCCGCCGCTGAGGTTTGAACCACCTCTGGCGGCGGCGGGATCGGTGGCGCGAGCGGGCCCCCGGGGTCCTGAGGGGGGGGCGTGGGGCGATCGGACGCCGGGGGATGCCCCCATGGTGGCCAGGCCCTCGATCGGGGCCCACCAATCGGTGGGCAGGCCAGTGCCATGGGGGCACCCTTTCTCTTCTGCTGCTGCCACGGCCTCCATGGCAGAGGCAAAAGAGAATCCACCAGCGCGGATGCACCACCGGCACATGCGCGAACCGGCGAAGGCCTTTCGGCCAGCCCCGGCGCCGGGCGGCGGGCCTGAAAGGCCGCTGGTGCCGGTTTTCACGCCAGTTAACGTGGTGCCAACCGCTCCGGCACAGGCCTAGCCCCCAAAGGTGCTGAGAATTCCGCACCTTTGGGGAGGCCCGACGCCGGAGTGGTTGACGCCACTTCCCTACGCCGGGACCCCCCGCCCCGCCAGGTAGGGGAGAATGCCGCCCCTGAATCTTACCATCGGGAGTGAGTCGAGCGAATTGGCCTTTCCTGCAATTCACCCGGCGTGCCCCGATCGAAGCTAGCCACAACGCGTGGTTAAATTGCGCCCATGGTTTGTGACTATTCGAATGATGACTGCAGAAGGAGAGCATCAAGTTAATGTGAAGTTCCCGATAAACATGTCAACATCATGAACTTGGCAGGTCTGTGTGAGGTTGCTCGAGACTGTGACCCGCAAATCAAAGGTAAAGTTGAGGTGATCTGATGGATTGTTGCTCAGCCCAAGAGGGAAAGCTAAGGTGAGAGCACAATACAATGGGGGTAAAAAAGACCTACAGGCCGAGGGCGCAGACAATAAGCAAAATACCCTCATCTCATCTGAAACAATCCATACACCAATCCCTTGATTGGTGAACAGATCCTGACAAACTACAGCAATGTTTTCACAGGCCTTGGATATTTTGCTGATAAATATCATCTTGAAATAGATAAGAGTGTGAAACCAACTTGGCATCTTCCGCAGAGAGTTCCAGCTGAGCTCAAGTCCAGCCTGAAAGACAAAATTGAAGAGCTTGTAAATGTGGGAGTGATAATGCAAGTGACAGCTCCAACAGACTGGATCAGCAACATGACAATACTGAGAGTGCAAGCATTCACACACACAACATGCTCAATAGTGGCCTCCTTCCGCACTGTCGGGGTTCTATCCGCCTATGATACACAAGCCAGCCCAGTTGGCAACTTGTAACCTACGCAAAGCAGTTGCAACCTCGATACAGTGAAAATGAAAAACTTTATCGTCGCAACCGCAGACACATCGATGCAACTGGAGAAGCTGCTCCTTCACCGCAGATAGCTGACCACGAAGAGCTGCTTTCACCAACTGAACAAGGAAAGGAACAACCCCAGATGTTAATGGCTCCCCAACAAATGCAACAGAGCAGCAGAAACACTCACCACCGCAACGGCATTCCCCGAAGAGGCAAAGTCAACTGATGTGGCCACTGACACTGACAGACCTGGATTAATGGAAGTGTTATGATCCCAGCTAATGTTACACATGGACAGTCAGGCCCCAGAATGGACCCTTGGCTCAATAGAGCCTCCCATCGCTCCCCGACTGCGAGATGTGGATGAACGGAGAGACAAGACTGCCAATTAACTTTTAACAAAACATTTATTAAACATGAAAAGATTGACTATAATACAATATTTCTTCACCCCACCTGTATCACAGATGTACACAGATTTTTAAAGATAACACAAGTTACAAAATATGGAGCTGAATTCTCTGTTTCAGCTGCTACGTGCCGGTGCTAGCGGACTATTTATGGTCTTTTACGACGGAAAAATCGGCTTGAAACCCTCACCGATTCCAGTGCCGGTGAAGGGCTAGTACCGACTCCGACTGAAACTCCCGCACCGAGAATGGCGGGGTCCCGGGCCAGCAGGCACACGGCTGGCGACCTGCAGCAGTCGTGCCATACAACATGGCGCCGGCCATGCACGAACCCAACCCGCCATCTGCGATCCCACTGGCCACCCCCACCAGTCCCCCTAGCCTAGCAGAAGCCCCCCCCCCCCCCCCCCGCGCCAGCGGCACAGAACCCAGCCGACTGTAGGCGCTAGACACAGTCTGCAACCGGCACGCCGGGTTCCCGGCCATTGGAACCACACGGGTCCCGTAACGTCGGGAACTCGGCCCATCAGGGGTGGAGCATAGCAGGTGGGCCGGCCAATGATGTGCCAACATCATTGAAAAGGCGCGCAGCGTGCATCACGATGACGCCTGTTTGGAGGGAGTGGAGCATGGCGCACAGTCGTCAAACTGGCCCAATCTCGGTGTGAAAATCCATTTTCCGCCTGATCGCTGAACATCATTTCACCGTCGGACAATTGAGAATCCCGCCCATGTTTTTTAATGCTCTCAGTAAATACACTGTCCCTGTAAACCAACAAGTCAACTGGGGTTAGACACGCAACACTCTGAAACCAAGTGGTAGACGCCACGCAATAGAACTGTGGATTTCTCTTCAAATCCCACCCCGCCCAGATAATTATCACATTGTGAGCCAACTGGTTTCACTGGACTGCTGATTTCCACCAGAGTGTTTCCAAACTCCATTCTGGGAAAACACACCTTAGAATCTTCCCACAAAGAGCACTTTCTCTTGGATGCCTTCACCAAGGATTCACTTCCAGGATTTCAATTTCTCCTTTCAGCATTCCTGTGCTTTGGATTCAAGCGTCCACACAATCTGTCGGGTACCCAGCCATGCCAGTATAACACAACTGCTCCACAGGCTATATTGATACCAACGTCAGGATTACTTCAGATATCTGGCTTCTTGCTAGCCACCTTCACCATGTCTGCATCTTTCAGCTCTGCCTGTAACTGTGAGTCTCTCTCTGCACCTTCCTTTAACTTCAATGAACAGTACCTTGTGCAGTTTCCAGTTATCTGTCCCTTTGACTTCAGTCTTCCTGGGATATCTCTTTCATTCTCTGCTTTCTAAAACTATCTGTTCTTTAGCTTCTGGGACTTGAGTTTTATCACGTCCCCCATTGCCCAGCCTCTCTGCTGGCAGTTTCTGCGCGAACTGCTTCTCAGATGCAGAACTGAGTCACAAGTTCTTCTGATTTTCAGTGTGGATCACTGATTGCTAAGCAACAGCCTAGTCTTTAACCCTGTTCATTTTCATGTTGTAATTACAATGCAGGCACAGTTTGAAATGAAACCAAAGCCCACAGATATGCAGGCGCCTTTGTTTAACATGGAGCTAACTAAAGTTTCAACCCTTCCCAACATAGAAACACAAAAATAAACTTACTCAAAGCTGTACCACACATATAGATTATTTAAAACTGCTCTTGTTTCTTGACCTCTGTCTCCTGACAGAACATAGAACAGTACAGCACAGAACAGGCCCTTCGGCCCTCAATGTTGTGCCGAGCCATGATCACCCTACTCAAACCCACGTATCCACCCTATACCCGTAACCCCAACAACCCCCCCCTTAACCTTACTTTTATTAGGACACTACGGGCAATTTAGCATGGCCAATCCACCTAACCCGCACATCTTTGGACTGTGGGAGGAAACCGGAGCACCCGGAGGAAACCCACGCACACAGGGGGAGGACGTGCAGACTCCACACAGACAGTGACCCAGCCGGGAATCGAACCTGGGACCCTGGAGCTGTGAAGCATTTATGCTAACCACCATGCTACCCTGCTGCTGAAGAGACTCCAGAGCAGGAGATTCAGAATCTGCAGGGAGGCCGCAATTGCAAACATTATAAAGAGGCTGCTTTCCTTCAGTAAAAGGTGCTATCTTGATGCTGCTGTCCTGTAATATTTGCAATTCCAGGTTGTGATGACTGCGCATGCACCCTGCTGCACATTTCCCCCTATGAAGATGGCATCCATGCTAACAACATTACATGCACAGTATTGGCAGCAACCGCAGCCCAAATGATAATGCGTGCAATGTGCTTGTTTTTCTTTTTATGAAGAAATGCCTTTATGCATGGTTGCCTATTGTGTATTGTCATGTGACCTCTTTGTGAGTAAAGGGTTGAAGCAGAAGCCATTTACCCAACATGTGGAACTAAGAACAGCAGTGGAGTAATTGTAGTTAATCATCGTGTTATTGACACGGGGACAGGGGTAAGCTACTATCAGCTCTTGATTATTATCCAGTGACCTTTGTTGTAAAGTGTGGACGCTGATGTGCAGGCATTTGTTGAAGTTGGGACTAGACGCACTGAGATGCTCCCCTCCCATTCTTAAATAACCTACCAACAATTTGTCCAGGTTCAACCATAAAAATCGGAATAGAGAGGGCTGCTAGTTTCCAGTACAAGTAGGATCTTTCCCCAAGATAAGCTAGCATTCGTATGGTGACAATTGGAGTAAAAAAAAAAGAAAAAATAAAGAAGTTTATACTTCAGGGTGTCCCAAAGCACTTTATAAAAGTAGTGTTTTTCCTGATATTTTCGGTGATAAATAGTTCAAATAATGAATGCATTTTAAGATGACTAACTTGAAGATAGTATCAACCATAAGAAATATCACAGTTACATTTCTTCATCATCATTTTTATATATGCATGCTACACTTTGCTATTGTTATTTCTGTTTCTTGCAACCAAGGACATTCCAGAGTACCTGCACATATTTAGCTTGTGGTCAGAGAAATGATCTGGACCAAATAAAACCTCTCTGAAGGAACGTCCCGTAACATTTAAAGGGTTTGTTTTTCAACCCTTGAAAAATGAGGTCATATGTGAAAACAGAAAGTCATAACAATGACGAGGAGTTTTCAGATGGTGGAGTTTCCAATAAAATTCTACCTGATGTATTTAGAAATTGTGTTTGCAGAGACAAGAAAGCAGTGGTCCAAATTATTAAGGACGCAAGGAATAAAGTAAAAACAAATGAATTTGTCTTATCTCAGATTTTTCTGTTAGAATTTTACATCAACTTTATTTTTTTTCCTTAAATGTGGACCAAAGTATGAGCCTAGAAAGTAATGTTTGAAGCATTAGGATACTAACTTTTATTAATTTTATATATTATCCCTCAGTCCGTTAATAAAACAGAGGTACTGATCTATTTAAAATAAATGATAAAATTGGACTGAAATAGCGGCAAAGGAATTTTGTATAAACTTTAAGTGTTTGTATATTAGTATTTGGAAAGCCATATTATGAATATCAGTTTTCACATTCCATCCCTTCCATCATACATAACACCAGTTCAAAATTTTCTCTGATGGTGAAGCATCTTGAATTAAAATCAGAATTCTATGCAAAGCCAGATTTCTTTCTTTCATTGATTAAATGCTCTTAAATTCTGAACAAACCCTTCTTAAGTAACTGAATTGTTGCAAGTTGACATCATTTCTGATTCTTTCTATATTATGCTCAGTTATTTTCTCTCTATCAACAACTAGCTAAAGAATGCACACGACGTAATCGGCAGAGTCGCACCTTTTTGGTGGAAAATGTCATAGGAGAAATCTGGTCAGAATTGGAGCAAGGTAGTGTCTTCTTTCCTGGCGTTCTTGGCTCTTGCTGATTTTCATGTTGCTGGCAGTGGTTCCATTTCCTGTTAACACTGTATATTTTGTTTGTGTGTGACGCTGGCATACATATCAGAGAGGAAAAGGCGATCAAAGAAGAGGGCTGCTAACACTTCACTGCAATCTGTGCCATGGCTGTGCTACCTTTGCACCTTACCTCAGTGCATCTCTATTGTTTATCTTTAACAATAATAGCTTTATAAAGGAGCCGTTCACATTTCCAGCAGTAACCTTGCACAAATGAGTTTCAAATGTTTACAATGCAACATACTCTTAATAATACCTGTACTACACATCCATATATGTTTTGCACAGTTTTTTCCATTAGCTTCACAGTTTTTTAGATAGCTACGGAATTTTCTGTAACTGCACTTTGTAACGTATTTGAGCCTCTGCAAAAATATGTACGGAAGGAAATGCAAAAACACAATTTTGATAATACAGTATGACAATATGTTTATTTTAATTATTTCACACATCTAACATATTTTGAACTGTAATGCTATGAAATTTAAATTTGTCTGTATATGTGTATGTGTGTTAATATGTTTACTAGTTTAGTAAGTTTGCAAATAAACTTAATTTAAGTAATGTAAGCAGGAATTTGTCATGACGTCATTCACAAGTGCATAAAGGTGGCTCAGAGGTATGAGGATATGTACTAGGATGGTTTTCGGTGATTCTTTGAGGCATATGACTATTTAATTTGTACATGATTTTGGAGCATAATGATGAGTGTTTGTGGTCTTTCTGAGCAATGATTGTTAAAAAGTCTTTGTTACAATTAACTGCTCAACGTTGAACTTCAGTTTGGAATGAACATAAGCATCATTAGGTGACTATTTTTGAAAGCTGCGCTTAGCAATGTTATTACAATCCATATGGATAATATCATTTGTAGTTTTAGGGAAGTTCTTTATGAATGCATTTAGAAATGCAATTTGTTTCATTAGGTGACCGTTATATTGTGGTTGACTGTGGAGGCGGTACTGTGGATCTCACTGTTCATGAAGTTAAACTACCTGAAGGACACCTGAAAGAACTCTATAAAGCTTCAGGTAAAAGTAGGCTTTTTGTATTAATTGCCTGTATGTAATATGCCGCATATTGTATTGAAATGTTAATAGCTAACAAACTTTGACTAACCACAACACAGGTAAAATAACAGAAGTACTTTTGATCCTTTTATCTTCTGATAGCTTAATGGATGAATAAAGCAGCTCATGTGTGGCTGACATCGACAGGTCTAAAAGGTATTAGATTGGGCCCTTGAAGTTAAATTCCCACGAGAATTCCCCCAATTTGATGTCATAGCATTGGTGGAGGTTCTGCAGAAAAGTATAGGGATTCTCCTCACCCAACGCCAAAATCGCGCCCTGCACCGGGGTGGAGATATAGCACTCAAAGGGTATGGGGAGAAAGCAGGATTAGGCTATTGAGTTGGGATGATCAGCCATGATCATGATAAAAGGCCCCTATGCATCTATATATTTCCGTGCATGGAATCGGGACTGGTGGCGGTTCCCTGATTCTCCAGCCCCGGAAAGCGTACCTGGAGTGTACTCTGCTCCACATATCCCCGAACTGCGGCCATCACTGGAGACCTGCTCCACCATTCTCCGCCCCCGACCGTCAGAAGTCCTGATGGTGTGGATCTAACATGGTCCCAGCCATTCAAGATACTCACATGGTGGCTGCGGACTCAGTCTGCGGCCGCCATGGTGGGGGGTGGGGCTATCGGAGGGCAGGGGGCCCTCATATGGCACCTGGCAATTTTTGGGCGGGCGGTCCGAGTCGGGCACATGGCTGTTTGGGGACACTATTTGGGAGGTCCAATTCTGTGGCCGGGGAGACCGCCACCATGCGCATGCACGGCCTCTGACCCGGAAGTGCTGGGGCCCGTTTTGACACCAAAATTGGGAGCGGCGTCGGTTTTCTGACTCTCTGCCCTTTGAAAAACGGCGTATTCTAGGAGTATGCCGCGCCACTTATAGAATTTACAGTGCAGAAGGAGGCCATTCAGCCCATCGAGTCTTCACCAGCTCTTGGAAAGAGCACCCTACCCAAGGTCAGCAACTCCACCCTATCCCCATAACCCGGTAACCCCACCCAACACTAAGGGCAATTTTGGACACTAAGGGCAATTTTGGACACTAAGGGCAATTTAGCATGGCCAATCCACCTAACCTGCACATCTTTGGACTGTGGAAGGAAACTGGGGCACCCGGAGGAAATCCATGCACAGACGGGGAGGATGGCAGACTCCACACAGACAGTGACCCAAGCCGGAGCTATGAAGCAGTTGTGCTACCCACAATGCTACCGTGCTGCCCACTGCCTCAGGCCATTGCCTGAGGTCCGCCCCATGATGCTCCATCCCCGACTGGCCGAGTTCCCAACGGCGTGGGTTGCGTGTGCTCACACCATTCAGGAACCTCACATGGTGGCTGCGGACTCAATCCAGCGTCGACACAGTCGGGGGAGGGCCGATCCGTGGGCAGGGGGGGTTTCATTCAGGGCTGGGGGCACTGTGGGCGGGCGGTTCGGTGTGCGCGAGTGGCTGAAGGGAGGGGCACTACTTTTGTGATCCGGGTCCGTGGGCTGAGTCCGCCATGAAGCATGGTGTGGCCGCTGCAAGCCGCTGCTGTGCACATGCGCGGCCACGGAACCAGAAATGCTGAGGGCCATGTCGGCAACTAGAGCTACGAGCTCTACACCGCCTCCCTGCTGGCCCCAGCAAAGCGGGGAATCGGTGGCCGTTTCGTGCCAGTTTTCCTGGCGTAAAAGACCACCATTTTCACGCCGGCGTGGGGACTTAGTCTCTCAAACAGAGAATCCAGCCCCATATATTCATGTTAATGTTTCCCAACAATGAAAATTAGCCAGATCTCTTGCCAGTGTTATGTAGAAGCTGACAGATACACTCCAGCCACCATCTGCCTATTGTCCACACAAATAAAAAGACGTTTCCTTGTCCCTTACCGGCATACACAATGAATGTCAATAAGCGCTATCACCAAATTACAGGTGAACAGGTTTCCCTTTGTATTTGGTAAATCAGACATTTCTAACTGCACAGCATATACTGAAAAAATGTGTTTCATGTTCTGGCTGCACTAGAAACAAAAGAAGTACCTATAAAAATCTTTAATTGATTGGTTTACATCATGATTCAATCGTAAATTTAACTCCTTTATAACCGTGGAGTTCTCAAATCTAATACCAGTAGAAAAATGTAAAAAATTTTACATATGCTTTTATAAAGACCAGAAAGTATATTTCCAGAAAATATTAACAATAGAGTTATATATTATCAAAAATCTTTAAATGACTGAAGAGGTGCTTAGCGCATTTATATCATATACTGGAAAGATACAAAAACTAAAGATAAAAAATAAATATAACTCCATTACATTACATTAAACGCTTGTGCAATATCATTAGGTCTATTAAGCATTTTTGAACCCCTTCAACCCAGGTTTTCATTCTTGCCAAACAGCCGTGTCCTCGTAATCCTGTAACCACTCCTAACCTACACACTAAGGGGCAATTTAGCATGGCCAATCCACCTAACTTGTACATCTTTGGACTGTGGGAGGAAACCAGAGCACCTGGAGGAAACCCACACCGACACGGGGAAAACATGCAGACTCCACACAGACAGTCACCCAAGGTGAGAATTGAACCCGGGCGCCTAGTGCTGTGAGGCAGCAGTGCTAACCACTGTGCGACTATGCTGCCCAAGATTTGACAAGGTTCACCGCATCATCACTCAGCAATGCCGCTCCTCCTCAAAGCCTGTCCTCAAAGGCACAAGTCATGAGTATGATCAAAAACCCTCCACTTGCCAGTTCCAACAACACTCTAGGGCTCAATATCGTCCAGGATAAAGCAGCCTGCATGATCAGCATCCCATCCTCTACTTTAAACAATCACTCCTTCCGTCACTGATGCACTATGGCAGCAGTGTGTATCATCAACAAAGTGCCCCACAGCAACTCACCAAGTCTCCTTTGAAGCTTCTTCCAAACCCACAACCTGTATGAAGGACTAGTGCAGAACATTCAAGGGAACATTGTCCCCTCCAAGTCACAGATCATCCTGACATGGATTTATATCGCCAGTAAGTACTTCACTATCACTGGGTCAAAATCCTGGAACTCCCTTTTTAACAACACAGTGGGTATGCTGCACCAGATTGACTGCAGCGTTTCAAGATGATAGCTCCCTAACACCTTTTCGAGGATATTTAGGGATGGGTAATAAATGGTGGGCTTGCCCCTGACATTCTTATCTCTGTAACAAATAAATCGTCAATCGTCCTGTTTACTCATCATCCTCATTCTTGCTGATCTATACTGACTCCCAGTTCAGCAAAGCCTTGATTTTAAAATTCTCACTCTTTATTTTCAAATCCCTCCATGACTTTGCCTTCCATTTCTCTGAAAACTTCCCTGGCCATCTGTGACCTCTGCACTCCTCCATTTCTGGGCTCGAGCATTCCTGATTTCAGTCGCTCCAGATCGGTAGTTGTGCTTTCAACAGGCAAGAACCCAGGCGGGATTTTCTCACAGCATTGCACCCGGCACCTATTTTGTAGCCCCACGTGCACAGCTGGAGAGGCCAAAAACGGGTTTCATGGTGGGTGTTGAGCCGCGCAAGATGCACTCAACCCAGGGCGCTGTGGCCATTAGCCTCATATTTAAATATGCGCAGTCCTTTGAGGCTGCAGTCTTCCGGCTCCCAGTAGGCACCGGCCAAGCCACACGCTGACGCGAATTAGTACTGGTCGCTGAAAATGGAGACCAGACACAACGGCCAAGCCGCTGGGGCTCGGAATTCATTGGAGCTCCCGGGTGGTCAGGGACAGTGTAGGGCAATGCCAACCTGGTGTCTGGGCAGTGCCAACCTGGTATCCTGGTGATTAGGGTTGCCCCTCCAGGGTTAAGGGTTGGGAGTGTTGCCCATGTCTTCAGGGGGTCACACTATCCGCGGCGGAGAGGGATGTGGGGGACTCACAACCTCGTGGAGATCCGGGTACCCATTTAAAAATGGCGCACCGATCTCTCATGAACCGTCTTCCCAGAATCTTTAGTTCCCCACTCCAGAAAGTAGGACTATTTGGTGAGAAACTGCCCAAACTCAAAAAGAATGACTAAGTGTTGGTGAATACTGGTCTGGATTGCACTCAAACACCTGGCAGAAATAAAATGACACTTGGGGCTCAATTCAACTAATTGGGAACAACGCCCCATATTGATCACATTTAGCTGCGTGTTTCCTGGTGCTTGCAGTGCCGAGAAACACATGGCTATGCAGCACGACTTGCATTGTATATGTGGCCGAGGCTGCACATAGCCCCATTTTATACACTGAGGAGGTCTGCTCGCTGGTGGCCTTTCCAATTTGCGAGGCGCCCAAAGAGACGCCCGACCCCCCCCCCCCCAGCCTGAACACACTATGGGAGGGTCCCCGGTCTCCCCTGCACCTCCCCCTTCCCCCCCCCCCCCCCCCCCCCCCGACACACATACAGTGCACCCCTGGCTCGACTGCAGGGTTTTCCATTGAAATTACAAGTACTGATTGTTTTTCCAACTGAGAAACACACTTGACTGTTTTATTTTTGATTTAAAATCTAAAGAGCAGGGGATTTAAATGATTTGACAGTTCCACAGAACTTGCCCACCTTTTAAGCACATTCATATCTCCTCTTAACAATCCCAAAAGAGCACCTGACCTCTTCTAGTGGTAATTGATCTTTTCAAAGAAGTCCAGTAGGTTTAAGCGTTTTTCTAAAATTGGTGAAGTTGTGTTTCAGCAACATGGCTGATAAAAACTGCCTCGGAGTGAAAGCGCCACTGCTTGCTTCAACCACAAGTGTGAACTATAGCCCACCCCTGTTTCCAATCCCCTTCCCCCACAGTAAAAATGGTGAGTGGGGGTGAGACTTGCAGATTTGGGCTCCTGCAACGTTTTGGCTAAGGTACAGAGCCATTTCGTCTCCATGGAAATTCTGGGTTCATATGTTTGATCACTTGTCCCAATATCTCCTCATGTGGCAGTGTCCAATTTTGTTTGGTAATGTCGCAATGAATCACTTTGGGACATTTTACTATGTTAAAGGAGTTAAATAATGCAAGCTGTTATTGTTTCAACTAATTTCCATCTTTTTAAATTCCAGGTGGTCCCTATGGCTCTATAGGAGTGGACTTTGAATTTGAAAAACTCCTCTGTAAAATATTTGGGGAGGATTTCATTGAACAGTTTAAAATCAAACGCCCAGCAGCTTGGGTAGATTTGATGATAGCATTTGAGTCGCGTAAAAGGGCTGCTGCTCCTGGGAGAATCAATCCACTCAATATCAATTTGCCTTTCTCATTCATCGATTACTACAAAAAGTTCAGAGGCCACAGTGTGGAGCACGCCCTCAGAAAAAGCAGGTGCGTAGTCTGAGTGTGAATGTCTCTTTAATTCACTTATCTATCAGTCTCGAACACGCTCGTACTTAGAATATTCTTTATTGGGCAGCCCTCTAGGTATTCCAAAGAAACACCTCTGAGTGTGCCAAAGTTTTGCCCAAAGCATCCTATCTTTATATATTTTTTTAAGGGGCTGTCCCTTACATTCACTTGAGCTTGCCTCCAGTACAGATTACAGCTTGTTTTTACCAAATGTTTAGTACATGATTAATTTGTTATTGTCATATTTTCAATACATAATTTTACAGACATTGAGGTTATCTATTGGAACATGAGCGTATAGCAATTTTAGCAAAACACCAGGTGTCCAGCCATGATTTATCAATGGCTCTTACATTTCATATTCCGTCATCCAGTCATCGTCCTTGTTTCTCAAGGCTATTTGGCTTACAGTCATGAATCGGCTCACGAATTCAATAATAACTCCCTCCTTAGTAAATTTCCACTAATGTGTCCCATTAATTCTAGATGGTTCTAGCTATTAACCCTTGCTTCACATTCTCATGAGCACAAGTACTTTCTGCTTTAATTTGTACAGCACAGGTTTGTTGGTTAATACGAGCTTCCCAGCTACCTGAGTTTTCCCTATTAGGAATATTGGAGAGTGATGCAAGGTGACAAATGGAAATTAATGGATACGTGAGAGTTCTCAGAAAGCCAATGATGACATAATCCCTGAGCTCTGAGATTAGTTTTCTGCTCTCAGCTGGTTTTCCTGAAAGCTTCCCGTGAAAGAACTATCTGGGTCCAAGCACCATTCTTGGAGCAGGGCACCTCAGGCAGGTGTTGGACCCCTTATTTGCGTGTACAATGTTTACCACCTCTTTCAGGCATGGGTAAATTATGCCTCTTATTCAACCTCACACTATGAGAGACAATTGAGGTACTGGGACTATCCCCATTGGGGCAGAGAAAATGGAGAGGAGATTGTGTTTATAATTTATACTTAGAATGTGGGCATTGCTGGCAAGGTCGGCATTTATTGTTCTGTGG
Organism: Scyliorhinus canicula; assembly: GCF_902713615.1. NCBI lineage: Eukaryota > Metazoa > Chordata > Chondrichthyes > Carcharhiniformes > Scyliorhinidae > Scyliorhinus > Scyliorhinus canicula. The sequence goes on from NC_052161.1 coordinate 22,622,955, forward strand.
ACACTGAGTGATTTCAGAGGGCAGCTAAGAGTCAACCATATTGCTCCGTATCCAAAGTCACATAGAGGCCAGACCGTATAACCAGGGGCTGGTTTAGCACACAGGGGCTGGTTTAGCACACAGGGGCTGGTTTAGCACACAGGGGCTGGTTTAGCACACAGGGACTGGTTTAACACACAGGGGCTGGTTTAGCACACAGGGGGTGGTTTAGCACACAGGGGCTGGTTTAGTACACAGGGGCTGGTTTAGCACACAGGGGCTGGTTTAGCACACAGGGGCTGGTTTAGTACACAGGGGCTGGTTTAGCACACAGGGGCTGGTTTAGCACACAGGGACTGGTTTAACACACAGGGGCTGGTTTAGCACACAGGGGCTGGTTTAGCACACAGGGGCTGGTTTAGTACACAGGGGCTGGTTTAGCACACAGGGACTGGTTTAACACACAGGGGCTGGTTTAGCACACAGGGGCTGGTTTAGCACACAGGGGCTGGTTTAGCACACAGGGGCTGGTTTAGCACACAGGGGCTGGTTTAGCACACGGGCTGGTTTAGCACACAGGGGCTGGTGTAGCACACAGGGGCTGGTTTAGTACACGGGTTGGTTTAGCACACAGGGGCTGGTTTAGCACACAGGGGCTGGTTTAGCACACAGGGGCTGGTTTAGCACACAGGGGCTGGTTCAGCACACAAGGGTTGGTTTAGCACACGGGCTGGTTTAGCACACAGGGGCTGGTTTAGAACACTGGACTAAATAGCTGGCTTGTAATGCAGAACAAGGCAGCAACGCGGGTTCAATTCCCGTACCGGCCTCCCCGAACAGGTGCCGGATTGTGGCGACTAGAGGCTTTTCACAGTAACTTCATTGAAGCCTACGTGTGACAATAAGCGATTATCATTATTATAAGGTTATCTGAATATCTTCCCAGAAGAGCATTATTATAACAGATGGGTTTTCACAACAATCCAGTAGTTTCATGGTCATCATTACTGATATTAATTTTATTTAATAAAGCTGGAATATAAACTAAATATGAATTTTCAGCTGCTGCAGTGGGACTTGTCCTCATGTCTCCAGGTGGAATTTTGCATTTTAAAGTGTTGTCCCGGAGGATGCCTCGCCAACCTGCATCGCCAGCATTTCACACCACATTTTCATGTCTTCATGTTGACAGAGAGGGCTCTGAATGTGCCGCTCCCCCCCCCCCCCCCCCCCCGGGAACACCCCCCCCCCCCCCCCCCCCCCCCCCCACCACACACGTATCCATATTTCCCCAATGATAGTGCCAGGATACTGTCCGGGCATAATGACATTTAACTGTATGGTAATGGGGTTCCCAATAAAATACACTTCATATTTGAAGCAGCAAATGAAAGTGGAACAGTGGACTCAGTTTTGGATTTCTCTAGCAGTGAGCTTGCACAGACATGGGCCTCCTGCTGTGGGCTAAACTTTGATGTTTCTATGCTTCCTGTTGTCACATCTCAGTTACACCTGCAGCGTCCTTCTGTGCAGCCAGTGAAAATTCTCACTGGCACTATCTCCATCTTTTTAGAACGGGATTTTCCTGAGCTGATGATGGCCAAGATTCCTGTTGGTTGGGCAGAGATGAAATTCTGCTCACCTTTTTCTTTTTGCCCCTTCTCTGGTGCTTTGTGTTGCGATAGCTAGACAAAAGGAATGAAAAGATGCTCCACGTTTGCCCAATTTTGTATTGTGCAATTGCGTTTGAATTTTCAAACGCTTATTCAAGTGAGCTGCAGGTGAACTTGTGAAAACTTAGCCTGTCTGCATCCTCGTCTCCAATAGTTTTAGCCAAATGTGCTCAAGGATTTCAAGGCCTTGTCCTCGTGAAGGGTCCGAGCCAGATTTCCCAGGAAAGGCGATAGTCAGATACCCGAGATTCCTGACAGTTGTGGGTCACTCTCTCTTGTAAGTGGGAAAACATTAACATGACAGTGAAGGCTGGGCAGAACTATTTGATGCACAGAGCAGGATTTCCCTCTTCCTGTCAGGGTAGTAATACGGTGCGATTTCTACTCACCCTTCTGACCCTGCTGTAATCCTGACCTATTTTGTTTGAGTGTCATTCTTCCAGTTAGCAATTATTAACACACAGCAAATGTTAGCTGGATTTAGAAGCTCTTGTTCTTAGCCTGTGCATCAGCTCAACAGTTATCCTATTTTTCCTGCAGTGTGAATTTTGTAAAGTGGTCATCCCAAGGGATGCTAAGAATGAACCCAGATGCTATGAATGCTCTATTTAAACCCACTGTTGACCATATCATCCAACATCTACGTAAGTACACTGTTGAGATGAAAAAGCAACGTTGTTAGATGCAATTAAAGATGGACTTGATTTATTTAAAGAGAAATTAATGTACAAATGCTTGTTATTTATAAGTATAACAGAGTAAACTAAGTCATATAATCTAATTTAGTACAATGAAAATGCATTGCAAATATCACAATTTACAACTAAACGATTGACGCGTATCCTGGGCTTTTAGAAACATCTCATTGTGAAAGCGTCTGTGTTTCAAGCTCCTTTATCACATTTGTTATTGAAATCTCAGACGCAAAGCTTCTTAATTTTGGAGACAAATCTGCAAAATATCAGCATGATTGTACTATTAATGATATACCCCTTGAGCATGTTTGAAGGGTTCTGGACCTACATTGGCCATCACAACACAACGTAAAGCCAAGAGGTCCAGTGTGAGAAATGTAAATGCACAGTAATACATTCTTGCTATTAGGAAAGCTTTTTAAAAAGTATACAAATGCTGGATATGCATCTATAAAGAAAAAGAGGCTAATGTCTCCAAGGCTCCATCCAAATGTTAACCTGTTTTTCTCTTTCAGATATGTATCACTTTAGCATTCCCCATTTCTATAAAACAGCAACAAGCACTGTTCATTCCAGTGGGACATTCCAAAATATGACATTACATTAAATATCCTGAAGACAGAAGGGTGATGAAAAAGGCATATAGGACACTTGCCTTTATCAATCGTGGCATAGATTACAAAAGCAAGGAAGTCGTATTGGAGTTATATAGAACATTGGTGAGACCACAGCTGGAGTATTGTGGGCAGTTCTGGTCGCCATGTTATAGGAAGCATGTGATTGCACTGGAGGGGGTGCAGAGGCATTTCACCAGGATGTTGCCTGGCATGGAACATTTAAGTTATGAAAAGAGGTTGGGTAGGCGTGGGTTGTTTTCGCTGGAGCAAAGAAGACTGAGGGGCAACCTGATCGAGGTGTACAAGATTATGAGGGACATGGATAGGGTGGATAGGGAACAGCTGCTCCCTTTAGTTGAAGGGTCGGTTATGAGGGGACACAAGTTCAGGGTGAGGGGTGGGAAGTTCAGGGAGGAATTGAGGAAAAACCCAGAGGGTCTGGAATGCTGGGACAGTGGTAGAGGTGGATTGCCTCATATTTTTAAAAAGTACCTGGATGAGCACTCGGCATGTCTTAACATTCGAGGCTGTGGGCCAAGTGCTGGCAAATGGGATTGGGACTGGCAGATCAGGTGCCTTTTACGCGGCAGTGTAGACTCGGTGGGCTGAAGGGCCTTTACTGCACTGTATGATTCTGGGATTTCTCAAGTATCTATCCAGATTTCTAGGCAATTTAAAAAAAAAATCTGATGTGATGGTTTCAATCTCCTCTCAACACTTATAACTTGTATTCACAGCAAAATAAATAATTTCAACGAACAGACCCAATAGGTTATGGACTAGTCACTGACCTATGCAGTTGGGGTGTTGAATCGATTTGTGGAATGCAGCATCCTATCCCTGCTTTCATGATGCAGTGCTACACACACATTGGTAACAGGACTTTTAGTTAACTGTGTCATATCCAGATATCAACTCACAACTTAACATAAAATGAGGCTCCAGAGTAGTCATTGATGCCGAATAAAGTATTTCACTTTAGAGGCTTTAACATTGAAATATTTAAAATCTTCCTCAAAAACATTCCTTTAAAGGTTCAACTATGAGGGATCATGCATTTGTCTGTTCCCCTGGTTCTGTTGCCTCACATACATGAACATTTAAAAGAGAGAATTCTTTCCTCAATAAGCAATCTTTGTCCTAATGATTATCCAGGCAATGACAGCAACAAAAAGCTGACAAATCCTTATTGAACATAAATGTATCACGCTGGTCAATCACCTTTGACTCCCCATGACAGAGACAAGAGGATCCTCTCACAGACACGGCTGGCTTAAACTAGTTTATAAATTAGGTTTGCACATCCTTCCGAAGGTCAAATCGAAATGGAATGCAGACATCTCCCCATTTTGCAACACCTGCATCATTGGCAGAAGTAATTATGATATGAAGAACCCATCTGTATTTAATAAGATATTTTTCTGATGTGCTGTGTTTTTCTCCAGTTAATCTTTTCCAGAAACCCGAAGTTTCAGGTTTGAAGTTTCTGTTCTTGGTGGGTGGATTCGCTGAGTCACCTTTACTTCAGCAGGCTATTCAATCAAATCTTGCTGACAAGTGCCGAGTCATAATTCCTCATGACGTGGGACTCACTATTCTAAAAGGGGCAGTGCTGTTTGGACTGGACCCCACTATCATTAAAGTTCGGCGCTCGCCACTGACCTATGGAGTTGGGGTGTTGAATCGATTTGTCGAAGGGAGGCACCCCACTGAAAAGCTACTGGTTAAAGATGGCACGCGCTGGTGTACTGATGTGTTTGACAAGTTCATCACAGCTGACCAGTCTGTGGCTCTCGGAGAGACTGTCAAACGCAGTTACACTCCTGCAAAGCCATCACAAATGGTTATAGTGATCAATATATACTGCTCAGAAAATGATAATGTTAACTTCATCACTGATGCTAGTGTGAAGAAGTGTGGCACTCTTCGTCTTGATCTAACGGGAACTGATAGTCCATCACTGCCGGCACGAAGAGAGATTCAAACACTAATGCAGTTTGGAGATACTGAGATAAAAGCAATGGCTGTTGATATTGCCACTTCCAAATGTGTCAAAGCTGGCATTGATTTCCTCAATTACTAAGATGTCACCAGTCATCCAAAAGCCCTCGTGCCCTAATTCAGAATTATTGATTATGTCTAAAACTGAAAGTCATATTATAGTTCAGATTAGAAGTTTACTGTAAGTCAGAGGAGAGCCTAGCAATACCAATCATTTCACCACACTTCTGGAATGCCAAGGAATATTACCTTAAATGCCACATGTATGCAGATATGTGGTTAAGTATCTATATTTCCTGAATGTAAACTAAGAATTTTATCTTGTTTCAATGAAGCTACCTGGAGAATGCTACTATATAATCACAGCCTGCTTGCTAATACTTAATTTCTTAATGCTAACCGTGCTGAAATGGAGCACTGATGTGGTCATGCAGTAATTTAATATTACACTTACTTTGTTGATAACTAAAATGGACAAAACTTGGAATGTTAAGGAATTTTCCTTTTAAATAATCAAAGCAGTAGTTATTTTTATTTTTGTATATACAATATTTAAAGTATTGTACATACTTTTATCTCAAGTATTAAAAATATAAATGTGACATATTTGATTGTTAAATTTATTGTAACAGCGGTGAGCTGGAAATAAATCAAATGGTGAATGCCATATCTTGAACTGCAGACTTACGTTTCGTGTATAATCACATGTATCCTCCAACATTAAAAGTTGTTCCATGTACCCAGAGATTTTCTTCTTTGAATGATATTCTTTCTGATATTGGTTTGATTTGGCGAGTGGTTTGTTGTTTCGTCTGAAGGAGGAATGAATAATTAATGTTAGTATGAATTGTTGAATTTCACAACACACCCATATGGCCTTCCTAATGGAAACATTGAATTAAAGCATTCTTGACATGCCTATTAATTTTATTCCTCCATCAAATAGCATTTACCCGCTAGGGCTGTAATTGCCTTCCAGATCCTCCGCGAAATACAAAATCGGGGTCGATTTTAACTTGTCAACATCACCATTCAAGGCATGGTAGTAATTCCTTTCAACTGCTAATATTTCTTCGTATTTAGTAACAAATTGCACGCTCACTATTCCGCTGTTGCCGCATCGTTGTGATGAATAACTTGAAATGCATTGAGCACGTTGATCCTTATTTTCTTTCTAAGAAGTTCAACAGCACCACCATGTGGAAGGTTTACAGAATTTCCTGAAGAATAGAAAGCTTCCAACCATAATAATAAAAACTCAAAATTAGATAGTTAACATTCCCTATGCATTCATTTAAAATGTCCTTTGCTGATGATTGTCATCCAAACTGAGTCCAAGATATGGCAGGGTAGCATGGTGGTTAGCATAAACGCTTCACAGCTCCAGGGTCCCAGGTTCGATTCCCGGCTGGGTCACCGTCTGTGTGGAGTCTGCACGTCCTCCCCCTGTGTGCGTGGGTTTCCTCCGGGTGCTCCGGTTTCCTCCCACAGTCCAAAGATGTGCGGGTTAGGTGGATTGGCCATGCTAAATTGCCCGTAGTGTCCTAATAAAAGTAAGGTTAAGGGGGGGGGGTTGTTGGGTTACAGGTATAGGGTGGATACGTGGGTTTGAGTAGGGTGATCATGGCTCGGCACAACATTGAGGGCCGAAGGGCCTGTTCTGTGCTGTACTGTTCTATATCTAATGAGATCAACTATTTGTGGTTAGTCCATGTTCAAAGTTTTAAGTCAACTTTCAATATTCAACAATATGAAAAGAACAAAGAAGGCTGATGCTGTTTCTTCCATAATATCTTCCTCACATGTTCCAGGAGGTGATTTTTTATCTACCTTATTTCCCTTTTAAATTTCTTTTGTGATTCGATATTTTATGCTTGGGTATGCTGAGGGTCAATCTTTTTCACACAAAGAGTGGTTCAGGTCTGGATTGCATTGCCCTGAATTGTGGTGAGATCGGTTCAGTCGAGGCACTCATAAGGGCATTAGCCAAATTGAAACAATGTGGTGGGGGGGGGGGGGGGGGGGGGGGCTGCTGCTAACAACAACTCTTCTTTCAAGCAATAGGACTAATCCAAACAGCCACAAGTGATCTTAGTCATAGTTTGATTGATGAAGAATCACTGATCAATGACGACAAAGCTGCTTCCATTTATCTCGCACCTTTAACATGGGAAAACTTCCCAACTTACTTCACAGAAGCATAATCAGCTAAAAATTGACACCAAGCCAAGAAAAATCATCAGAGGAGCAAAGCTTGGTATGTTTTAAAGAGGGTTTGAAAGGATGAGAATGATGCAAAGGGATTTACAGAGAGAATTCTAGGGCTCTGAAACCAGGCAGCTGAAGGCAGAGCCAGCCATGAGTGACCCTTTGTAAAGCCCGCTGCTAACAAATAAACAAGCAGTCAAAAAACATATAGAACATAGAACAGTACAGCACAGAACAGGCCCTTCGGCCCTCAATGTTGTGCCGAGCCATGATCACCCTACTCAAACCCACGTATCCACCCTATACCCGTAACCCAACAACCCCCCCCCCCAACCTTACTTTTATTAGGACACTACGGGCAATTTAGCATGGCCAATCCACCTAACCCGCACATCTTTGGACTGGCATATCTGGGATAAAGTTTGTTCAAAACTGCGTCATTAAATTAAGAGAGACCTGATGAGATTAACATGAAAATGTACAAGGACACCAATGTACAAAAAAAATCAAATGCTACCGATTGCCACATAATTCTTTCTGATTTCTACTTGGAGTCTTTGCCCTGCTGACTCGACAACTGGACCTCTTACTCTTACATAGTGCTCCCTGATTGTCACATGTTTATCAGAAAGGTAGGTGGAACTTTAGAACCTTTAAAGACTTGGCACCGAACTCAGTGAAGTTGCTGTCTGTGAAGGATTGCTTGTGGCTCTATCTCTCTTGCATTTGCAGCAGTACCATATCCTTGGCAGAAAGTTCCCTCGTTCGTAGGCATCAACGGGGGCCCCTGTGAGGGTCATGCGCCTGTGCAATGACAGCTTCCAACGTTATCATTCCTTGTTATTCCTTTGCAATATCCAAGTGACTGCAGGTCTCAAGCCTAAACACTCCAGGAGGGATTCTTCATCCTGGGATGTCCGCAATGCGTTCCCCAATGGGACGGCGAATCGGGCATTGGGGGGAAATCAGATTTGGCGCCGGGTGCCAATCCGAACGCAATGCTTCGACACCCCCGCTTCCTGCTGATGGCATGAATGAGGTCTACAATGCGCACCAGTAGGGGATGTAAATAGGTCTTAAAGAACCAATTGCATCTATTTAGTGGGCCCAGCGCCCTATGCTCTGCCCTCCTGTGACTCTCTGGTCCCTGTGACCGGAGTCACGTGGTCGTGGATCACTTGTAGTCGCACCAATCGCGAACCTGATGTGATGGACCTTACGATGGGCCAGGCTGGTAGAGGCCATTCAAGCCCATCTGAAGGCCACCCCTCAACAATGCACTGTCTACCCATGCCTGCTCTAGCAGAACCCACCATGACCCCCTCCACAGGGACCCTGTAATAGGGGGACCCTCAACAGGAACTTTTGTAAAAGAGGAATTCCCCAGGGACCCCTGTAAAAGGGAGACACTCCCAAGGACCCTCTGCCTAGAGGAAGCCCCTCCACAGACACCCCACACACAGATCGCCCTCCCCAGAAAAGGGACCCCTGTCTGGAAGCTAGAGAGCTGTGTAGAAGGGGCAATGGGAAGCATTATAGCTGGAATACTTAACCTTACTGCTCCAAGTGTCCATTCCTCAAAAGAGAGCAGCTGTGCCTGCATCTGGTTCTCACAGATCCATTATCTGCAAGCCATTCATAGCTTTCAAGTAGCAGTCTGTGATTGACCGCCTTGAAAACCTATCTGCAGCTTTGATCTATTCATATCCTATCATGCTTCAATGGCCTGAGTGGTGAAACCCTAATGCTCCCTGTGTCTGCATGGGTTTCCTCCAGGTGCACTGGTTTCCCCCCACAGTCCAAAAGATGTGAGGTTAGGTGGATTGACTGTGCTAAATTACCCTTAATATCCAAAAGGTTAAGTTGGGTTGCGGGGATAGGGTGGGGTGTGGGCCGAGGTAGGGTGCTCTTTCAGAGGGTGGGGCAGACTCTTGGATGGACTGAATGGCCTCCTTCTGCACTGTAGAAATTCTATGATTCGATGATGTAGTACCAACATAATTGAGCAACAGAGATCTGGACGATGGAGAAATTCCAACCCAATGCAAAGGTTTGAATATGGAGATAATAGCTGTAAATAATGAGTTAAGGGGTGAGATTCATGCTTGCTTTATGTAACTGGAGTACTAGGACACCCAAGTCCCTTTGTATGTCAACATTTCCCAATCTATCACCATTTAAATAATACTTTGCTATTCTGTTTCTCCGTCTGAAGTGGATAACTTCACATTTAGTCACGTTACACTGCATCAGCCACATATTTTCCCACTTGCTCACCTTGAAGCCACTTAACGTCCTCCTCGCCACTCACATCTTTTGTGTCATCGGCAAACTTGGAAATTTTACTTTTGCTTCCCTGATCTCAAATCACTGATGTATAATGTGAAAAGCTGTGGCCCAAGCACTGACTCCTGTGGGACCCCACTAGTCACTGCCGGCCAATTTGAAAAAGACACATTTATTCCTACTCTTTGTTTCCTATCTGCTAACCAATTCTCAATCCATGTCAATATATTGCGTCCAATCCCATGTGCTTTAACTTTGCACATTGACCTCTTATGTGGAACCTCATCAAACATTTTCAGGCAATCGTTTTTGATAAACCACAAGACTTCAAATTTTACCAATCTCAATCCTATTATTTCCTACATATCTAAACACCATCTCTAACATTGGAAAATGATTTATTACGATATGCATTTACTTTATGGTATCTCATTGAAGTACTTTTTGAAATGTAGTCATTGCTGTAATGTAGTGGCGGCATGTGGCGTAGTGGATAGCATTGGGACTGCGGCGCTGAAGACCCGGGTTAGAATCCCGGCCCTGGAATTGGAAAAGATGAAATGGGGACTCTAAATGAAAAACAAATTGTTGTAATGTAATAAACACGGTGCACAGGTTGAGCACATCAAACTCCCAGAAACAGCAATGTAACAATGACCAGTTTTCTGATAGCAATTGTGGGATAACTACTGCACTGGAGTGAAGTAGCAGCTTAGATTTTGTGCTGAGACCCTGGAGTGGGTCATGAACCCACGACTTTCTAGTGAGAAATTGCTCCTAACCAAGCCAGGCCAGGCCCTCGAAAGGATCCAGCTCACTCCCCCTAGTTTACAGAGTCAGTGACTTTTGAAAATGTTGTTAATAATTAGCTCACTAACAAAGGAGGTCAGAGCCGAATTAGTTTCTATTTTGATTCAAATAATCAGTTTCAAACTTAAATCCATGTGCAAAAGGTTTTGTGAATAAAATGCACCATTTTCCAACAAGCAGAATTGCAGCTATCATCTGTTGTTTTCTAACACTTGAAGTCAGACATTTAAAATTAATTTATCAAACTGACACGCAATGACAGCAGCCGGTAATTAGCAGTGGCAGCTAAAGCAAACAATTTTCATCCAGAAAATTACTTTGGTTGCAACCTCCAACATTAATCTTCAGAGATACAAGCCATTATATGACACGTGTACCCATTATAAAGTAGCAAATCTATGACAAACTTGACACCATCAAGTGTCACATGAATAGCAACATAACTTATGTCGCTGGCATAATAAAGCCCAGAATAACATCTTTTTAATGGCCATTTGGAAGATTGTGATGGTAGGGCATGAATAGGAATAAAATGCTCCAAAACAAAACACTACAATCACTCCCACCATTATGCATCTGACACTTCAGAAATAAAAAAATGCTGCAGGGAAGTCTATTACATGGGAAATGAATAGCATGTTGGGTTGAATCCAGCTGTTACCCACCGCAACTTAGAAATGAAATCATGTCATTTAGTGTAAACATTTATGCTGTCAAAAGTGAATTGCATCAGTGGAGAAGCATTATGAAAACCAATGTCACTGCTTTAAGAGGTTATGTGCAAAGAACGGCGCTATTGTGGTATTGAAAAGGACAGAAATGTTTTTCCAAAACAACATGGTGGGGATGTTTGTACATCTCAATGCAGCGGCAATCAATTCCTCACATTAAGCATTAGAATTCCTTCTGTTAACTGCCAGCACTGTCTATAACACAAATCCAGTTATAAAATAGCAATATTTTTAATTTCATTTACCATTAACGCTTTGTTAGGGGACAATGAACAATCGTTAGTCACTTCATGGTGTGAGGAAGAGGTGTTTAAATCCTGCGGAGCTGGAACAAACATTTTAAAGATGTGTCATTATTATTAGCCCCATGTATCATTCACAGTGAAAATGATGAAGAAAACAATTTGCAGTATGAGCAAACAAAGAAAATATGTTACAAAACATTTCTGCTCTGAAAATAGTAAACGCAATCTTCCAAAGGGTTTAGTTTACCCCTGAAGTGAATACAATGTGGAAGCTGAAATGTGACACTTATCCTTCCTAGATGCTCCTTCGCTCCATTTTTCCCTCTCCACCCATCTCTCCAGGACGGTGATTCTCAAACCTTTTCATCCATGGCCCACTTAGGCAAAGGAAATGATCCCCAGGACCGATCCTACTTCCTTTTCCTTGCCCCTGTAATATAAAACAAATCAGAATTAATGGGAAGAATGACCATGGTGTATACTTATGAAAATTATAAATATTCCAATGCCTTTTTGCCACTAAATGCAATGAATTCATGTTCAATTTTTTAATTAAATATTCTAAGTAAATTATTCATTCATGCCAGGAGCAAAGGTATAGACATTTTGATATTATAAACATTAATATTACTAGGGAGCATTATTTGAAGCATTTCAATGTGTTATAAAATCATTACAATCTTCTTCTGAGAAAGAAATGCCTATCTTATATCTATATTAGTCAAAAGGAATCAATAGTAAAGCAGATCTTGAGACTTCCAATGGCGGCATGTGAATCTCACTTAGCGGCTCGAACCAGGATCCTTGATTTGAGTCTTTTTCCCCCCAGTTTTTGGGGTCATTCTCTTTTTTAAAAATAAATTTTAGAGTCCCCAATCAATTTTTTCCAATTAAGGGGCAATTTAGCATGGCCAATCCACCTAGCCTGCACATCTTTTGGGTTGTGCGGGCGAAATCCACGCAAACACGGGGAGAATATGCAAACTCCACATGGACAGTGACCCAGAGCCGGGATCGAACCTGGGACCTCAGCGCCGTGAGGCAACAGGGCTAACCCGCTGCGCCACTGTGCTGCCCTATCGGGGTCATTCTTGATGCTACAGGTTGCCTGTGCTGAACCAATGCTGAAAAAAGGAGGTAAGGAGTCTGCAGAAGGTAATTTGTCGACTGATTCGTCGGGATCGGGCAGTTCCTCCGTAGAGAAAATGGCGGAGGCTGCGCTGGCTGCGGCAGCCGCCCCGATAATGGTGGATATGCTCTCCAGTGTGCTGGCAAAGAAATTCAACTTGCACTTTGATTAACAGTGGAAATTGATGCCTGAGCGTCTGCAAAGGCCGATCGAGGAGGACCTGGGTCCCATTCGATTGAGACTGGAAAAGACTGGCGAGACAGTGAAGCAGCAAGGCGAGGTGCTAGAGGGTGTGGAGAAAGCACTGTCGAGGCAATGTGAGCAGCTTGCTTCGCTGGAAGCTGAGATGGCGGTGGTGGCTGATGAGAACAAGAGGTTGAAGGCCAAAGTCGACGATCTTGAGAATCGTTCGAGGAGGCAGAACCTCAGAGTCATGGGGTTGCCGGAGGGGATGGAGGGCCCCAATCCCACTGCATATCTTTTGCAGATAGAACATAGAACAGTACAGCACAGAACAGACCCTTCGGCCCGCGATGTTGTGCCGAGCAATGATCGCCCTACTCAAACCCATGTATCCACCCTATACCCGTAACCCAACAACCCCCCCCACCTTACTTTTTAGGACACTACGGGCAATTTAGCATGGCCAATCCACCTAATCCGCACATCTTTGGACTATGGGAGGAAACCAGAGCACCCGGAGGAAACCCACGCACACACGGGGAGGACGTGCAGACTCCGCACAGACAGTGACCAGCCGGGAATCGAATTTGGGACCCTGGAGCTGTGAAGCATTTATGCTAACCACCATGCTACCATGCTGCCAATGTTTGGGAAAATAAGACCATAAGACATAGGAGTGGAAGTAAGGCCATTCGGCCCATCGAGTCCACTCCGCCATTCAATCATGGCAAATGATGGAGGGGGTGGTCTCGCATTCCCCCGGAGTTGGACAGGGCCCGTCGGACACTTTGTCAGAAGCCTCGGTCATTGTTTGCTTTCATAGCTTTCAGGAGAAGGAGCGGGTCCTGAAGTGGGCCAAGGAATATCAAGACTAGAAGTGGGAGGGTAATGTCGTTAGGATCAACCAGGGTGTTGGAGCTGAACTGGCCAGGAAGCGGGTGGCCTTTAACAAGGTTGAGGCCACCTTATACAAGAAAGGAATTTGGTTTCTGATGGTATATCCGGCGATTATTACTTTGATGCACCGGACCAGGTGGACGCCTTCATTAGAAAGTAAGGGACTTGGTTCTAATTAACTGTGCTATGTGAGGTCTTTGACTTCTGTGGGTTGGGAAGAGTGTTGGGGTATCCTGTATATAGTTGTCGATATGTGATAGTAAACATGTTTTTTCTGTTTTTTGGGGGATTTTTGCTTCACTTATGGTAGGTTTATTGGTGGGGGCTAACTGCTATGAAAAATGTTGTCTCATGTATTATAGTTGGACCGTGCTCCACATTTTACAGAGATCTCTCTCGATAGGTCAGAACCCCCAGAGAATGGTTCGGACATGGCGTTGTTCCTCGATAGGTTGTCCTTCCTAGTGGTGGAGAGAGAGAGAGATGGGAGGAGTTAGAGTCCTGCGGAAGTACTGATTGGCATTGGATTGGTGTAGACAGGTTGATGCACGATCAATTGTACAAAGACTAGGTTGGATGACTGTGGCTTTATTGTAGTAAGATGTGTGGCCTTCCACAGCAGCTGGCGAAATGGCTGCTGAATAGGGGACATGCTCCTCCTACTGGGCGGAGCCAGCAGGCAGGGCCTACCGGCAAACCTGTAGTCCAGGTCCTACCTACATCACCTAATACAGGTGTAACTGTGGTTTACCACACAGGTAAAGCCCCAGCCCTGATGGGTTTCCCATCGAATGTTTAAGAAGTTCACGGGCCAGTTGACGCCATTCATCGTGGACACGTTTAATGATTCCTTGTTATGGGGTTCCTTATCCGCCACGCTTTCACAGGCCTCTATCTTTCTCATTCTGAAGAAGGACAAGAACCCCATGGATTGTGGATCATATAGACCCATATCTCAGTTGATCATTAATGTCAAACTACTAGCCAAGGTTTTGGAGCAGCGATTGGAACCCTTTATCCTGGAGGTGATTGCAGATGATCAGACAGGCTTCCTTAAGAATTGGCAACTATCAGCTAACATATGGCAGCTGTTGAATATTGTACTTTTCCCTTCTCCAGAAGTGATTGTGACCATGGATGCTGAGAAGGCATTCAATAGGGTAGAGTGGGAGTACCTTTTTGAGGTCCTTGGGTAATTTGGTCTTGGGCAGAGGTTCATTTTGTGTGGGTTTGGGTATGGTCACTGTACGCACTAACGCTTCGAGCTTAGGGTATTTCTTATTAAGGTACAAGGCAGGGGCGTCCGCTGTCTCCACTCCTGTTTTAGTTGCCAATTGAACCATTGGCCATACTCCTGAGATCTTTGTGTAAATGGAGAGGGATAAGGCACGGGGATGGGAATATAGGAAACCCTCATATGCTGATGACCTACTTCTGAATATTATAGATCCAGCCTCCTCTATGGATGGAATAATAAAGCAACTCATGAGTTTTGGCTCGTTTTCAGGGTACAAACTGAACCTGGAGAAGAGTGAATATTTTCCCGTCAATTCCCCGGGATGGGAGCCAATCTGCGAGTATGACCTTATTGCTTGCCAGACGTAGCTTTTGTTATGTAGGTATCTTGGTGGCTCATGACTGACCCTTGCTCCATAGATTGCATTACTCTAGAGTGGTGAGCAGTGTGAGATCTGGCTGCAGAAGTGGAATAACCCCCCCACACTCTCCTTGGTGGGCAAGATCCAGGCTAAAAAAATGAATATCCTTCCAAGGTTTTTATTTATTTTTCAGTGTCTTCCTATTTTGCTCCCTTAAACTTTTTTTTACTAGGTTTAGTAAATTAGTGGCCTCCTTCATTTGGGCGGGTAAGAGACCAAGAATCCGTAGGGCATTTCTTGAGCGGGACCAACAGTCAACAGGGGGATCTGGCGTTACCAAACTTGCTCCTTTACTATTGGACGGCCAACATTGAGAAGGTGCTGGAGTGGATTGGGAAGCCGAGCTCCATATGGGGGCAGATGTAGGCAAGCTCTTGTAGGAGCTCGTGTTCAAGGACTTTGGCAACGGCCTCGCTCCCATTCTCTCCAGTGAAGCATTTTTCAAACTCGTTGCTGGTGTCCATTCTAAGGATATGGAAGCAATTTAGGCAGCATTATAAATTGGGCTTCATCTCATCGCTGACCCCTGTCTATGGCAACCACCTATTTCCACCGTCAAGTCCAGATATGACATTCAGGTCATGGGAGGGAAAGGGCCTTGGGAGTTTGGGGGATTTGCTTATGGATGGACGGTTTGCCTGTTTGGAGGAGCTATCGACAAAGTTTCAACTTTCAGGGGCGTACTTGTTCTGTTACATCCAAATACATCATTTTGTCCTAAAGACTTTTCCTTGGCTCCATAACCCTCCTAGTTGAAGAGAATCCTATTGCTAGCAGCGTCTGTTGGGGGGGGGGGGGGGGGGGGGGGGGGCATTTCAGGTATCTATGAGAAAATCCTGTCAATAGAGGTAGTCCCCCTTTATGAGGTGTGAGTAAAATCGGAGGGGGAACTGGGACCTACTTTAGATGAGTATGTGTGGTGAGAGGCCCTTCTACTGGGTATACTCCACGTTCTCCTGTGTACGACTCAGCTTAAGATGGTAGATAGGACTCGCCTAACCAAGGCTAGGATGAGTGGTTCCTTTTCGGGTCCCCCACTGTGCCGCCTGACATGCTCTCATTTAAATTTTACGGGCAAGATTCTTTGTTTGGGAGACTGTGTTCTCCCGCCGAAGTAGAATTGCTCCTGGGCTGCGCATGGGAGGGAGCTCCCGGGATTTTGTTCTGAATCTTGCTATCTGGCCGCCATTTTGAGCGGGGGCCCAATACCGAGGTCCGGTGGTCTGGCCCCCACTCCCCCCCCCCCCCCCCCCCCCCCCCCCCCCCCAATCACAGGAATTAGTGAGGCAACGCTTACCCACAATGTGCACGCATGAGGGTGACCCAACCCCTTCCCACACAAACCCCACCAGATCCCCCTCAGAGACCCCCCATCAGACCCCCTTATCAGAGCCCCCCTCCATCAGGCCCCCCCATCATTCCCCATATCCAGAGACCGCCCATATCAAACAGCCCCCCCCATCAGGGACCCCATGTATCAGAGACCGCCCACATTAGAAGATCTGGAGAAGGAACTGAAGGCACTGTTGCTAAGTTTGCAGATGGTACAAAGTTCTGTAGAGGGACAGGTAGTATTGAGGAAGCAGGGGGGCTGCAGCAGGTCTTGGACAGGCTAGGAGAGTGGGAAAAGGAATGGCAGACGGAATACAATGTGGAAAAGTGTGAGGTTGTAGACTTTGGAAGGAGAAATGGAGGCATAGACTAACTTCTAAATGGGGTAATGCTTAGGAACTTAGAAGCATAAAGGGACTTGGGAGTCCTTGTTTGCGATTCTCTTAAGATTAACATGCAGGTTCAGTCAGCAGTTAGGAAGACAAATGCAATATTAGCATTCATGTCGAGAGGGCTAGAATACAAGACCAGGGATGTATTTCTGAGGCTATATAAGCCTCTGGTCAGACCCCATTTGGTGTATTGTGAGCAGTTTTGGGCCCTGTATCTAAGGAAGGATGCGCTGGCCTTGGAAAAGGTCCAGAGGAGTTTCACAAGAATGATCCCTGGAATGAAGAACTTGTCGTAAGAGGAACGGTTGAGGACTCTGGGTCTGTACTCATTAGAGTTTAGAAAGGTGAGGGGGGATCTTATTGAAACTTACAGGATACTGCGAGGCCTGGTTAGAGTGGACGTGGAGAGGATGTTTCCATTTGTAGGAAAAACTAGAACCAGAGCACACCATCTCAGACTAAAGGGACGATCCTTTAAAACAGAGATGAGGAGGAAGTTCTTCAGCCAGCGGGTGGTGAATCAGTGGAACTCTTTGTCGCAGAAGGCTGTGGAGGCCAAATCACTGAGTATCTTTAAGACAGAGATAGATAGGTTCTTGATTAATAAGGGGATCAGGGGTTATGGGGAGAAGGCAGGAGAATGGGGATGAGAAAAATATCAGCCATGATTGAATGGTGGAGCATACTTGATGGGCCGAGTAGCCTAATTCCACTCCCATGTCTTATGGTCGGATGATCTTATGAACTTAGAGACGTCCCAATATTTGAGACCTCCCCATATCAGAGCCCCCCCCCATAAGAGACGCCACATATCGGAGACTCCCCATATCAGTCCCCCTGCCTGGAAGCTAAAGAGCAGTCCAGGCAGAAATTGTGAAAAATCACTGCTTTCTCACTTACCTGATCCTTACACCTGCTACCTCAGTGTAGAAACAGTGAGAAGTCTTTAACACCAGGTTAAAGTCCAACATGTTTGTTTCAAACATTAGCTTTCGGAGCACTGCTCCTTCCTCAGGTGAATCAGTGTAGAAAGCAACAGCTGTTATTTCATAGACAACCAAAACATAAGGGAAGACTTAAACCTCCTCAGATCCTTTGATCTGTGAAGCTTCTATTTGCTTTCTAACGGTAATAGCTTCTAGTAGGCTGTAATTGACAGGGTATTAGCTGTGAGATGGCCAGGCGTCTGGATTGTTTATTTTCATCTTCCTTCAGGCTGGAATGTGTCTCAGGTACTTGCTGTGAAGCTAACCATAAGGTTTATACACAGCTAGCAGATAAGAGCTTTCACTTCCTCTTTTTCTCAGCAGTAAGCAGGCGTGAGGGTGCTTTTGATGTGGGGATAACCTGCCAGTCATAGCTAGATGAGGGGGTGGGGTCTGATGGGGGTCTGAAGGTTTTCTATGAAGAAACAGCTGCTGCTTTTCACCTGATCTGCCTAGTCTACTTTTTAACTTCCAGGCATGGGTTACAGATGGGGGGGGGAGGGAGTCTCTGATATGAGGGGTGGATCTCTGATATTGGGGGGGGGGGGTCTCTGATATCGGGGGGTCTCTGATATTGGGGGGTTCTCTGATGTGGGTGTGTCTGTGATGTGAGGGTGCCTCTGATACCGGGGCTATCTGATGGGGGGTCTGGTAGGAGGGTCTCTGATGGGAGTCTCTGATGGAGGTTCTGATGGGGGGGTCTGATGGGGGCCTAAGTGGGGTCTGATGTGGGGTCTGATGGGTGCCTTTGATGGTGTGGTCCGATAGGGGTCTCTGATACGGGGGTCTCTGATATGAGGGTTCTCTGATAAGGGGTCTTTGATAAGGTTCTCTGATGGGGGTTTTGATGCGGGGTCTGGAAGGTGGGTCTGATGGTGGGCTGTGGGATGGGTAAGTAGGATTTACATCGTGGGGGGGAGGTCCCTGTTATGGGCCAGGGTTTAGAGAACCCCAAAGTGTATCATGGAGTTCACCTGTCCCACAACGTTTAAAAGATTGTGGTATGGGGAGCACACGACCCACTCTACAGGTGTGGTACAGCAGAAATGGAAAAGTAGTTTTTCAAAGCAAAACATTGTTTATTCTATGAACTCTGTTAACCTTTTTAAAACATACAGTGAACATCTTAGCACCCACCAATTCGAATACAACCCCCAATCATTACACTAAGTAATGAATAAGCTGTCCTTTTAACATCCATAAGACTTAAAAACCTTCAAAACAGAAATACATCAGGCTTAACTTCACTACTGAGAACATTTATAATTCTGAATTCACCAAATGATCAAGAGATAGTTTTTTCATGGCAGATAGATCATTTGCTCTGTCTGGCTTCAGCTCCAACACTGAAAACAAAACTAAAACACACCCTGCAGCCTGCGCAAAAACAAAAGTAAAAAGCTGACAGACAGCCCAGCTCCACCCTCACTCTGACATCACTGCAGTAGTAAACACCCATTTCTTAAAGGTACTCTCACTACAGACATTTATATACACACACCCATTTATAAACACACATTTCTTAAAGGTACTCTCACATGACATCCCTCCAATGGACTTTGAGGCACCTACATTAGACACTTACCCCTTTGACCCACTGTGAGGTCCACTGTGTCAGGGCGACGTTTAAACATTCTTGAGCCAGTCCATGCCCACGTGAATCCTGGCTGAGCGGGCAAGAGCATCAAGTAGGCATGGAGAAATGGTGTCCAGCCCATTAACCGGATATAAATGGATTCAAATTACCTATTTGCACCCTCCCGCTAGATCAGGCCGTTTAGCTTATTGCCCCCACCGGCAGGGGACTGAAGCATCGGAACAGGGTCACTGCTGTATCTTGCATGATGTGCGATTTGCCACCACATCAACAACTTCTCTACCAATGGCAGGCAACAGAGAATTCACACCTAAAGCAATCACGTGGTTTTGAGCATTGACGCACATCTTATCCTGTGCTGGTGAGTTTGATCATTGACGAGAGAGACTGTTGCTCAGAATTCTAAAGGTTGTTTTACTTACGTTTGAGTACATATGACAAACAACATTTTAAGATCCTTTTAGAACAACTAAGTAAGTATTGGTCAAAGATATTTCAATGATCAATGGCAAAGAGCCACCGAAAAATATGCACACAAGACTGGCAGGCATTTTTGCAAACATATGGGTGGCTCAGTGGTTAGCACTGTTGCTTCACAGCTCCAGGGTCCCAGGTTCGATTCCCGGCTTGGGTCACTCTCTGTGCGGAGTCTGCACGTTCTCCCCGTGTCTGCGTGGGTTTCCTCCGGGTGCTCTGGCTTCCTCCCACAGTCCAAAGATGCGCAGGTTAGGTGGATTGGCCATGCTAAATTGCCCTTAGTTTCCAAAATTTTAGGTGGAGTTACTGGGTTACGGGGGTGGAGTGGAGGTGTGGGCTTAAGTAGGGTGCTCTTTACAGGGGTCTGTGCAGACACGATGGGCCGAATGGCCCCCTTCTGCACTGTAAATTCTATGATTCTATGTTTGGATTCACTGCATTTAAACAGTTGGGTGTTTCAATAATCTTACCCTAGGAGCAAGTGAACTAGCATGGGTTAAAAAGTACATCTGAAGATTAATTCTACAATCTTGAGAAGATTTTGAGTGACATAAGTCGGAACATTTCTGATGAATATTTGATTTTGTTTTGCCAGATTCCTCAATTGTGGGCACAGCTTCACATATGCCAGGCTGCTTGCCCATAGAACTAGGGAAGTTTAGCTTCATTTTGTTGTTGGTGATTTTAGCCATAGTGTGGAGATGCCGGCATTGGACTGAGGTGGGCACAGTAAGAAGTCTTCCAACACCAGGTTAAAGTCCAACAGGTTTATTTGGAATCACTAGCTTTCATAGCATAGTTCCCTCATCAGGTGAGTGAAGAGGTAGTTTGCACAAACACTCACCCAATGAAGGAGCTATTCTCCAAGGCTAGTGATTTCAAACAAACCTGTTGGACTTTAATCTGGTGTTGTAAGATTTCTTACGGTGATTTTAGTGTTTTTGATTATATTTTGCTCTATGCAGTTGTTTGCTTTTCCTGGTAGCCCTCCATTATTTTTAACTTGGATTTTTGCAGACAGCAGCAGAGCAAAGAAAGTTGTCCATAAAGATTTAGAAAATGCCATGGTGTGTATTTCATAGAATCATAGAATTTACAATGCAGAAGGAGGCCATTCGGCCCGTCGAGTTGGCACCGGCCCTTGGAAAGAGCACCCTACCTAAGCCCATGCCTCCACCCTATCCTCATAACCTAGTAACCCCACCTAACTTTTTGGACACTAAGGGACAATTGCCGTGGCTAATCCACCTAACCAGCACATCTTTGGACTGTGGGAGGAAACTGGAGCACCCGGAGGAAACCCAAGCAGAGACGGAGAAAAAGCGCAAACTCCGCACAGTCACTCGAGGCCGGAATTGAACTCGGGTCCCTGACTCTGTGAGGCAGCAATGCTAAGCACTGTGCCAGCATGCCGCCCTTTTCATAATGATAGGCTGATGGATCTGTTGCCAAATCAAAGGGTATCCAGCAACAGTGATGCCCCGATGCCACAAAGCAGGGTAAACACCAATGCATTCACACAGACAGGTAGTCACTGAATTTTTCACTTCAACTCAAATTTTACAGATAGTGAAATAAATGACAGTGAAACACATCATGGGATTAGGAGAGGAGCTGAAACATCATAAACTTTAAAAATATAGATATATATTTAAAATGTGCATGTTTGATCATAACAGAAAATAAAATGTAGAATTGGTTTTCCCAGGAATAGAAATGTTGGCCAGCAGTTATAATGAACTGCTGTTAGAAATACACTGTTAGAAATCCAGTTACACCTTATTCAACAAGATGTAACATTCTCAAGGATTTTTTTACAGTGCAACAAAGAGCATAAAATGTCAGGTTTCTGCCATTTCTGTGATTCGGAATTGATTTTTAAAATTCTTTCACAAAATTTGGGCAATGCTAGGCTAGTGTTTATTGCCGCCTTCTTGAATCGCTATAGGCCACATTAATGTACGTACACCATAGTGTAGGTAGTGTAGGTGCACCTAAGGTGCAATTAGGGAGGGAGTTCTAGGACTTTGACCCAGAAACATTGAAGGGACAGCGGTATAGTTCCAAGTCAGAATGGTGTGTGACCTTGGATGGGAACTTGGTGGTGTTTCCATGCATCTGTAATCCTTGTCCTTCTAGGTGGTTGAGGTGATAGGTTTGGAATATACTGTCAAAGAGGCCTTGGTGAGTTGCTGCAGTGCATTTTGTGGATGGTACAAACTGCTGCCACTGTGCACTGGTAGTGGAGGGACCGGATGCTTGAAGTGTTGGATAGGGGTGCCAATCAAGCAGTCTTCATTGTCCTGGATGATATTGAGCTCCCTGGGTGTTATTGGAGTTGCACTCATCCAAGCAAGTGGACAGTATTCCATTACACTCCTGGGGCGGGATTCTCCCCTACCCGGCGTGATGGGGGGTCCCGGCGTAGGGGAATGGCGCCAACCACTCCGGGGTCGGGCCTCCCCAAAGGTGGGGAATTCTCCCCAACTTTGGGGGCTAGCCCCGCGCCGGAGCGGTTGGCACCAGAAGACTGGCACAAAGAACCGGTGCCCCCGACAGCGGGGCTGGCCGAAAGGCTTTCGCCGGTCCGCGTATGCGCCGGCGGTGACATCAGCGGTCAGCTGCCGCTGACGTCACCACCGGCGCATGTGCGATGTGGGTTTCTCTTCTGCTTCCGCCATGGCGGAGGCCGTGGCGGCCGCGTAGGAGAAAGAGTGCACCCAGGGCACTGGCCCGGAGTCTGAGCGGGGGGCCCTGATCGCGGGCCAGGCCATCGTGGGGGCACCCCCTGGGGTCCGATCGCCCCTGCCCCCCCCAGGACCCCGGGGGCCCGTTCGCGCCGCTGAGCCCGCTGTTCCAGAGGTGGTTCAAACCTCGGCGGCGGGAGAGGCCTCCCAGCGGCGGGACTTCAGCCCATCGCGGGCCGGAGAATCGCCGCAGGGGCCTCGCCGATCGGAGTGGTGAGATTCCCGCCACCACCACTTCCCGGGTGGCGGAGAATCTCTGCCACGGCGGGGGGCGGATTTTCGGCGGCCCCAGGCCATTCTCCGACCCTGCTGGGTGTCGGAGAATCTCTCCCCTGATTTGTGCCGTGTACGTGTTGGACAGGCTTTGGGGAGTCAGGAGGGGAGTTACTCGCCAAAGAATGCCAAGTCTTTGATCTGCTCTTGTAGCCACAGTATCTTATGTCTGGTCCAGTTTAATTTCTGCTCAATGGTAACACCCGGGATGTTTGATTGATTGGTAATACAGTGTAGCTTAGAATCACTGACAGCAACTGCTGGATTTCTGTGTTTTCTACACATTTGCAGATTTCAGAAGTTACTGTCAGCTTCAGAGAGCAATCACAACATTATTATTATTGTAAAATCCAGGCTTTCCTTCAGTAGCTTTGGTTGCTACTATCATTAATATTGGAGTTATGTATTTATTGATCTTTCCAAACCAGGCTGGGACCACCAACGTCTCAGTCCCCCAGGGGATGCCCACCAAGGTCATCACAATAACAGTGCGACAAAGAACAGGCTGCCTACACCTCTGATGTGGATGTTGGGGATGCAGCAAGATGCAGGAGCAGGGTAAGGAAGTTTCAGAAGTTATATTTGCACAGCGTGGGCACAGATTTTAATCACTTCTCCATATTGTTCAATTCTGTGAATAAACTCCCACTTTCACCCTTTCTATGGCTTCTTGTTAAGCTGAGCTGTGCTCCTACCAATCTAAAGTGAAAAACTGATTCTTTCACAAGATAAAGGCAGGTTCTCAGTCCAGGGCTTTCTGCCTGTTCTGCGTAAAACCTTCCCAGCAAGGTTGCCTCTTCAGAATGACTGAACAAGGCAGTCATGCCTGTATCTCGCAAGGAATTCTAATGTCTGCCTGAATGTAGTGGGCTGGCGTTATCGAGTTCAATCATTCTCCTTGTATGCTTTCTGAACCTTTGAGGTGTGACTGCACCCACCCCCTCCCCAAAACCATCAGCTTCTGTCTCCGGTGACACTGTGGTCCTCAAAGGTGGTGGAAAAACAGGAGAGGTGAAACATTCGCCGCTGCTTCACCATGATATGGCCCTTGTCACTGACAGCAAGCTTGCTGCCATCAACCAGACAGGAGTCCGACATTCACAGAAGTTCTGTGAGGATCTATGCACTGTTCTCACTGCATGTTATCATCATCCTCCTGGAATGTAGGGACTATAGGCAACCGCTGCATCCCCATTGGCAGGAGCCTTATCACAGAGAGCGTGGGCTGCCAGCAGTCAGATGGGAGAGCAATGCTCACAGAAACCATGTGAAGATAATGAAGTGTCCTCGCTGGATGTCCTCATCACACTTCATAAATCTAACAGTAAGAGTGTCCTGAGTTCATCTGCCTCACCTGGACATCGCCATGGTCTCATGATTGACATCCTCGCCATTAGGCACCTCCTCAGCCTCATTCCCATCAATGTCTTTCTCATCGGACAGAGGTACGCTCCTCCATCTCCTCTTTAGGCTGTTCCTGCCCCCATTCCAGCTCCAGGTAGTGCAAGGTGCAGGTGACAATGATGCGTGACACCCTCTGCAGATTGTATTCGTCATGCTCCACCAGACCGGTCCAGACAACACAACCTCATCTTCAGCATCCCTATGGTTTGCTCCACCAAAGTACAAGCTTTATTGGGTCTTCGCTCTTCTGCGCTGTGTGGCCTCCTTGTGGGCATCATCAGCCACATCTTCAGTGGGTCGCCCTTGGGGGCCAACACTACATCCTCTTTGGACCCTGAAAGATGCCAGGATCTGAGAGTGACAGAGGATGGAGGAATCATGCACACTCCCTGGGAATTGAGTACACAGTGTGGTGATATGCATCACTGTAGATACACAATGGGTTAATGTAAGTACACGTAGACTAGCTAGACACTAGAGGGAGCACCAGAGACATGACAAACAGACACTCAATCAGTAAGATAGGACACGACAAATAGTCATTCACGATATACACAGAGTGACACTACCACAGGGGGGACATTACACCAACACATGTATAAAGGACACAGCACACATGATCTTCCTCTTTCCAGTGGAGGCACTCAGTGAGTACAGACACAGGGTTGATTCAACATCACACCCACCACGTGGATTGTAGCAGACTGGTTCGTCAGTCTGAGTAGCTATAGAAGGATTAACAGTAGAGGCGAATCCGAGTAGGAGAATTGTAAATAGTTTAATAAACGTGTTGAAGTTATCTCCACATCTGAACCTTCCTTTGTCAGAGTGAACATCAAGGAAGCAGCTTATGCTACGCCAAGAGGCATAACAAGACATACAGGATGCATTTCGTCTGGTCACAGAGCAGCTGAACACTCTGTGAGTGGAAGCTCTGTGGTTCACATTGTTGGCAGCTTGATGCCACATGAATACAGTTAGAACATAGAACATAGAACAGTACAGCACAGAACAGGCCCTTCGGCCCTCGATGTTGTGCCGAGCAATGATCACCCTACTCAAACCCACGTATCCACCCTATACCCGTAACCCAACAACCCCCCCTTAACCTTACTTTTAGGACAGTACGGGCAATTTAGCATGGCCAATCCACCTAACCCGCACATCTTTGGACTGTGGGAGGAAACCGGAGTACCCGGAGGAAACCCACGCAGACACGGGGAGGACGTGCAGACTCCGCACAGACAGTGACCCAGCCGGGAACCGAACTGGGGACCCTGGAGCTGTGAAGCATTTATGCTAACCACCATGCTACCGTGCTGCCCACAAGTTGATGGTGGGAAAATAGAAAACTGCACAAATCCTATTGTTCTTGCTTCCTGGCTTGCCTGATCCCAGTCTAAATTCAGGAAGCCAAGTGCCCTTGTGAGCATTGCGTCCATAGCCTCCTGGGTGCACTTGTGTGCAGATGATTGTAAAATCCTGCAGAGGTCACCTGTTTAGACTGGGGTAAAAATTGGGCATTGCTGCAATTTTCAGTGACACTGGCACTAGATGCCCTCCAAGTTCCCACCAAATCTTGCAGCAGATGGCAGATGTTACCAACCAGTTCCCTGGGCATGTGTAGTCATCAGCGACACTGGTTCTCAGACATCTGCAGGTATGTCAAGCACTGTCTTCAGTGGGTTTAGCGAGGTACCTACGTGACAGCTCTCTGGGGTACATCCTCTGCATGTGTCGCAGGCTCTGCCATCCCCTTCCGTATGACAGCTCTGCTCCTGCCTTTGCAGAGTCAAGTGCTGCCATTGAGGTTGTCTTTTTCTTCTCTCCTGCCTATGAATGACGGTAACGTCACCAGACTGTATGTTCCCTCCACGCTCCTCACTGCAACACCAAAGAGAGAGAATTGACGGTTAGCATTTGTCTCCTAAGGACCACTCTTTGCCTATTCATCATCTGCAGCTGCCTCTCAAAGCCCACTGACTCTTGCCCTGGCCTCAACATTGGTTCCAAGTCCTTAGTTCGCACGTTGATTGAGCAAGACCCCAGAGCAACCCCCTGCTTCACACCACATGACTGAGTGGCGATAGCTTCGGTCACTCTGTTACATCCTGACTTTCACCTCAGGTGTAGACATTGTTCAAACCTTCACTCCAAGGCCTTGCACTCGGCTTGTACCGTGGGGGAACACTTATCAACTAGAATATTGGAAATGGAGCTTCGGATCAAACCAGACTGCCTCCGCATCAGTCCACATGCTACAAACGCGTCAGCACCGGGGAACTGCTGCCTTGTAGCCAGGAGATGACATGCGTAAACTTAGTGAACAGGCCTGAGAAAATGTCCTTTCAGAAGGTCCATGGCCGCGTTATAGTCTTGTTCATCCTCAATCATCGAGTAGACGGTGGTGCCCACGCACGAGTGGAGGATGTGGAGTTTCTGCTCCTTGGTGGGCTGGCTGAGAGGTAACTTTTAAACATTGGCTGGCGTGCTTCAACAGCTACCTCCCAAGATTAGTGGAGTTCAACAGCAGCAAAACTAGCGCCGCACTTGGACCAATTCACCAACCATTGAGGGTCTAGCACCGGCACCACATGGATCACGATCAATTCCAATGGAAAATGGTGTCTGATTCACCGGGATAGGGATTGGCACTCGAAAATGAAAATGAAATGAAAATCGCTTATTGTCACGAGTAGGCTTCAAATGAAGTTACTGTGAAAAGCCCCTAGTCGCCACATTCCGGCGCCTGTTCGGGGAGGCTGTTACGGGAATTGAACCGTGCTGCTGGCTTGCTTTGGTCTGCTTTCAAAGCCAGCGATTAGCCCTGTGAGCTAAACAGCCCCTTGAGGCTGACAAGCAGCAGCCACACATTAGCACTCCACTCTCCACACACACTCATCCCAGCCAACAAGATGGCATTGGTTGCGCTGGAGCAAGCCCATCCCATTGATGAGTCGGTTGGGACCAGAGGGTATCCAGGGGGGTGGTCTGTGGGGCACCCACACCAGCCATGACACGAGGTTCACAGTGGGCAGTCTCTCCGGCTGCGGCAATGGCGTTGCGTGCCTGCCCACCACAACCCCACAGCTCACCTTCTGGTCACCCACTGCTACTCTCCCTTGGCCCTAACAGAAGCACCTCCCGGTCAGCGGCACAACTGTCAGCACACGGTGGCGATGTCGGACACCTTCCATCCCCCATCTATCTCCCCCTCATCAGCCATAGCATCTGTTTCACAATTTTTAAGAAACGCAAGTGAACAGCACCATTGGGAATTCCCCCATTGAGGCGGAGCATTGCGGAGATCCCGGAGAATACCAGGTCAGGCCCGCTAATTATATACCAATGGCGTTTCCTGTATGTGTGGAGTGGAACATATTGATGCCAATGTGTAGGCACAGGGAATTGCGATTTGGCATAAACCAGGCGGCCACCATGACTTCGGAATCAAAACCAATTCTCCACCCAATCTTGTTTCGCGATTCTCGCAACGACTGAAGGAGAATCCAGCCCAGGACGTTCCAAAGTCATTTACCAACATGTAAAACTTATCCTACTTCGCAAGTGTTTTGCCAAATGATGAATAATATTTACGAGCCAGTTGAGTTTAAATAACCCTAAAGTTCATCTTTATATCTACATGATGTTATGGGTCAGGGTTTAGAGAACCCCAAAGTGTATCATGGAATTCACCTGACCCACAACTTTTACTAGATTGTGGTATGGGGAGCACACGGCCCACTCTACAGATGTGGTACAGTAGAAATCGAAAAGTAATTTTTGAAGCAAAACAATGTTTATTCCATGAACTCAAGTTAACCTTTTTAAAACATACAGTGAACATCTTAGCAACCATTAATTCAAATACAGCCCCAAAGAATACAACACTAAGTAATCCTTAATATCTTCCCAAACTACATCCAGAGGACAGAAGAAACACCTTTTAACAGAAGCACATCAGGTTTACATTCACTGCTGAAAAAAATATAATTCTGAATTCACCAAATGATCAAGACATAGTCTTTTCATGGCAGAGAGATCAATGGTACACCTGCTCTGTCTGGCTTCAGCTCCAACACTGAAAACGAAACTAAAACACACCCTGCAGCAAACAGCCTAAAACGAATGTAAAAAGCTGACAGACAGCCCAACTCCACCCACACTCTGACATCACCAATACACACCCATTTCTTAAAGGTACATTTCTTAAACACCCATTTCTTAAAAGTACTCTCACATGACAATGAAGATCAGAATTTTCATTTTTCAACCTCAACTTTCTCTACAAATTGCAAATGAGCCTATACTTGCATCAATAAATGCAATATTGAGAATTTTCAATTGTATCATTTCCCCCCATTATTTATTGGCACCTCCCCATCCCACCTCCCACTCCCTCGGCCTTCCCCTAGACCACTGGATGAGAGGGCTCAGAAGCACGAGTGTGTTGAGATTGATGATAATACTACTTTATGACTCACTGATTGGAAAACAAATCCGAATACAGCACATTTCAATGTTGATTTCCTCCATTCCATCATAACTTGTGCTCCATCTAGTGACCTGCTTGGGGATTGACGTGATTACATCCCAACAGTGGAGACACAAGTGAGATAAAGCTCTGGAACTTGTGCCAACAATTTCAGGATGGGCAGCTGATGCTACGTTACCCGTATGAGCTGGTCTTTGTATTTGGGCGATGTTATCATGGACTTTCTAGTAATAGCTTAGTGCAACAAAAATTAATGACCTGAATGTAACCCCCCCCCCACCAGCAGGTTTATAGGCTGGGTGGGGGTGGCGGGTGGGAAGAGTGTGAAATTGCAGGGATGGGATTCCCTTTCGCTTCTCACCTGCCCTGACCACACAATGATTTAACGCTGGGGCGGGCAAGACTGTGGATGTGAAGCCTGCACTTGCCCCAGTTGAGAAAAGACCAATTAATGGCTACTTAAGGGCTGTTTCCCCTGTGGTAGCATTGTCCCTTTAAAGGGGCGGGTTTGGCAGAGCACATGACCAGCTCGCGGCCAGTCACGCAGGGGCATGAAAATTCCAGCCAATAGCAACTTTGCGCGGGGCCCTGAGAGCAGGGGCTCAGGCAGTGTGCAGCCCAGAGCCAGGGAACTAAGATCCATCCTATTGTGTTCTGTGCCTGGTTATGCACCAGCCATTTCCTTGCATTAATAGAACAATTTGTTACACCTGGGTACCTCCAGAGTGTTTCTCGAGCCACCACATTGGCGTCGAGTTAAAAGGTATGGTGGTATGACTAGGAGGTTTACGGTACCTGTCATTGGTGCAGAGCACCCGCTGCCCATTGGCTCAGGTCGGTCATGTGCCTCTCTGCTGATTGGTTGAGGCTAGTCATGTGACTGATCACCCATTGGCCGAGAGGCAAGTAGTCCCGCCTACGAGGCGGGGTATAAGAACCTGTAGGACCCGGCAGTCGGCCTTTCTCTGTAAGTCAACTGCCGGGCACACGACTAGTTGATTAAAGCTTGATATATGGAACTTCTTCACGACTCGAGTCCAATTGATGGTACATCAATTTAATCAACTAGAATATTGGAAATGGAGCTTCGGATCAAACCAGACTGCCTCCGCATCAGTCCGCATGCTACAAACGCGTCAGCAACTTTTAAACATTGGCTGGCGTGCTTCAACAGCTACCTCTCCACCACAGGCAGCCAGCCCACCAAGGAGCAGAAACTCCACATCCTCCACTCGTACGTGGGCACCACCGTCTACTCGATGATTGAGGATGAACAAGACTATAACGCGGCCATGGACCTTCTGAAAGGACATTTTCTCAGGCCTGTTCACTAAGTCTATGCACGTCATCTCCTGGCTACAAGGCAGCAGTTCCCCGGTGAGTCCCTCGATGAATTTTATCGGGCCCACGTTGTCTTGGGGAGAAATTGCGTCTGCCCGCAAGTTACTGCGGCAGAACATGCGGAACTGTTAATTCGGGATGCCTTCGTTGCAGACATGCAACCTTCTGCAATACGCCAGCGACTATTAGAAAAGGACACTTTAAGCCTCGCTGAGGCACGGACCCTCGCATCCTCCCTGGAGGTTGCCGACCGAAACGCCCACGCATATGCCCCCGGCCGCGCGGCAGCCCCTTGGGCAACGTGGAACGCAACCCCCCTGTCCCCCGCCGACTCCGACCACCCCCCCCAGGCCTGCGCTCTGGGGCGTCCCGATAAGCTCACGGGGCCCCGCTGTTACTTCTGTGGCCTGGCCAAGCACCCCCGCCCGCGCTGTCCGGTCCGCTCCGCAGTATGTAAGAGCTGCGGTAAGAAAGGTCACTATTCAGTGGCCTGCCAATCAAAGTCGGTCGCTGCTGTTCCGCACAGCTACCGCGGATCGCCCCCCCCCCCCCCCCCCCCCCCCCCGCGCTCCTCCAGGGCCCCGCATGGCACACAGGCCTCGCTGCCCCCACTCCCGGCCACCACGAGCGACCCACGGACCTCTTTGCCCCTGCCTCTAGCCACCACGAGTGACCCACGGGCGCCGCCATCTTGGGGCCCCGACTCCACGTGCGGCCAACGGGTGCCGCCATTTTGGACCAATACAGAGGACCCCACCAGCAACTACTCCGCAAGCGAAGACAACCCAGACCTCCTGCCACGACTCGCTGCAGTGACTCTCGACCAGTCGCGACCACGCACGCTCTCCACGGCGACGACACAGATCCTTCTCAATGGACACGAAACGAGCTGCCTACTAACTGCCTCCGGGAGCACAGAGAGTTTTGTCCACCCCGATACGGTCAGACGCTGCGCACTCCCCATTCACCCGGTCAAGCATAAGATAGCTCCAGCCTCAGGTTCGCACTCCGTCCACATCACCGGGTGCTGCATAGCAGACCTCACGGTCCAGGGGAGGGTTTTTAAAAATTACAAACTCCTCGTCCTCCCCCGCCTCTGCGCACCGGCACTCTTAGGACTGGATTTCCAGTGCAACCTGCAGAGCTTGACCTTTAAATTCGGCGGCCCTATCCACCCCTTACTGTCTGCAGCCTCGCGCCCCTCAAAGTGGACTCCCCTTCCTTGTTTGTGAACCTCACCCCGGATTGCAAACCCATCGCCACTAGGAGCAGACGATACAGTGCCCAGGACCGGACCTTCATCAGGTCCGAGGTCCAGAGGCTATTAAAGGAAGGAGTCATCGAGGCCAGCAACAGTGCCTGGCGAGCCCAAGTGCTGGTAGTTCGGACTGGGGAGAAAAACCGAATGGTCATTGACTACAGTCAGACCATCAACAGGTTTACGCAGCTGGACGCGTATCTCTCCCTCGTATTTCCGACCTGGTTAACAGGATCGCGAAGTACAAAGTCTTCTCCATGGTGGACCTTAAGTCCGCCTATCACCAGCTTCCCATCCGCGCGAGTGACCGCAAGTACACCGCGTTCGAGGCAGATGGGCGCCTCTATCACTTTCTAATGGTTCCATTCGGTGTCACAAATGGGGTCTCGGTCTTCCAACGGGAGATGGACCGAATGGTTGACCAATACGGCTTACGGACGACCTTCCCGTATCTTGATAACGTCACCATCTGCGGCCACGACCAGCAGGACCATGACATCAACCTCCGAAATTCCTCCGTACCGCAAAACTCCTTAACCTCACATATAATATGGATACATGCGTGTTTAGCACCGACCGTCTAGCCATCCTCGGCTACGTAGTGCGTAACGGAGTGATAGGCCCCGATCCCGAACGCATGCGCCCCCTGATGGAACTCCCTCTCCCCAACTCCCTCAAATCCCTTAAACGCTGTCTGGGATTCTTCTCTTATTACGGCCAGTGGGTCCCGAACTACGCTGATAAAGCCCGCCCCCTCATCCAAACCAACACTTTTCCACTGTCGATGGAGGCCCGCCAGGCCTTTAGCCGCATCAAAGCGGATATTGCAAAGGCCACGATGCTTGCTATCGACGAGTCCCTCCCATTCCAGGTTGAGAGCGATGCGTCTGACGTAGCTCTGGCGGCCACCCTCAACCAAGCGGGCAGACCCGTGGCCTTCTTCTCCCGGGACCTCCACGCTTCCGAACTCCACCATTCCTCGGTCGAAAAGGAGGCACAGGCCATAGTCGAAGCTGTGCGACACTGGAGGCACTATCTGGCCGGCAGGATGTTCACCCTCCTCACAGACCAGCGGTCTTGCCTTCATGTTTGATAATGCACAGAGGGGCAAGATGAAGAACGACAAGATCTTGCGATGGCGGATCGACTTGTCCACGTACAACTACGATATCTTGTATCGTCCTGGGAAGCTCAACGAGCCTCCTGATGCCCTGTCCCGCGGTACCTGCGCCAGCGCGCAGATTGACCGCCTCCGCATCCTCCACGCGGACCTCTGCCATCCAGGGGTAGCCCGCTTCTATCACTTTATCAAGACCCGCAACCTGCCCTACTTCATTGAGGAGGTCAGGACCGTGACCAGGGATTGCCACATTTGCGCAGAGTGCAAACCGCACTTCTACCGCCCGAGCAAGCGCATCTGGTAAAGGCATCCTGCCCTTTTGAACGTCTTAGTATGGACTTCAAGGGTCCCCTCCCCTCCAACAACCACAACACCTACTTCTTAAGTGTGATTGACGAGTACTCCCGCTTCCCTTTCGCCATCCCCTGCCCCGACATGACCACGACAACCGTCATCAAGGCCCTCCTCTCCATTTTCTCTTTGTTCGGTTACCCCGCGTACATCCACAGCGACCGGGGGTCCTCCTTTCTGAGCGAAGAACTGCATCAATTCCTGCTCAGCAGGGGCATAGCCTCTAGCAGGACGACCAGTTATAACCCTTGGGGTAACGGGCAGGTCGAGCGGGAGAATGGCACAGTCTAGAAGACCGTCCTACTGGCCCTACGGTCCAGAGATCTCCCTATCTCACACTGGCAAGAGGTCATCTCCGACGCCCTCCATTCAATTTGGTCTCTCCTCTGCACTGCCACAAACCAAACGCCTCATGAACGTCTTCTTGTTTTCCCTAGGAAGTCGTCCTCCGGATCCCCACTCCCAACTGGGCTGGCCACACCCGGGCCCATCCTGCTCCGGAAGCACGTGCGGGTGCACAAGTCCGACCCGTTGGTGGAACGAGTCCAGTTACTCTACGCGAACCCACAGTACGCGTATGTGGAGTATCCCTACGGTCGGCAGGACACGGTCTCCCTTCGAGACCTGGCACCCGCCGGCGTGCGGCCCCCAAACCCCCACATCAACACCCTCCACCCAGTCCCACCCCCCCCACCCCCCCCCCCCCCCCCCGGTGCCCCCGCAACCCAGCGCACAGGAACCCCCTCCCCCGGCCAGAGCTTCGCTAGCACCGACCAGGGGTATGGACACAGGATCACGACCGCCGCTCCCGGGGTCAAGGACGGCCACCGGCCCGATGTCACCGGCACCACTGCCACGGTCCTGCAGAACATCGAGGGCGCCCGACAGACTGATCGAGTCGATCTGATGTTCCATTGGACTTTTATTGGACTCCTTGTGTCATTCAGAGTTCCAATGTACAAGTTGCACATTTTTTTTGTTTATTTTCTATTTTCTGTACGGTTCATTGCTGTTCATTGTGTCTGCACAGTCATCGCGAGCCAGTGGGCAGCCACCATTTACCTCGGTACACCTCGTTCTCTCTAGTCATACCACCAGTCCAACAACCCCCCCCCCCCCGCCCTTCTTACTCCTGCCCCCCCCCCCCCCGGCTTCTTTCTCCACAAGGGGTGAATGTGGTAGTATGACTAGGAGGTTTACGGTACCTATCTGCCATTGGTGCAGAGCACCCGCTGCCCATTGGCGCAGGTCGGTCATGTTCCTGTCCGCTGATTGGTTGAGGCTAGTCATTTGACTGTTCACCCATTGGCCGAGAGGCAGTGGAGCCGGGAGTGCAGGAGGCGAAAGAGGCCGGTGTTCTGGCCTTTGCGTCCCTCGTAGCCCGGCGGAGGATTTTGCTTCAATGGGAGGATGCGAGGCCCCCAAGCGTGGAGGCCTGGAAGGGAGAAATGTGTATATGTGTTTATTGAATATGCCGGGTGTTTATCTATTTCTTCTTTTTGTAGTTACTGGGGGGGGGGGGGGGTTTGGTTTTGTGGGTTACTGTGTTTTTCTTTTTGTTGTTGTTAATACTGGTTTCTTGTTGTTATTTTCTGTTTTTGATATGTTTTGGAAAATCTCAATAAAAATTATATTTTAAAAAATGAATTTAACTCCGTGGTGAGGGACCCTGAAGAGTCCATCTCAGCCTTCACAGCCAGGCTTCGTCAGCTCACTGAGCACTGCGAGTTCGGGCCTGAGCTTAGTAATGTGCTACGTGACTGGTTGGTATGTGGGATCCATAATCTCAACATGCAGAAGAGACTCCTAGCTGATGCTGTCATAACGTTGGAAATAGTGATTGAGAAAAGCTCAGGTGGTGATGGAGTGTGACGAAACAAGCCCCACTGATCTCCAAAGTGTGACTGAAGGGGATGTCAATCAAGTATAGGGCAGCATGGCTGCGAGATACACGGCAGGATCAACAGGCACAGCAGAGAATCAGACACGGTCCTCGGGAGTGGACTGGAGTCAAAGCACTAGGAAAGGAACAGGACGACAAACTAAGTCACTAAGTCAGAGGCGGACAGTGATCGGTGGGTGTGGGGGAGGGGGTTGGACCATCCCCAAGAGACCTTCCATTATCGAGGGATTGTGTGTTTACAATGTAATCGTAGGTGTCGAGCCAATGCAAAAAAAAATCAACAGTAGCAGCAGGCCCACAGCGCTGCTGAACATAGTGGAGAGATGAACTCTGAAGATGAGCATATAATGTACCATTTGAATGCAGACCAGTTGAACAAGATTGTCCCAACTGAAATTATTCTAAAGGTAAATGGCAAACGTTTGAAAATCAAATTCGCCATCCAGGCCTCGCTGACCATTGTGGGGGAACAGACCTTCAAGTATATCCGTGATGGAGCTCAAGTTTTAAATTTGATCAGCACCACTGCCAAGCTTTCCACTTACACGGAGAAACCTTGAAAATACTTGGGGCCACCAACACACCAGTGGCTTATAAAAAGCAAGAGACCCCTGGTTGTCATGGAAGGGCACAGACCCAGACTCATGGGGAGGATTGGTGACAGCAAATCAAACTCAATCGGCGGGAAATGTTTTAAATTTCCAATGGTGTCCTCCAAGAAGGTTTGAGGATGGATTAAAGGTTTCAAACCCAAAATCTATGTCAATCCTGATTCGACACCCAAGTTCTTTTAGAGTCAGACTAATATGCTATGTCCTGCATCAGAAAATCAAATCTGAGTTTAACAGATTAGAAGCACTGGGCATAATTCGAATGGTTCTGTTCTCCGAGTGGGAAGCCCCCATCGTCCCCGTTCTCAAGCTGAATTGTTTTCAAAAGAATCTGTGGGGACTACAAATTAACCATGATTCAGGTGGGCCAGGTGGATAGGCAGCCGATCAGTTGGATCGAGGACCTCTACGCCAAGCTGGCAGGAGGCCTCACCTGCTCTAATTTATATCTTAGTCATACATACCTTCAATGAGAATTGGATCAAGAATCTCAGAAATTTGCTACCATATTCACCCATAAGGGTCTTTGTCAGTACACAAAGTCGCCATTTGGTTTCACGTCAGCCAGCTCTTTTTTCCAGCGTACAATTAAAAACCTCCTCCAAGGAATTCCCAAGGTAATGATCTACCTCAACGATGTTTTAGTCACTGGCACTACCCCTGAACAGCACATGTTTAGCCTGGAGGAGGTGTGAAGAAGGTTTCGGGACTGGGGGTAGTCTGCCTCAAATGCCAAAAATGTGCATTCCAAGCCTCAGAAACATAGAAGCATAGAAACAGTATAGTACAGTACAGGCCCTTTGGCTCATGATGTTGTCGACCACTTATCCTAATTTAAGATCAACCTTACCTACACCCCTTCAATTTACTGCTGTCCATGTGCCTGCCCAAGAGTCGCTTCAATGTCCCGAATGACTCTGACTCGACCACCTCTGCTGGCAGTGCATCCCAAACACCCACCACTCTCTGTGTAAAGAACCTACCTCTGACATCTCCCCAATACCTTCCTCCAATCACCTTAAAATTATGTCCCCTCGTGACAGCCATTTCCGACCTGGGGAAAAGTCTCTGGCTATCCACTCTATCCATGCCTCTCATCACCTTGTCGTGGAGATGCCGGCGTTGGACTGGGGTGGGCACAGTAAGAAGTTTTACAACACCAGGTGAAATTCACCTGAGGAAGGAGCAGTACTCCGAAAGCTCGTGTTTGAAACAAACCTGTTGGACTTTAACCTGGTGTTGTAAGACTGTGCTCATCACCTTGTACACCTCCATCCTTCCTTCTTCGCTACAGTGAGAAAAGCCCTAGCTCCCTCATCTTTCTTCATAAGACATGCTCTCCAGTCCAGGAAGCATCCTGGTAAATCTCCTCTGTACCCTCTCCAAAGCATCCACATCCTTCTTATAATGAGGCAACCAGAACTGGACACAATATTCCAAGTATGGTCCAGCCAGGGTTTTATAAAGCTGCAGCAAAACTTTGCGGCTCTTAAACTCAAACCCCCTGTTAATGAAAGCCAACACACCATACGCCTTCTTAACAACCCTATCAACCTGGGTGGCAACTTTGAGGGATCTATATATGTGGACTCCAAGATCCCTCTGTTCCTCCACACTTCCAAGAATCCTGCCTTTTACCCTGTATTCAGCATTCAAATTCGACCTTCCAAAATGAATCACTAGGTTGAACTCCATCTGCCATTTCTCAGTCCAGCTCTGCATCCTGTCAATGTCCTGTTGTAACCTGCAACAACCCTCGACACTATCTGCAACTCCACCACCCTTTGTGTCATCGGCAAACTTACTAACCCACCTTTCCACTTCCTCATCCAAGTCATTTATAAAAACTACAAAAAGCAGAGGTCCCAGAACAGATCCTTGCGGGACATCACTGGTCACCGACCTCCAGCAAAACCTCGCGGCTCTTAAACTCAAACCCCCTGAATACTCTATACAGTATACTGTATACAGGAATACTTTCCATCCACTACCACTCGCTGTCTTCTTTCGGCCAGCCAATTCCACCAATAAGTGTACAGGTATTGATTTGATATAGTCAATGACCAGGAACCGCTTCTGGTCCTTTTGAGAGAGGACAAACCAATACACCAATAGCATCAGTTAGAGTGCAGTGCTGGGCCTTGCTGGTGGCTGCCTACAATTATGCCATCCAGCGCCGGCACGCAGATTACCAATGCAGATGTACCACCAGTACCCTGGGAGATTATATTGACCTTGAATTTCTGAGACACTTTGCCAGTGATGGCTGGCCACATTCATAATGACCCAGCGGAATCCCATATTGTCAAAAGAGGATGATAGAGTCTGGCTGGCACTATGAGAAATCCGAGTACTTGAGACCCTGTTTAATCCGTCTGCGAGGATGGTGTGATCTTGCGGGGCCCATTCTGCCACCAGTGAAGGAACCTCTCTTACAGGAGCTGCTCAGTGCCCACCAGGGCAAACAAAGATAAAGATGCTGGCAAGCAGCTATATGGATGTTGCTGATCCCCAGCTAACGAGTCCCATTGGTTTTATCGACACTCCTATGAATGTTCCTGAGCAAAGGCAGCTGAGAATGCAGAGTATTTCTCGAGCCACCAAACCCCACTCTAATCGTCCTGGGACCCCTTATACTTGCCTTGTCCTCCAGCTTGGTGTAGTTCCTCTTCTGCCCACTGGAGGGCTGTCGCTGCAGGGACTAGAGAGTTGCTAGCCAATCAGATTGGCTGGTAGCTCTCTAAAGCGGGGCTTCTTCCTCCCGAGTGAGGGGCAGGAGTCTCGCCTGCAGCCAATCAACGATAAACCAGGCCGCTGATTATTAACTCAAACAATAGTTTGGACACTGTGGTCAGCTGCACATTGGAAAATTAAACCAAACATCTGTGAAATGGAAATGTCTTTTCATTTTTTTCAAAATCCTGTACTGGTAAGTTTGGAATACAATTTCCAGATGAAGATTATAACTTGTCTTTGGGTTTAATACTAAGATTAGTGGTGTAAATTAACCTGCCTGGCTCAACAAAGAGACAAACTCCCCAAAGCAAAAGAGTCAGCAAGGACGTTGTTCCTCACCGAGTCTTTGGATGGCCAGGAGGTAGACCCCACCATCAGAAAACGCCAGGCCAGTGATTTGAAACTTCAAAATCAATACACGTCTAACAATTTAGGCTTGTGAATTTAGTTAGATTTCTCTAATGCTTATTTTGCAATTGATTTGAATACAATGTAATGAAGATAAATGAGCACAGCGCACCCCCCTTGTTAATTTGTGGGTAATCGCAATGAGTGGGATAGGGTTGGCTTTGCTCACTATTGTGCAGGATCCTGGAAGTTTAGGCCTCCTCATATGTTTTGGGGTTTAAATTCCACAATGTGCATGATGCCACAGACAGGTTCCCAGCTGGATGCCAGACAGAGTGACAGGCCTGTCTTGGATGGGGATGGGGAGCGCTGATGAAGAGGCTGCTGGAGCTGAAAGGTCTCATTCAGAACCCCGGGGCGGAGCTGATTCAGGGTGGTCCACTTTCCAAGTTGGGAGAGAGTGGAGTTGTCCAGGCCCTTCTCCAAGGGGTGTCCAAACTCCGACAGTGATGAGGGGAAAGACGTTGGGAATCCAACCCCAGAGAAGAGGGTACCTGATTCCAAGGGGAGTCTGATCTCAAGTGGGACCCAGTGATCCAGTCCCAGCATGCGAGTGTTGGGGTTTGTATGGGGGTGGGATCGGACGGTGTGAGAGTTTCGGGCTGTTCCACCTGAAGATCAGTTGAAGATTAATAGGGAATATCTTCATCTCTTGGGCAATATCACTCCTTCAAAGAATAAAATAAGCACATTAAAAAGACATTCATTTCATTGCCAGTTGGAAGCTTAAAATGGCTGCCCCATGTAATGACTTTTGAAACCACAGTGCTTCAAGGTAACTCATTGTAATTAAAATGCTTTGAGATATTTCTCAGGCCTGATATAAATGTAAATATGTTTTAAGGTGGGAAGCATGCAGCATTTGTACAGCTGCTGTACTTGTTCCAATTGGAGGACAAATTGCTAAATCAGTGACATAGTTGAGCCCGTTCTCAGATATTGCCTGCTGTTTTGGCATGACTTTATACTGAACGGAGCTCAAGTGTTTCCCAATTATCTCTAGTGCCGAACAAACCCCTCAAAGAATTTTGCCGTTTTGTACATCTTGTGCTGGTTTTTTGCTACTTAGGTGTGAACATAACGCACTCTCTTGCAACTCATCATAGAACAAATCGTACAAGCCAGGTCACCAAAATTAAAGTGGATTGGCAGCACTTGGACAGTTTGCCTCTTTCCGTCGCCAGTAAAACTCAATCCATAAAAATGAACAGCTTTGGCAAAGAGTCACCCAGACTTGAAACGTTAGCTCCCTTCTCTCTCCACAGCTGCTGTCAGACCTGCTGGGATTGTCCAGTATTTTCTGTTTTTGTTTCAGATTCCAGCATCCGCAGTAACTTTTATCTTCCCGCAGTATCCCGTACGGGGTCTACGATGTGGGAATGATTGTTTTCCCCGTGCTCCTTACAGAGTACAAGCTCCCCGCTAGGAGTGGGGAATCTCAAATATTGATGATAAGTATATACGGTTGGCCAGTAAGGCTCCGAGGTGAGATTTACCCGGTGGGGGTCTACTGGGACATTTAAATATACTGTTGTGAATAAACCTGTGTTCTTACTTTCACTCGGTTTGGACTCCCCGTGTCCTTGTTAAACTGGCGACAAGGAGTAAACTGATTTGCTGTTGACACTGTGACCTACTCAGCTGAGTCACCTCCCGATTTTCTGGGCCCAGGTTTGGATTTCTTTGATTTGCCATGCCTCTGTTTGGCTGGTTAGATGCATTTGATGCCGCTGTTGAAGACTGGACGAATACAATATTTCTTCAGGGCCAACAATATCACAGAGAATGAATGCCAGACGGTTGTACTGTTGATGGCCTGCGGACGGCATATGTCCGGAGTGATCTGGAGTCTCACGTACCCGGTGACGCCGGATATGCAATCATTCAACCAGTTTGTGGCTGCTCGTGGCGCAACACCTTAACCCAGCCCGGTCAATAATCATTCAAAGATATCGGCTTAATACGGCAGAGACGTCCACAGGTGAGTCCATCACCGAGTTTGTATCTCGGCTACCAAAGATAGCCGAGTTTCCTGGGTGTGGAACTGTTTTGGCTGATGTGTTCCGTGACCCTTTAGTCTGCAGTATTAACGATTATGGAAACCCAGTAAAAGCTTTTGGGCAAAGTCTCCCTAACTTTTCAGCAGGCGCTGCAGATGTTCCTGCTCCAAGATATACAAGGTTTTGGGGCATCACCCCTCACATCCCAACGGCTGTGACTCTGGCTTCCGGGTGAAGAGCCAGCCGCCATAATCTGCAATATCCCCGGACTCAGCTGAAGGTGATTCGGGACCGTGTGCTAACGTGTACACCAATCTAGGCGTACACACCGGCTCCATTGCTGAGCCAGCCAACTGTGAATGTCTGTGTTGCCTGTGCTCCTTGTGGAGGTGGAGCTCCCCCAGTGGGAGAGGGGTATCACAATTACCCAGTCTAAGTAAGGAGCTGGATTTTCCTATTTTGAGGCTATGACCCCACGCCCAGGTGGGAACGGTGGCGTTTTACGACAGAAGAAATGGTGTAAAACGGCCACTGATCCTCCGTGTGGCTGGGGGCCCGCAGTAAGGCACCGTAGAGCACCCAGCTCTAGCTGTCGATTCGGCCTGGAGCATTGCTGGGTCCGTGGCCACGCATGCGCACGGCGGTGACCTGCTGCAGCCGCACCGTGCAGCATGGCACCAGCTGCTCGCGGACCCAGCCTTCAAAATAGTGACCCCCTTTGGCCGGTTCGCGTGCCCTGGACCACCCCCCCCATAGTGCCCCCAGCCCCTGACAGAGACCCCCTGCCCGCAGAGCGGCCCTCCCCCCCGACTGTGGCGGCGCTGGACATCACCTCCAATGTGGTTGCAAACGGGTAGTGTCCGGCCGATCGGCGAACGTGATTTTGGCATCGGCGACCGGAGAATCCCGTCCCATTTGCCAGTAAGACTCAGAGGAGAGAAGTACCCAGTTAGGGGTTTACCGGGAAGTGTAAATATACTGTTTGCAAATAACTTTGTTCTTACCTTTACTCGGTGTGGACTCCCGTGTCTTTATTAAAGCATCTTGAAAATATGAAATTTTTGCGCATCAGTTTTGAGTATTGTTCGCAGGCCAGGGGAATGCAAATATTCAGAAGGACCTCTCAGTTCACAGATACATTGCTCCCATCTGCAACTTGTACCATCAGCTGTAAACCACGCAGGGTATTTTCAAGGCTTCCTGCCAAGGAATATTTTGTCGTCGATACAATGAATATAAAATGTTAATGGAACGATGCCTAGCTTCAGAATTAAATAGAGCAGCAGGCGATGAATGAACTGCCGCAGAACAGACTCTTCTGTCAAATCCTCTGTTTAACAATATCCTCGCACCAATCCAAACAGAATTTCGAAAACTCTTCAAGAGTTACAGCAGTGTGAAAATATTCATCACATTGTGAATTTGATGCAATTCATGAAGATATGTTTGCCCCTAATTGAATGGACG
The DNA here is from genome assembly GCF_902713615.1 of Scyliorhinus canicula. NCBI lineage: Eukaryota > Metazoa > Chordata > Chondrichthyes > Carcharhiniformes > Scyliorhinidae > Scyliorhinus > Scyliorhinus canicula. The sequence continues at coordinate 22,664,965 of NC_052161.1, forward strand.
TGTATAACCCTGAAGCTGTCTGCCAAAGGATTCAGTGCAAGAAACTGGAAAGTGTAGAACTGAATACAATGCAGAATACAGCTGCATATTGGCACATAATAAGGGAATATCTCCTGCCACTTTGTGCTGTAATGATGAATAGAACGAGTGAAGAATGTGATTGTGCAATTGAAACACTCCGAGTACAATCGGAGAGAATTGCTGGAGCCACTTTAAAAGGTACAGCAAACCTGAATTGGTGTACCTGTTGTGGTGGTCTTTGTGTTGCTTAACTCAGGATGGTTGGCGTAGTGTTCACAAAGATCACAAAACAGCTTAAACTTAAACAAAGCTTAAATTTATTCACACTACTAATTTGGATTCGGCACGTATTCCTGAAGAATACGCAGTTGATTATTAACATTTAAACTACACTCACCCACAGCTAATCTTAATACTGATATAAACTATGAGCTGCTCTCACTCACACTATGTGTACTTCTGAATCTCTCCAGCAAAGTCCTGCACACACTCTCCCGCGAGGCTCCCTCTGGTGGCTACTCTCAACACTTCATTAACCCTTGCAGTTCTTACGGATATGTTAATACCACACCTGTGGGACAGAATGTGCAACTGTGGTCCGTCAATGCCAGTGACTTAGCAGACTGCAGTTCTCATATGGAGCATCTCCCCTCTGTCAAGACAACCAAAGAGCCATCCCTAAATTAATCTCTGGAATCCGCATTGTTCCAAATGTTGTCCATGCTGCCTTCCGCTTTAATCAAGGAGAGAGTTTCCCCTTCTACATCAGCCAGCCAACATCTCCGCAGCAGAATATTATCGTCCAGACGATTACACTTGATCGTGTCCCTGGCTCAGTAAATCTTTGAAATCCCTGGAGAAATTTCCATCCAGCGTACAGGCCATTTAAATCTCCAGCTGGAGGGACCAAGAATATTACCATGAATGTGGTCTTTACCGGCACTTTATTGGATATTGCCAATCTGCAAACTGCATGAGATTTCGAACGAGAATTGACTGGTGAAGATTTGCTAAATAAGTGAATATCAGGCCTAATTTTACCCGTTCCAAACTGGTGAAACCCATATTTTATGCTCCGGGCAGTGTTTGTTTTGGTGGGGTGGGTGAGTGGCTGGCGTCACAGACCCAGTGTTATCAGAGGCTGCACTTCATTCACATTTTGTTATTGGTCACCTGTATGTTTCCAGTGGTGACAAGTATTTTACTGTTCGAGGTTTATGAAAGGAGCATTGACGGGAATTATTCATCCCTTTGGGGTCCATTTCAACTCCCCCTCCCTCCTGCCCCAAGAGGATTTTAATTTTGGGGGAGTGCATTGACAGCAGCAGCTGCCAGGTAGGTTCTGGGATAGGCAGGGAGCAATCACGAGGGAGGGAAGGCAATCAGGTGGGAGAGGGCACGGTGGGGGGGGGGGGGGGGGGGGGGGGGGCCTGAAGCAGGTTTGTTAGGCAAGGGAAAGAGATCAGAGTGAGGGGTGGATATGAAGGGACCTCCAAAAGGTTGGCGCGTGAAGTGTTGGGGTCCTAAAGGGGGAGCCCAAAACGGGGGAGGAAGGCCTGAAAGGAGGGGGTGGTCCTCAGTGACCACATACTGGGATATCCTCACTTGGGAAGGGGGGGGAAGAGTAATGTGCATGTGTGCGGGGGCTGGCATTGCCCATTGATGGGGGACCTTCAAGCTAACTTAGAGATCGGGGACACTTTCACCTGCTGTGGGGGGGGGGGGGGGGGGGGGGGGGGGGGTGTGGGGGCGCGGGTCCTTGAGGAGAGCTTCCCGCACCCCACCACATACTGACAGGGCACCCCCGGCACAATCAAAATGGCAGCTTGGCACCTCGGCGCTGCCAGCCCCTGCCAGGACAGCACCCAGGTGGCACTTCCAGGGTGGCACTGCCAAGGTATCCAGGTGGAACCAGCAGTGCCAGCCTGCTCAGAGACTGAGGCCTCCGATCGCTTGGGAGAGCCCCCGTGATGCTGCTGTGCCTGGGGTCAGTGTGTGGGGATCAGTGCTGAACGGTGCCCGGCTGGGGTCTCCTGGGCGAGACTGGTAAGATGCCAGCGTGGCCATTTGATCTGGCAGCAGCGGTGCTCAGGGAGCTTTTGAGCTCTTCTCACTATGCGCCCGTTGTGGTGGGCTCCAGATTGTGACGTCTCGCGACATCCGGTTAGAATCCCGTGAAGGTTCTCTCCTGGGATCTACCAGCCTCACCCTGTCCCGATTCTGGTTGATGCAGCTGGTAAATAATGCCCTGTGTGGGTAAATACCAGTGTGGATCTCCCCAAAAAGCCAGAGAGAAACACCTGCTAAACTCGCCCAAAATTACACTTAGAAATGTTCCCGTTAAATCATGCGGCATAACTTTGATTCTCAAGTTTGCATTGTTGGTAGCTGCCCATAAATAATATTTAAAATTGTCTCAGCTTTTCCAGCACTAAAAAGATTGTCTAATTGCTGTTGACACAAATTAGAAGCAGGGTGTCCGAAATTGGAACTGTACTCACATTTGAAAGGGCTTCACTGCATGCAAAGAACTTTGGGGCATCTGGTGGTTGGAAAAGGCTCGCTACAAATGCAGGCCGAACAAATCTTTTCTTTTCAGGTCACAATACTGTGTAATACACAATTTGACCACCAGGTGACAGTCTATGCCCACATTTCTGGACTGAGAAAGAAATGGCAAGAAACAGCAAGGATTTGTTCCTGAGTTGGGAGTGGAGGGGAGGGAGAATTCCTAGCTCCATGAACACACTGTTTAAAAATGTCTGCTTGGACTTTTGGTTCAGTGGGTAGGCTAGAATAGGAGCTGGGGTGGGTAACCCAAGAAGTAATTAGGAGTTGAAGGTGGGCTCGGTGCATGATGGGCGACTCGAGCGCAGATAAAATGCGGATTTTCAGCAAGGCCCATTTGGGAGGTGTGGTGAATGTATTCACCAGAATAGGGATTGAGTTTCGGAGCCATGAGGTCATGTTGCAGCTGTATAAAACTCTGGTGCGGCCGCATTTGGAGTAATGCGTGCAGTTCTGGTTGCCGCATTATAGGAAGGATGTGGAAGCATTGGAAAGGGTGCGGAGGAGATTTACCAGGATGTTGCCTGGTATGGAGGGAAAATCTTATGAGGGAAGGCTGAGGGACTTGAGGCTGTTTTCGTTAAAGAGAAGAAGGTTAAGAGGTGACTTAATTGAGGCATACAGGATGATCAGAGGATTAGATAGGGTGGACAGTGAGAGCCTTTTTCCTTGGATGGTGATGGCTAGCACGAGGGGACATAGCTTTAAATTGAGGGGAGATAGATATAGGACAGATGTCAGAGGTAGGTTCTTTACTCAGAGAGTAGTAAGGGCGTGGAATGCCCTGCCTGCAACAGTAGTGGACTCGCCAACACTAACGCATTCAAATGGTCATTGGATAGACATATGGACGATAAGGGAATAGTGTAGATGGGCTTTAGAGGGGTTTCACAGGACGGTGCAGCATCGTGGGCCGAAGGGCATGTACTGCGCTGTAATGTTCTATGTTCTAAGTTGTCTGTGGAGTACTGTAATATGATCCCTTTTCCATGTAGTGTACTGGAACCCTGGTGGGCTCCGCCTCTGGCTCCGCCGCACCGAACGGTATATAGACCGGCCACCTGGGGGCGGCGCTCAGTTGTTACAGCGTTCTCAGGCGGGCCGGATGGGCCGAGCGGCCGCTCCGATACGACAGAGTCCCGCCGGCGCCGTTCACTCTGGTCGCTGCCGGCGGGAACACTGCGGGAACAGTCGGGGGGGGGGGGGGGGGGGTGCCGGTCTATTGGGGGAGGGAGGGGCTCCTTCACCAGGAGTGGCCTCCGATGGTGTCTGGTCCGCCCCCCCCCCCCCCCCGGATGGTATATAGACCGTCCGCCTGGGGCGGCGCTCAGTTGTTACAGCGATCTCAGGCAGGCAAGTTCTTGTAAATATAGTCTATATTCTCTCGCTCTCATTGTCTAGCAGTGGATTAATGGTACATCGGGAGGTAGATTGTCAATGGTGAGGTCCCTGTGCCTCGGAAGAGAAGTCATTGCCTTGTCAGGTCAGTGTCAGAGCTGTTAATGTTGATGATCGCACATCGTGGGTTGTCTCTGTGATGAATAATGTTGTTGCTGCCGAATCAAATGGTACGTCAATGCAATGGCCCAACCTTTTATCTGTCACCTTTGTACTGGAACAAATTTTGAGGCACATCTATTTCCTCTATTTGAGCTGCTGTCTGGCAAAAGTGTTTGATCTCTAAAAGCTCTGAAAACCATGTCAAATCACCACCTAATACAGTTTTTATTCGTTTAAGGGCACAATTTAATAGAAAAGAAACGGAGTCCTGTTTTGGGAGTGTTTAGTGGGGTGTTTCCTGTTGCTGGCCACACCGAGGACGAGCCGGCTATTAAACAGGACTCTGATTTTTTTGCTGGCCTCGGCGAGGAATGCCCCATTGAGCTCACACTTAGACTCATTTCCTACACTAACCAACCCAGCCCTCCAGTGCAAAAAGAGATCGGGACTCCATTTTTATCTCTCAATCCCCCCCATAGCAGCCTCCTGACACCCCTTCCAAAGCCCAAGCTTACTAATTAGTGGGTCCTTGAGCTCCCCACACAGTTCACCTCCCTCACACCCCACCTCATAATGGGCAGGGCACCCTCAGGCCCAATCTCTGGCATGGAGAAGATGCCACCTGGGCACCTTGGCACGGCCAGGCAGTTACCCAAGGCACGGACCCAAGGGCCTCGCCTCGGAGGCCGCGACTGGGTACCATTTAGCAGGTAGTGCCATGGTGCCCGGGTGGCATCAGGAGTGCCAGGGTACTACCCTGCCCAGAGCCTGAACACCCGGGGAGCCCCAATCATGTTTAGCATGTTTCTTTGTGAAAAACATGCTAAATGGTGCCTATTTTTGGTCTCCGAGGCCCTTATGTCCCAGGCCTTGGGTAACTCCGCCGCAGACATATTCAAGTGAAACTAACTACTCACTTGAATATGCATCCCATCCATTGAGGGCCATTTGATCTCACGAGGCGTAACGAGCATTGTAAATCTCACAAGCGGCCTCCTGCTAGATTTACTGGCCTTGTGGCGGCCTGAGTCGGGCAGAACGAGGCCAATAGATCGTGCCCTAAGAAATTTGCAATGAAAATATTATCATCAGTTAAATGTCAAATATGATATTTTTAATGAAAATGTACACAAATCAAAAGTGTCTCCCTTTAAAGATTTAGTTTTCATTTTTTTTAAGTCGGCATTTCTAATTTTGAAAGTTTGTATATCTTACTGAAGTATCTACTGAAGTAGGAAGTATCTTACTGACAATGTTAATGTGGCACCTGCCTGACTCTGTGAGCAGAGACTCTTGGTCGAGGGTGGAACTACTGACAGAGCAACTCACAGGTCTTGTTCCACTGATCGGAGTTCCTTCCTTTTTTACAGCCAAGTCAGCTGGGTTGTGGGTAACGGTAAGAATACTGCTACAGCACCATCTGAAACAGATGGATATTCTTGGCCCGTTAGCAACATAAATGTGTCCAGAGGCATTTCTGCAAACTTCAGTTTCAGTGTAAGATCCATCCTGAGCTCTGTGAATTCACCTTGTTCATTTAATGACAATTTATTTATGATTGAGAAGGAAGTGAACTGAATAGACCATGTACCCAGTCAAAGTCTGCCGTACCAGTGGAGGGGAAGTGACATTCAAACTTTTCTTTAGTGTTTTAAGATGTGTGGGGATAAGGTTAAGTATGCTTTTTGCCCAGCAGGATTTGCTGATGGCAGCTTGAACATCCCAATCTACCCACTTGCCACGTTTTCCTGCCAACGGTCCAAATTTGGCCTGAAGCCATGAAGTTTGTCTCTGCTTTTCCCCTGCAATTTCAACATCCAGCTCATTCAAATGGCTGAGTTTATCTGAAAGATATACAAACTTGGCACACAAGAATCATCACATATTGAACCTTTGTGTGGCAATTCAAGCAAGAGCTGAAATCTTTTTCAGCGTGTCACAGAACTCATTAACGTGGACCTGTCCCCGAGAGAGCCATTGCACTTCTGTTCGCGTAAGCAAACCCTAGCGTCTCTTCACACAAAAGTAGTGAACAAGTGTGTTTCAAAGAACTTGACTTGTCGTCATTCACAATTTTCACTATTTGGTCTGACACTGCGGTTGACTCAGGTGGTATTGTTTTGGTAACAAGGGCAAGGCAGGGTATAGCGACCAATCACCAACACTCTTAAGGGCAACCAAAGGAAAAGGTGTGAGGGTGTGTTCAAGGCTGTCCTATAGCAGAGAGGCGTTAACACCACACCATTGACTGGGAGGAGAACGCTCTGGACTGCTAGGCCTGGCTCCCTCTGGCCCATCAAGGCGCAGGCCGCTTCGAGGCCTAGTGACTTGCCAGCGAGGCAGAATGGCAGAAGTGGCAGAAGAAGGAAGGGAAACCAACCCGATGCAGCGAACTCCACTCCCCCACATAACAACATGCCCCCACTGTTAGGGCTTCTTAGTCCTCTGAGGGCTCAGTAAGCCTGACGGATGGTATCCTTGATTTTTGAGGGACCACTGATGACGAGATGTGTATTGAGTCAGCAAACTGTCTTTTTTGTTACCTCAGGGGCTTGATTCAAAATCCACTGCAATTAATGGGAAGAAAGTTTCCTGTCTTAAAGCTGTAAGGTTCCTCCATAAATTCACTAATATCCTTTAGGGAAGAAAATCTGCCGCCTTCACCTGGTCTGGCCTACATTTGATTCCAGCCCACAGCAAAGTGGTCGACTCTGAAATGGCTGAGCAAGCTGCTCAGTTGTATCAATCCATTGCAAACTCCACAAAAAAGAATGAAACCCGGAGGACCACCTGGCATCGACCCAGGCAACGGAAATGACAAAGGTAAACCCAGCCCTGTCAACCCTGCAAAGCCCTCCTTACTAACATCTGGGACTCGTGCCAAAATTGGGAGAGCTATCCCACAGACTGGTCAAGCAACAGCCTGACATCATCATACTGAAGGAATCATTCTTTACAAACAATATCCCAGAAGCCACCATCACCATCCCTGGCTACGGCCTGTCCCACCAGAAGGACAGCCCCAGGAAAGGTGGTGGCACAGTGTTATCCATCTGGGAGGGATTTGTGCTGGGAGTCCTCAACATGGACTCCAGACATCATGAGCTCTCATGGCATCAGGTCAAGCACGGTCGAGGTAATCCCGCTCAGTCCTCCATGTCGAACACCACTTGGAGGAAGGACGCAAGGTGGCAAGGAAACCGAATGCACTCTGGGTGGGAGACTTCAATGTCCAGGGCTCAGTAGCACCACCAGAGTCCTAAAGGATACAGCTGCTGGGCTGGTATTGAGGGAAGCAATAAGAAGGAAAAATATCCTTGACCTCATCCTCACCAACCTGCCTGCTGCAGATGCATCTGTCCATGAGAGCATCGGCAGGAGTGACCACCGCACAGTCCGTGTGGAGACGAAGATGCGCCTTCACATTGAAGATACCGCATGTTGTGTGGCACTACCACCGTACTGCATGGGATAGACTTCAGAAAGATTTAGCAACTAAAGCTTGGGCAATTGTGAGACACAGTGGACTAACACAAAGACTACTTGTGTGCCAAAAATCAAATGATTGACGGAGTTCAGTGATTCCCACAGTCAACAGATAAGATCTATGTTCTGCAGTCCTGCTACATACAGCAGTGAATGGTGGTGAACAATTAAACAACTCACTAGAAAGGGAGGCTCCACAACTATCTCTATCCTGAATGCCCTTCAGTGCAAAAAACACAGCTGAAGCACTCACAATAACCTTCAGCCAGAACTGCCGAGTGAATGATCCACCTCAGCCTCCTCCAGAAGTCCCCAGCATTACTGATGCCAGCCTTTAGCCAATTCAGATCACTCCATGTGATATCATCAAATAGCTGGAGGTACTGGATACCGCAAAGACTATGGTCCCTGACTGAAGACTTGTACTCCAGAACTTGCTGTGCCCCAGTCGAGCTGTTCCAGTGCAATGGCATCTACCAGGCAATGTTGAAAATTGCCTAGGTATGTCATATACACAAAATGTAGGACAAATCCAACCTGGCCTACTCCCACCCCATCAGTCTACTCACAGTCACCAAGAAAGTGTTGGAAGACACAGAGTCTGCCTGTAGATTAAACCAGGATTTCAACAAAAATATTACTTCAACAAGTATTAGTAACACCTTAACCCTGGCACTTAATAACACTACTCCTACAGATATACATACCACAATCTACATTAACATTCCCTTCTTGGCAATATGGTGAGACATGAAATTGGAGGGATCAAGCCTTAGGCACCTGCGTAGCCGGTGGCCTTATGGTGTCAATCTCTATCATTATCAGTTTATGATGTGGAGATGTCGGCGTTGGACTGGGGTGAGCACAGTAAGAAGTCTTACAACACCAGGTTAAAGTCCAACAGGTTTGTTTCAAACACGAGCTTTCGGAGCACTGCTCCTTCCTCAGGTGAATGAAGTGGTAGGTTCCAGAAACATATATATAGACATCTTGCATCTTTGACTTTGTCTATATATATGTTTCTGGAACCTACCTCTTCATTCACCTGAGGAAAGAGCAGTGCTCCGAAAACTAGTGATTTGAAACAAACCTGTTGGACTTTAACCTGGTGTTGTAAGACTTCTTACTATTATCAGTTTAGGCAGCTTTCTCTTTAGCAGTGTTGCTAAACCTGATCTGCATTTGAATGGATTGCCTTACTTCCATATCCACTACACCATTTAACACGATATGCAGATGCTTGTAAGGGACAAATGGAGATTTTTTAGTCTTACAGGACACACAAGAATCTCCGAGAAACACTCAGAACCCTTGAGATATTCCAGGACCTTATTCTTTAACTGCCTTAAAATGAGCTACACTTACAGTTCACATTTTAAAATTGATGTTGGACTGATTTGTACAGGAGCCATTAAACATTAGCGTTGAATCGTCATGCTTTGATATTATGGATTAAATGCAATTCAGATATATTTTACTCACTGCCAAAAGTATGCAGCTTCTAATAAAAAAATGGCCATGTTCCATTTGCAACTGAGCTGGTGTCAAAAATGTTCAACTCAAGAGAAATTGGATCCCATATGGCACTGATAAAATGCCTTGAAGCTTCGGAGAAAATGGTTGGAACTAGATTTGTATATAGAGATGTTAGAGACACCGTTCAATATTAAACATTGAACTGTGTGTGAACTCCTTTTTACACCATTAGACTGCTCTCGAAGAGGAAACACCATTAAATAATTTATTTAGGTGAAATAATGTGGACACAGTGTGTTATGAAGATTTACAAGCTGTCACTGATATTTATTCACATGTACATTATGGAAGAGCTTATGGGCATTGATGTAATGATATTTATTTATGGTTAAATCAGACAGCAAACATTATTGTATCACCCAGACTCTGTCTTAGTGATTATCACTAAGGAGCCTCCATTCTAGCCTTGGAGGAACAAGACTTGAATTTTCACCATCATTGATCACAGACGATATTCCCAAGTATCCTGTTGTTTCCCTCTGCAGATAGTTTTGTGTTTCATTTGCGTGATGCTTTAGTAATCACTGTAATTTTGACGCCATTGAGCCTTTTTGCAATTCTTCTAGAACCCCCTTGTAACTTTACTAGCATCGCAGGAAACCTGTTTGATATTACGCAGGTTAAAATAATTTACATAATACTTTTTAGAACGTCATTCCTCTGAAGTGCAGTCATTGCTGTAATTTAGGAATTGCGGCAATCAATTTGTGCGCAGTAGGCTCCCGTAAACAGATGTGATAATGACCAGATAATTGTTTTTAGTTATGCTGCTTAAGTGGTACATATTGGCCGAGAAACCAGAGAGACTGACCCTGATCTCCCTTAGATGGTGTCATGTGATTCTTTACATCTACTGAGAGGGCAGACAGGGTCACAAGGTCTGGGTTTGTCTTATCAAATGATGGCATCTCCAACAGTACAGCACCCCCTCAGTGGTGCGCTGGAGTGTCAGCCTAGATTTTGTGTCTTTAGAATTCGAAAAAAACATAAAGCAGCTGTTTCAGCAGGTGTCGCAATTTTCTTATGAATTTTGCAACTTTAGTGCTGATCAAGTTAAACGTCATCCAGGGTTATTTCCTCAGCTTAATGAGAAAACATTCAGGAAGCACAATGGTGACCAAAACGAGTGACAAAAAGTATTTGAAGTAGTTTTGTTGGGCAGGATTTTCCCCACTGGCTTCAGAACACCATAGTCAGGGTCATTGTTCGACACGGTAGCACTTAACCTGCACCATCGCTTCACAGCTCCAGGGTCCCAGGTTCGATTCCTGGCTTGGGTCACTGTCTGTGCAGGGTCTGCCCGTTCTCCGTGTCTGCCTGGGTTTCCTCCGGGAGCTCCGGTTTCCTCTCCCAAAAGACGTGCAGGTTAAGTGGATTGGCCATGCTAAATTGCCTTTCGTGTCCAAAGGGAGTGGGTGGAGTTGCTGGGTTACAGGTATGGGGCAGAAGTGGGGTGCCCTTTCCAAGGGCCGGTGCAGACTTGATGGGCCAAATGGCCTCCTTCTGCTCTGTAAATTCTATGTCTATGTCTAAATGGGGGTCAGACGCATGCACTGTGTGGGGATGTCACCCGGCTGTGATTTGTTTCTCCTGAAATTAAATGGAAGTTGCTGCAGTCCCAGAGAACCATAGGCTGCTTTCCCCTTAAATATCAATCAATCATTAAGAGAGAGAGCTGAGTGGTGGTGATTTAACCTGTGGGTCACCACGCCTCAGGCAAGGGACAAGGTTTGAGAAGGTGGGGTCTTCATGTTAACCTCAGCCGGTACGGGAATTGAACCCACGCAGTTGGCCTCGCTCTGCATTACGAACCAACTGTCCAACCAACTGAGCTAGCCGACCTCCAATATCTACACCAGACTGGATAAGGACTGCAGATTTTCTTCCCTGAAGGACATTGGTGCACCAGGTGAGTTTTTATGACAATTGACAACATTTTAATTGTCATCAGATTTAAAAAAAAAATTAAATTGAAATTTTACCGTTGGCCATGAACTCAGATCCCCAGAGCATTACCTGAGTTACTGGCTGATAGAATCCCTACAGTGCAGAAGGAAGTCATTCGGCCCATTGAGTCTGCACCCACCCTCCTAAAGAGGGTCCCCCTTTCCTAGGTCCCCCCCTCCGTCCTATCCCCCCGTCACCCCATCTGACCTTTGTACACTTAGGGGAAATTTAGACTGGCCAATCCACCTAACCTGCACATCGTTGGACTGTGGGAGGAAATAAGAGCACCCAGAGGAAGCCCACGCAGACATGGGGAGAATGTGTAAATTCCACAAGGTCGGAATCGAAGCTGGGTCCTGATGTGTTGGGCAGGTTGGGTCGACGTGGACTGCACTTGATGCAGTGTCGTGGGAGACAGACTTCTAACACTGGATAAGATGCAACACAATTTTATTTAAAGTCTTAAGTAATATACATGTTCAACTGTGGGTTGACACTATACTGACTTAACTGGAGACCTAGTACTAGCCTGACCAGACTTACTAGCTGCCGCATGGTGTTTGTACTGGCTATGCTCACAAACTCTGAGTGTCTCAGTGGCTGGGCCCAGAGAGAGCGGGAAACCTAGTGCCCTCTGGCTTTATAGTGGTCGTGTCCTGTCTGGTGATTGGCTGCTGTGTTCTGTGTGCTTACTGGTCATCCTGTGTGTCAATCACTGCCTGTCTGCACTCCATTATATACATAGATGTCCATTGATAATACCACTATGCCAGTGCCATCCCCAGGAAACACACCGGTGAAACAAGTTGGTTGAGGAAACTCAGTAAGCGCCTTTGTTTTCTGAGCATTGATCATAACACCATGCCATTGGATAATGTGCCCTAGGAATGTTATGTTGACACATTTCTCTTTTCACTTGGTACTCGCTCATTGGTATGCACCCCAAGTCTTGATTTATGATTTATTCTTATTTATGAAGATGATAATGCAGAAATTTGCATGCATCCAAATATGATACACAGATGGACTGTATAATAAACTTTATATAAATAGATGGAGACCATGCCCTTTGCTGTTCCTATGTTGTCAATAACACAAATGGTCCAAAGGATTAATTGTCATTTTTCTGTACTGTGCAACTAATAAAAAACAGGTGCGTCTCACTGAAGCATGATGATCTGTCTCGTCTACCCTGCCATTCATTAAGGAATCATCATTGTTGTAATAAGTCTTATCTTTGGCATCAGTTCAGTGAGTCATTGAGGCAATTTATTTGAATAATTTGACTGAAAATGGCATTGGATAGCATAACTTTAACCAGCCAGGGGTTTACAAAGTAGGTAATAAACAGATCAGAGATTGTGTGTGGGGAATGTGGTCGCTGTTATTTCTTTTTTTTAAGTACATTCATATTTGGTTATATAAATTCACATCAAGATACTTGTTTAAAACATTATGGGCGTGATCTACCATTCAATAAGGCTGGGGCAGGCAGTTCCTCGGTCTTTGAGGGTTGGCTGATGTTTCAGGATCTGCAGCCGTCGATTTGGGCTTCCCTTCTCGTCCAGGGCTGGTTCTGGTCTTTAGGTCAGTCTGGTCATGCTCGCCATGAGGTACAAGGGGCTGGAGATGCTGTACTGCGCAGCTGGCAGTCAATAGTGGTTCTCTCAGATGCCATTGAAGGTGCAAAAAGCAAAGAGCACTGGGGCTCCAGGTTGCCCCGTTGCGAAGATTCTGTGGCCTGTGTCCAATACTAGCATCGGGCGGGATTAGGAGCAATGAGGTGCCTACTTTCCATACTTGGAGGTCGCAGAATTTAGTTTTGAACCTTCAACTGACAAGTTGTCCTTGTCGCACTCTGCCTCTGCCCTCCCACTGAACTGGGTGCCACCAAGTCTAAGTAGCATTCTTCTAACAAAGCAGGTTCACTGGAAGTGTAAAAATGGTTCGTACCTGAAGTAATGTAGCCTAGCACCTGGCAAGGCAGTTCCTGTCTGGTATCAAGGAGTCTGCTCCAGCTTTGCAAACTGCAGAGCCCAGCTAGATATAGAACATAGAACAGTACAGGCCCTTCGGCCCTCGATGTTGTGCCGAGCAATGATCACCCTACTTAAACACACGTATCCACCCTATACCTGTAACCCAACAACCCCCCCTTAACCTTACTTTTTAGGACACTACGGGCAATTTATCATGGCCAATCCACCTAACCCGCACATCTTTGGACTGTAGGAGGAAACCGGAGCACCCGGAGGAAACCCACGCACACATGGGGAGGACGTGCAGACTCCGCACAGACAGTGACCCAGCCGGGAATCGAACCTGGGACCCTGGAGCTGTGAAGCATTTATGCTAACCACCATGCTACCGTGCTGCCCACGGTACTTAGCTTCCACATTTTGAGCTTTTAACCATATTCATGAAAAAAAATCAATCTTTGGGTAACAATCCTGGAGGTCATGGGTCACCTGACCACATATCTATTATTTGTGAATAATTATTGGCCGCTGTCTCAGCGTAGTTGCTGTGGTTGTTCTCACACCACATTTGAGCCTGTTTTATGAATTAAACATGAGACTGCTTTAGAACTTTTTTTTTAAAGCATTTAACTAACAGTTACTGAAATGCACTAAGACAGGAGGAAAAACATCTGGAGTTCTTTAAAGCTGTAACTCCATTCAGAGGTGTGAGAAAGATTTATGAATTTTTAGCATGCTAGCAAATAGTCCAGTTACCTGCACAGTTTGCATTAAAAGATGGCTTTGCAAATCGTGTTGTGTGATTTTTCTGTGAAGTCACCTGGATCACCTTTAACAAGAGGGATTGACCAACCTGGGCAGGTAATCTCAGGTTGTGCAGTTTTACTCCGATAAATTGCAAAATAAAATAATTATTGTTCCAGGGAAATGTTAATCTTTCCAATGATACCAAAGTGTAATTATCTAAATAGAGGGTGACATGCAGCTGGTAGTGTAACTCAGGTGTGCCAGCATCATATTTCTCAGCAGGTAAAGATCAAAATTGTGACACCCAAAATTTGCAGAGACAGATAGACATGTCCATTTTCACAATAATAAGACATGCTCTGAGAGGGCAAGTTCCCGGAAACGTTAATCAAATAATTTGCTTTGACAGTGTCATCCAGGCTCAAAACATTAGCTCCCCTCTCTCTCCACAGAGGCTGTCAGACCTGGTGACATTGTCCAGGATTATCTGTTTTTGTTTCAGATTCCAGCATCCACAGTAATTTGCTTTTATGTTAACCAAATAATTGATTAGTATAAATAAACATAAAACACTGTGGATGCTGGAAATCTGAAACCAAAACACAAATTTCTGGATAACCTCAGCAGGTCTGGCAGCATCTGTGGAGAGAGAAACACAGTTAATGTTTTGAGTGCATATGACCCTTCTACACACCTTCTGAATGTAGGAATTTCAGATATATTTTATCATAGTTGATGCAGTAAGGGTTAAATGCCTGGGTTCGTGTGTGTATGACTGCTGCAGGCATATATTTTTTAATCCTGGTTTGAAAGGCAGCAGATATTTTGGAGACACAGTTGCAATTAAAGCATCGTAAAAGTTGTGTGAATGGAATTTTGTTTATATAAAGAGGGTTCCCTGGGGAGTTGATAATTCGAGACATTGGACTGGATTTTCTGCCTGCGACACCAGCAACGCGGATTACAATCGGACACCCGGCCAAAATCCAGGTTCACTCCGGCTGCCACACTGACCACTATTCTCTGGACCTCCCGCTGGTGGCGGGATTGGGGTTCATGCCAGTGGGCGGATGCTAATGGGTGCAGTCCTAATTACCCATTTGCATCTACTTAGCAGGCCCGACACCTGGGTCTCTGGGTCCTCGCCATTCTCCGTCCTCTGGGTCAGGAATCACGCGGATGGGATTCACTACAGGTATCACCAAATATGAACCTGATGTTGTAGACCTGGTGTGGGCCAAGTAGATAACATCTTAAGGGAATTGTCCCCAAAGTCCATCCGAGGGCCCCCTCCAGCCCCACAATGCACCAGCTTCCCACTCCTTCGCTACCAGACCCACCCACCCACCACTATGACCCCCTAAATAGGGAGACCACAGGGACCCCTAAATAGGGAGACCCCCCACAAAGACCCCTTAAATAAGGAGAGCCCCACAGGGACCCCCTAAATAGGGTCACCCCCCCCTCCCCCACAGGGGCCTGCTAACTAAAGGAACCCCCCACAGGGAACCCCTAAATAGGGTCACCCCCCCCCCCCCCACAGGGGCCTGCTAACTAAAGGAACCCCCCACAGGGAACCCCTAAGTAGGGAGACTTCCCGCAAGTAACCCCTAAATAGGGAGATCCCCACAGGGACCCCATAATGAAAGGGACCTCTCAGAGACCCCTAACTAAAGTGACTCCCTACAGGGACCCCCAGAAAAGAGAGCCCTCTCTGGAAGCTTGAGAGCCGTTCTGACATGGGCAGTGAAAGAAATTTCAGTTGCAACACTTACCTGGAAGCACCACATTTCCATTCCTGGAAAGAGAACAGCTGTGACTTGCGTTTAAACCCCTCAGACCCTTTAGCAGCAAGCCATTCATTCATTTATCAAGTGGGCTGTGATTGACAGCTTCCACAAAACAGCTATGAGTCTTGGTTCAGTCATCTTCTTCGCTTTAAGTGCTGTAACCACAGTGCTTACAAACATCAACCACATCAAAGAGAGTTAAATACTGTCAATTTCCAGCTCTGCACCTGAAAATCACTCAAGCATGAAGGGGCGTGATTGGAATGCACTTAATTCTCTTTAGTGTGGTTGACATTTATAAACATCATAGTTACAGTGGTTACAGCACTTAAAGTTACTCATCCATGAAGAAGATGCATGAAGCAAGGCTCTCAGCTGTTTTGTGGAAGCTGTCGATCACAGTCTACCAGGAGAAATTAATGAATGTCTTATAGCTGACCTCAGGGGTTTAAACACAGATGATAGCTGTTCGCTTTCCAGGAATGGACAGGTGGTGCTTTAAGGTGAGGGTTACAACTGTAACTGTTTGCATTCCCCTTTCTGAACTGCTTTCTAGCTTCCAGGAAGGGCTCTCTTTTCCTGGGGGCTGGTCTGTGGGGGGTCCCTTTAGTTCCGGGTTCCCTGTGGGGGATCTCTTTAGTTAGGGGTAGCAAGGGCAGCACGGTGGCGCAGTGGTTAGCATTGCTGCATCAAGGCGGCGAGGTCCCAGGTTTGATCCCGGCTCTGGGTCACTGTTCGTGTGGAGTTTGCACATTCTGTCCGTGTTTGCGTGGGTTTCGCCCCCACAACCCAAAGATGTGTAGGGTAGGTGAATTGGCCACGCTAAATTGCCCCTTAATTCGAAAAAAATGAATTGGGTACACTAAATTTATATATTAAAAAAGCTAAGGGTGGCAATTCTTTTCCGGCTGGAGAACCTGGGGTTGGATTCTCTGATCGGCAGTGCTGAAATGGTGTTCGGCGATTGGCCGGAGAATGCATTTTTATGCTGGAATCGGAGGTGGTGCCGTTTTTCCGATGCTCCGCCCCCTCAAAAACACATCGTCAGGACGGCCCCAGGATGTCAGCTGAGGCCTCCCCCAATGCTCCGCCCTGGATGGGCAGAGTTTCCGACAGCGTGGGGCGCGTGAGCTCACAGTGTTCGAGGACCTCGCGTTGCGGCTGTGGACTGTGTCCAGTACCGCCACAGTCGGGGGGGGGGGGGGGGGGGGGAGCCGTTCCGCTGGCTGCGGGGACTTCGGCAGGGGGCGGGGTGACTGGTGGGGTTGTTCCGGGGGGTGACGAGGGGGTGTTACGGGATGGCAGTTTTAGGCAGGCCGGGTCCAAACATGACCGCAGCCATACTGTTCGGTGCGGCTGCCACAGACCGTCGCTATGCGCATGCGCGGCCACAGACCCGGCCATTCCGTCCTGATGCTGTCCCGATAATGTGCATCTGCAGCGAGGCTTCTACCCCCTGCCCCCCCCCCCCCCCCCCCCCCCCCGTGCTGGGCGCCGCGACTTTTTGGTCATAAGACCAGACTGATCCCGCGGACATAGCTGCAGAATCAGAGAATCCAGCCCTTCCCAAACAGAGCCCCCACATTTAAGGCTCCCCCTTTAAGTCTCACCCTTTCAGGGCCCCACTTTCAGGTTTCTGTTCACCCTCCCTACTCTTCATAACACTTCACCCCAATTCATACCAGCCCTTCACACCCCCCTTTCATGGGAATGGCCCCCGTCAGGCCCCACCGCTTGGCAGTGCCAACCTGGCAGTCTTTCCTCAAATCCCCTCTGAACCCTTACCTGAAATTTGTGCCCCCTGGTCATTGACCCGTCTACTAAGGGGAAAACGTCCTTCCTATCCACCCTATCTATGTCCCTTATAATTTGATGCTAAATTTATGTGAATGCATGAATGCTAAGGGGTACATCAGAACCAGAACAGAGTTGGGTCTGAACTTTTGTCCATTAGTACAATTACTGAGACGATCCCTGCCAACATCCACTGTACACATCCATACACGTACCCCTTCAATCACATTTTTGTCTTGATGGTTTAAATTTCCTTTGAGATTTCATTAACTTTGATACAATATCCCTTTAAGCAGCTCCATTTTAATTGATCTCTCAGTTTGTTGATCTAGTTTATTTGGTTAACCAAAGGAAGCACATGTCTACACTCACACCCACACAACCAAACCATGCACACACACACATACAGACACACACACATACAGACACACACAGATGCAGACACACGCATACAGACACACACGCATACAGACACACACACACACATACAGACATACTCACACCCACACAACCAAACCATGCACACACACGCATACAGACACACACACATACAGACACACACACATAAACACATCCACAGCCACACACCCACCCACACACATCCATAACCATTTGGGTACACATCCAAAGCACGAATACAAACAGACACGCACACAAACATACATTATCAAAGACATCCACAACCACACACACATCCAAACAAGCGCACGCAGACACACACATGCAAACGCCAAACGATACACACATACACAAAGAGGACGATCACAAAGACCCCAAGCGAGCCGAGAAACACATGACTATTCAACACGACTTGCGTTGAATAAAGGGCCGAGGACGTACATAACCCTGATTTTACATGGGGAGCTCTGCTCGCCAGAACTCCCCGATGTAGCAAGAGATCAGGGCGCCATTTATGAATGGCGTCCCAATCTCCGTGGCCCCCCCAAAGAATCCCCGACATTCCTCCCCCAGCCCGAATCCAATATAGGAGGGTCCACGACCCCCATCCAAAACCCACACAGGGAAACCCAGGCCTGATCGCGCGTGTAAGAAATGCTACCTGGACACCTTGGCAGATTTGCCAAAAAAGTGATCCTGCCCATTGTGTGTGGGATTTTCCTTGCAACATCTTGCGAGATTGCGTTGAATCTCGCAAGGTGTTGTGAGCAAGGTCGATCCCGGGAGCGGGGTCTCCCGGCTTTCACTGGTCAAGCTGTACCGCGGTGAGCTGCTGTTCCTGCGCAGCGTGGCTGGAGGAGCGCGCCTGTACATCCAAACCACACACTCACACACACACACAGACAGACACACATACACACATCCAAATCACACCCACGTACGCACGCAGCCACACACATAAAGACACACTCAACCACACATGGGAGGCAGTGACCTAGCGGGATTGTCACTGGTCTAGTATTCCAGACTCTGGATAGTGCTCTGGAGTCCCAGCATCACTCACCACGGCAGATGGTGAAATTTGAATTGAATAAAAATCTGGAATTAAAAGTGTAATGAAACCATTGCTGATTGTTGTAAAAACTCATCTGATTCATTACTTTTACAGAAGGAAATTTGTGATCCTTACCTGGTCTGACCTACATGTGCTCCAGATCCACAACAACATGGTCAACTCTCAAATGCCCCTGAAGAGCAGGGCAATAAACCTCAGCCAGGCCAGCAACAGCCGCATCTCATGAAATAATGAAAAAGAACACACACAGCTCAAGGACCTTGGGAACCTGCTCCTGGGCCTGGCAAAACGTGCCATCAACAGGTCCAGGCAGCAGGCAACCGAGGGGGCCATACAATCTGCCCATCTGCTGCTCTTCCGCGGCTTCATCCGTGGCAGGGTATCCCTGGAGAGGGAGCATGCAGTGTCCACTGGCACCATCAAGGCCTTCCATACCCGGTTGGCACCGCAGGATCTGGGGTGCTTTATTGGCCCTTTTAGTCACCCTTTGATTTAAGTTTTGAAAGTTTCATTTGCCCTTTGTTTTGTTTAGGGCAGTGCCCCTTTAAGGTGCGGCCCCTTTTAATTTGTCCCTCGGTTTGTTTGCTTTAGTTCAATTGGTTGAACTTTAAAATAGTTCACGGACCTTCGGGGTGGATATTACCTTCCCCCACCCTTCCCCAAAGAGGCTTTCCATTTCCCCTCACACCACGAGAAGGGAGGCAGCAATGCACCCTCCACAGGCCCAGGATCAACATGGAGGCCAGCAGGTGGGAGCAGAATGGGATATTGGGAGTGGGCTGCTGGCTCGGACGTGCAGGTGGATCAGGTGAGGCCACCCCCTTTCCAATGCCAGGTTCCTCAATGAGGCACTGAGTGCTGTTAATTATGGACCCCCCCCCCCCCCCACCCCCAAACCCCCCCCCTCCCCCACCACCCCCATCCCCTTGGGGAAGGGCACTAAATCCCACCTGACCATACATACACCATCATTGCGATTCCAGTGACATCATTTGACCATTGTCAACTTGATTTGTCCAGAGGTTTAAATTAATGCAGAAATACATTCAATTGCTGTGTCAGAACTACTTCTGAAAAACTAGTTCACTTCAACGTTTAACGAAGAAAGAGCATCGAAAGTACAGCAATGCACACAAACTTGTATGGGTTCTGACATTTATGTGAAGCTCACTTCCTGTTGATTGTCATGGATACGATGTGGTCTTCAGAGAGCCCAGCGCCAGCAATGCTAAAACAACTGCCTGACACAACTTGTTTCTCTTTCAGGGGAATTTACTCATTGCTCAATTTGCGACAAGCCGTTGAAGGCCTTTTACAAGCTGAATAGCAGAGAGAGCTGTCAACTGGGGCAGAGGAGTCTTATTTATAAAAATGTTATTATCTTGTTTTCTCAGTGCACAAATTGAAACAGTATTTAACTGTAAATATCATTGAAGTGATAATATTATTATAAATTTGCGGTATTATAGCGAGGGCTTCTCTCCTCACAGTATGCAACAATTAAAAGGAAAATTCAATTCCCTACCACAGGATTTTCTATTCCCTAATGGGAAGTATAGAAATTCTAAGGGCTTGACAGTGAAGAAGTAGGATTTTCCATGTGGGGTGCAATTTGCAGCAGAATTTGATTCTTCCACCTCCTTGTCTCTTACTCTGTCTGTCAATATTGAAAACGAGAACGAGCTTATTCTCACATATTTCTCATCCTGCGTGCGTTGGCAACAATTGATGCAAGAGAATCACGTGCACCTCTGATGACTGGTGTTTTAAAGAGCCGGGAGGACGTTCAATTTTTAATGTCTGGTTTTCTTTACTGCAATCGATGGCAGAGGGATCAATTCCAATAGCTCTGCTCCCAAATTGAAAACCTGGCTGTATTTTCTTAAAAAGAAAGCTTCAACAGATTGGCCTAGCTCGCCAACAGAAAGGCTGTCAGCGAATTTCCTCTTTTCTGGGGAGGGGCAGGGGGGGAGGGGGCACCCAACAACACCATGGGGGGGGGGGGGCACCCAGCAACACCATGAACACACGAGTGGGCACCCAAAATATTTACACAGTTCCAACACCATGAAATGGGCTGGCTTGGGCTTGCACTCGAAAGGTAGATGCAAGTCCCGCAACACAGCACTTAGCACTGGAGCAGGGAGTCAGGTTGTAAATTCGTCACCCTTTAATGGACTCTCCAATTAACTTCTCTGCATGGGATAAATGGGCCATGGAAATTCTCCAGTGGGCTCCATATTGCCCACTGCCTCCGTCATGGGGCTGTCGCAGCTTCCATTGCCATCTCGACAGTTTTTTCTTAGCTCCTCCCTCTGTCTCTGGAGCTCAGATGCGATGATGCACTTCAACTTGTCCATCAATGCCTGGGTCTGTGCTGGGAGGTCTGCGGGGTCAACCCTCATCGATTCTGTGCCTCCACTGAGGTTCCCTGCTTCAACGCTGAGGTTTGGATCTGTCAACTTCAATCCAATTTTTTCATAGCTTCCAACGTTAATTATTTACAAAATGGATGTGTCTAAATTCCAGAAATGGAATCCTATACAGTTTCACCCCTGGGGTTTTGCTTGCTGAAGAAAATAGGAATACAATGGTGTGTTTTCCTGCAACTATTGGGAGTGTCCTTCTGGAAATAAGACCATAAGGCAGAGGAGCAGAATTAGGCCATTCAGCCCATTGAGTCTGCTCCGCCATTCAATCATGGCTGATATGTTTCTCATCCCTATGCTCCTCCCCTCTCCTCATAACTCCTGATCCCCTTATTAATTAAGAACCTATAGTTCTCTGTCTTAAAGACACCCTGTGATTTGGCCTCCATAATCTTCTGCGGCAAAGAGTTTCTCAGATTCACCACCCTCTGGCTGAAGAAATTCCTCCTCACCTCAGTTTTAAAGGATCGTCCCTTCAGTCTGAGGCAGTTCCCTCGGGTTCTTGTTTTTCCTACTGGTGGAAACATCCTCTAATGTCCAATTTGTTTTGATATGCTTCTCAAACTCACATTGTCACCTCTGTTTTTGTATTTATTACATTCTCTGCTATCTTAATTTTTAAATCCACGACACCCGTGATTAAATCTCTTCAAGTCCTCACCCTTTCCTATGTCTGGGACGTACTTTAGAGCTACCAACTTGTGAGATTTCAGTGTTCCTCTCAACAAGGTCGTCTGTGCATTTCCAACTCCCTTTGCCCCACCATTGGCAGTTATGCCTTCACCTTGCAGGGCCTTTAGCTCCTTGAATTCCTTCCCCAGACTACTTCTGCTCTCCAGCTCTTACTGTTCCTTTAAGATGCTTTGACTAAGCCTTTGGTCACTGGTCATGATTTCTCTTCTTTGGCTTGATATTAAATTCTATCTGCCAAAGCTCCCAGGAAGGCCAGTGGGGTCTTTTACAACCTTAAGGGTGTCATTTAAATGCAAGTTGCTGCTATTTCTTTGTTTTGTGACTCTTTGTCCCATTGTCCTGCTGAATGAGACCATTCTGTTCGCAATTCCAAACAGAAAAAGAGAGACATCTTGGAGGGTCGCCAACAGTACTTTAAGCATAATTGGTATTGGCTATCTCGCCCCTTGCTGTTGACATATGATGAGCTATTTGCGGAGAACATCTGCTAATCATGTAAATGAGCTGATTTATATTATGGGGCAATAAGCAGTTTTACCTCCCAATCTGGAAACAGTGCCTTATAAGCAGTGTTGTTGTGCTGGAATTATTGGCTCCTATGCCCGGTGCTATATTGACCTTGTCTCTTTTACTTCATTCTGGAATTTGCATAATGTGACAAATTACAGCATCAACCTTGTGAAGTGAGGCAACACAAACTAAACAAGCTGGTCAAGGCCATGACACACGGACAGACGAGTTGTTGTTTAGCCAACCCAAAACAGATGACAGTTTAATTTGTAAGCCATTATTCCTTGAGACGTGGGAGACGTCATTCAATAGTGTGGTACCTTGCAACAGTATATCTCCTTGCACATACTACTAATCGGAAATGACCTAACATAATCCAATGATCTTCCTGCAGGTTTGATAAATATGAACAGTGGGGGAGGTTTCAACAGGTTGTGTCAGCAAAGTTCAGTGACTGGCAGCCAATCAGAGGGAGGAGGCCAAATTGGCCACCGGTCCTCAACAGCATCGATTGGTAGGCTGTGGATTAAACCACGTGTCCACAAAGCCTGCTAGCTCCAAGACACTAGAGAGATGTTGAGCAAGTTGGGCCTATACTCATTGGAGTTTTTGAGAGTAAGAGCGATCTTATTGAAACATAAGGTTCTGAGCGAACGAGACAGGTTAGGTGGTGGGGGGATCTTTCCAATTATGTGAGAATCTATATCTCAGAGGGGGGGGCGCAGAGTTTAAAAATAAGGGGTCTCCCATTTCAGATGGACATGAGGAGGAATTCCTTCTTCAAAGAGTCATTGTGTTTGAAATTCTCTTCCATGGAGACCTGTGGAGGCTGGGTTATTGAATCTGTTCAAGGGTGAGTAGGACAGAATTGTGATAGATATGGGAATCAAGGCTTCTGGGAGAACGACAAGAAAGTGAAGTTAAAGCCATAGTATGAACAGCCATGGTCTTATCAAATAATGAGGCAGCTCATTGTGACAAACAGCCTACTCCTGTTCTAAATTTACATATTTATAGAGCAGGAGGCCATTCGGCCCATTGAATCTGCACCGGCTCTTGGAAAGAACATCCTACTTAAGCCCACACTTCCACCCTATCCTCATAACCCAGTAACCCCACCTAACCTTTCTTTGGACACTAAGGGCAAGTTAGCATGGCCAATCCACCTAACATCTTTGGACTTGAGGGAGGAAACCGGAGCACCCGGAGGAAACCCATGCAGACACGGGGAGAAAGTGCAGACTCCATACAGTGACCCGAGCCAGGAATTGAGCCTGGGACCCTGGAGCTGTGAAGCAACAGTGCTAACCACTGTGCTGCCGTGTTTCTACATCTTATGTACTGGGGGCCAGGCTTAGTTCAGGTCAAACTCCGAGAATTAGGTCGGTTGTTGGGAGTTGGAAGGGAGCGGTCGATCTTCAGGAGGGGTGGATCTGGAATGGCAGGGATACGGGTGTGATTATGTGAAGCCCAGAGAAGCATTAAAGCACCACCTGGACCCAAATAGTTTATTTAAAAAAAAATACAAAAGCAAAGTATTGTGGCTGTTGGGAGAAAATGTTGGAAATATTTAACAGGTTAGGCCACATCTGTGGAGACAGAAACAGAGTTAATGGCCAGTATTATTTGTGCCTCATGTCTTCTCAATGTCTCAAACTGACCTAAGGTGTTGGACTGGAGTCATCCTTGAGAATGCATCTCCACTGCCTAACTACACTGAAGCTTTCCAAAGTTTCTTACTTAATACTTGCTTCAGGGATAGACCTAGTTGTCATATTGACAGGAGCTTATTGTCCTATAAATATTTACTAGAAAATGCCCTACAGTATATTGTCTAAACCATGGGATGAAAGCCTCCTCTTTTGTTATCCACCTGCCGACAGCTCCTAGAGCCTTTGCACATAGCCACTCCCTTGATCACGAGGCCTTTACATGATCTTTCCTTTCCTCATTTCATGCTATTCCCTCTGATCAGTTTCATCCTCCCAAGAAATGTTGGGGGCAGGATTCTCTCAGCACACGCCGGGCCGGAGAATCGCTGGGCCGGGCGCGAATCGTGCGATGCCGCCCCGACTCCGGTCCGCCGATTCTCCGGCGAACAGAGAATCGGCGATGATTCTCCGTCCGGGATGGGCGCAAAACATATCCGAGTCTCGTCAGCGCCGTCCACGTGTGGTGTTACCCGCGGGACCTCGGCATGCATCTTTTCAGGGGTGCCTGGTTGGGGGGGGGGGGGGGGGGGGAGTGGGGGTCCAACCCCGGGTGGGGGGGGAGGGGGGGGGTGCCGCCACTGTGGCCTGGCCCGCGATCGGGGCCAGACTCTCGGGCTGGGGGCCTCATTTGCTCCGCGCCAGCCCCTGTATCCCTACGCCATGTTGCGTCAGAGCCGGCGTGGACAAGGAAGCCACCGTGCATGCGCGCATCTGCACCAGTCGCAGTGCGCATGCGCAGACCCACGGCTCCCATTTGACGCCGGTATCGGCGTTTACGACAGCGCCAACACTTAGCCTCAGGATCAGAGAATCCCGCCCTCCATCCCCAGCTTTCAACTCACTTTCAGAGACTCCATTATTTTAGTTATCAATTGTTTATACCCAATGATGTCTGTGAGGTGCGTTAATGAGCTATTTAAATCGTTATTCCACCCAGCTGTTCTTTAATTGCACAATGATGATTCACTAATGTAACTCCTATTCTATTCCTACATACTATTAACTTTCACATTCTGGCAGACATTTCGATTAAGCAAGGTTACATGAAAAGCCTAAAAGAGCTTTGTATTATGGTTATCAATTTGTGCATTTACCCAACTATGGCCCCCTTTTTTTTGGCTAACTACCATTACTTAGGTATAATCATTCCATGAGATTTCCTTCTAATGAAACAAAACTCTAAGCACTTTCCAGTAAAAATGAAACTTGCACCACTAACCCGTTCTCTATTTCAAACCAATTATATATTTTATACTATGCATACGGTTAATTTTGAATGTTGCCTTTGTCCCCAAAGTCTGTGACCATCCTCTTCACTGCCAACCAACCACGTTTTTGAGTTCTGACTCATTTGCAAACTTTGAAATCATGCCCTGTATACGTATCCAAATCCAGGTCATTAAGAAAATTAAAAAGAACAGTGGTCCTTAAACCACTTTTGGTTTGGTGACAGCACTGCACACTTCCTTCCAGACTGGAACACAATTACTCACCATTAGTCTGAATTCTGTCCCTTAACTGATTTATATCCATGCTTCTGCTGCCCTTTAATTTGAAGGGCGTCAATACCTTGTTCTAATAACATTCAAATAATTACTCGGTGATATTTCTATCACTTGTGGTTTGAATCAGGATATTGATCCAATTTCAATTTATTTTCAAAAGAAAAGGACAAATAGAAACTTGATGTGATCATCAGGATTTTATGAAGCAGGAAATGACTCCTGTGTTGATTAAACATTGAAGCTGGAGGCTTGACTATTGAATCGAAGCGCAGAAGCCACTTACTGGTAAAGACCCTGGTGACAAAATAAAATGTTATTGCCATAAAACGGCATTTTAAAAGTTTGAGAAAATTTTACGTTTTCATTGTAAAATTAGAGTCCATGATGTGAGATAGCGCCGCAGTCCACAACACAGGGTGATGATGGTGGGGAACAGTCTCGAATCTTCAAATTCCGAGGCACCACATTTCTATCCACACTCATGAAGTTCGAAGAGATTGTCATCCTGGGTCAGCTCAACCCCTGTTAAGCTCCACTGGTGTTGATTTCATCCTGCATATACAGCAGGACCCAGTTGGCAACATTTCCATCTAGCCAACTACATTAAGTTGCACTGGACCCTCAGGCGTTGCAAAGATGGCAGGGAAATGGGCACCCACTTCAGTGCATCACACAGATTCTCAAACTGCACTCTTATAGCAGTTAAGTGCAATTAGACACATGCCCATGTCCAATGTTCACCTTTGAACATTGTTTAACTTCACTGCATTCAATACAATAAATCAAGAGGCAAATTCCATTGAGAGCCAGCAGCACAATCTCGATACAATACACAAAATGTATGGCAATTGATTTTTAAAAAAAATAAAATAGGAAATGAGTTGGAATTCAAAGATTTGCAAAGCACTTATTTTATCTGTAGTATGCAGAAATCCAGCTTTTAACTGAACATTTCTTGCCAAGATACTTAATTGCACACAACTTAACTCTATTACACTTGATACACAGGAAATCAGATGCTGGAGTTCAATTAGTCGTGCTAAGTGACTCTATGAACCTAGGATGTGTTCTGCATATAAATGGCCAAATATTGTTGTGCATTATATGCAAAATATCAATGTGCTGCTCATGGTAATTTAGTTGATGAATCTAAAGATTAAAGTCTACACTTTTGTATTATTATCACAGGTAGAGAGAATCTTTATATATTAGACTGAGGCAATGATGAATAGGAACAATAAAATCAGATATGGTGAAAACGTACAACTCAATTTCTTTTTTTAAAAATTGAAAGCAAGGGTAAATAGAAAGAAACGTTATCAAAGCTGAGGGACCATTGCCATCAAGATTCTTGCTTCACAACCGGAGAATAGGACAATAGGACACATGCCTGCTTCTTAGTAAATTCAAAATACCTTATTAGATTTCAGCTAGATTGGAAAAGAAGATTTGAAGCCTAGTGCACTCATACACAATGCTTTCTTCTGACCTATCTAATGAATAGTGGTGTAACGGTGAAGAGAAAAAAGTTAACTGGGTGGAAAAGAATCAATATAAATCCTCAAAATTTATAGTGGCAAAGACTCAAACATACCCCTGCTGAAGCTCCTGTCATTCTTGATACAGATTTCCGGATATACCCTCAAATGGTTCTATAAACATTGCACAATGTGTTTCAATTATTACCATTCACCCTCATTCAGAAGGGGAGATTTTCCATAGTGCTCATGGTGTAAACCCGGCTTCAATAAATCAACTGGTCATTGTGCACCTTGCCTGAGGTCCCTTTACATTGAATTTTCGTGCCAGGTCATTGAAGATGTTCCCTGCTCCAAAATAACAGACATCATTTATTTGTACGATAATGGTTTCAGCTACTGAAGACCAGCAACCTTCACAATTAAATTCAAAAGTTTCAAGAAAAAGGCGTACTAATTCTGCTAGCGCTGAAAGTAAAAATCTGCCTGAAACAGTGAATAATTCAAAATAATTATGAATAATTACCTGAGAAGAGGATTTTGAATTGAGGCCTCACATGTGTACATAGAGCTATTTATATTTCTCTTAAGTGTCAAACTTCTTGAATTGGACATTTGTGATGAATGTTGGAAATTGTTATATATTATATTTGTTGCAGTAATGTTATTAAAAACCTTGGTTGCAGATAAATAGTATAGTCACAGTGGTCCCAGATGACAATCGGCTGCTTTCCCCTCTGAGGTGGTGGGGAGGTTTAACTGAGGTATCACCACACCTCAGGTGAGAGGCAAGGCCGAGAAGGCAAGCTTTAATGAATAACCTTACAGGGATTGAACCTGTGCTGTTGGCCTTGCTCTGCATCACAAACCAGCTGTCCAGTCAACTGCGCTAAACTGGCCCCTTAAGATACATAGACAGGCAGCATGTCTGCTAAAGCTGTGATTAAGGGGTCATAAAAGTAAGTTACTCATTGATTTTAACCATTTATATCTTTACAGCTGGATAGCTAATAGAACATTGTTTTGATTTTGGAGGATCCCTGGGGTGTAGATAATTTATGTCCTGGATAAACAGGTCATGGGACATCTTAGTGGGAGGAGACTGAAGAATGCCTTATGATGTAATTAAGAGGTGGAGCCTGGTCTGGCTGTAATTTTGCAGTTTGCCATAGGATTTTAATTTGACAAGACGGGGTTTCAGCTGGCTCCTGGAAGGTTCTCTCCAAGGTCTCCGCACAGAGAAATGCAAGTACACCTGATTGCTAACTTTGTTTATAAGTGGGTTTTGAACTACATTGGTTTGCTTAAATGGAATGTTATAGCCCACAGGTAACTTACGGGATGGGAACAATTAACTTCCCCGTGAACCTTGCAGAATATGAGCTCTCCTGTAAAAATGGAGGGTGACCTCTAAACAGTGTATAGCTGTAGGGTATATAAGGCTGGCCAATTAGGCACCAGCAGGCAGAGCCAGTTGGGATCTACCGTGTGATATATATAATAGTTAGTGTAAATAAGTTAAGTGTCTTTGAACTACTCAGTATGGACTCTGTTGTATCCTTATAAAAAGTATATATATATTGCAGGTGTAGGGAGTAAGTTAAAGTATTTTTCCTTTTATTTGAGGACTGCTTGAACAATAAAACTTACTTTATTGCTAATGTGATTGATTCTATGTTTAATTAAAGTTTGTTTTCACATAAAAGGTACATATTGGCCATTGTTATCACTCCTGGGGAGAAGCAGCCTTAAAGTTTTACAAATTGCAGATCGTTGGGTTTCATGCCTGGGATTGGGCAGCACGGTAGCATAGTGGTTAGCACAATTGCTTCACAGCACCAGGGTCTCAGGTTCGATTCCCGGCTTGGGTCACTGTCTGCGCGGAGTCTGCACATCCTCCCCGTGTATGCGTGGGTTTCCTCCGGGTGCTCCGGTTTCCTCCCACAGTCCAAAGATGTGCAGGTTAGGTGGATTGGCCATGATAAATTGCCCTTAGTGTCCAAAATTGCCTTTAGTGTTGGGTGGGGTTGCTGGATTATGGGGATAGGGTGGAGGTGTGGGCTTGGGTAGGGTACTCTTTCCAAGAGCCGGTGCAGACTCGGTGGGCCGAATGGCCTCCTTCTGCACTGTAAATTCTATGATTCTAACCCATTATCCATATTTCATATTTTAATAAGGACAAGGGGATTCCACAGCGTGTAAAATACAAGAAGCAAAGTTTTTATTTGTGGTACAATATGTACACAGCCTGGTAGATCCCTATTGGATTCCCTTTTGGTCGGTGCTTTATTGGCCGACCTTTTATACAGAGGTGAGAGAGACCCCTTCGCCTGCCCCTATTGGGAGAGATCATATGCCGCATGGGAAGGGGAAGATAATCATTCTCTGCCTGAGTGTAAGAACAGTGCCACTTACTTCCAACTAATTTGATAGATTAGGACCTTGAAACAGGCACATTTTCAATACTGGTTATTAACTTCATGAAATTATTTTTTAAAAGATAAATTTGGAAACATTTGACCTTCAGTTTGAAGTTTTGGTGGAGAGGGGGTGGTGGGGAGGTTGTGAGGTGACAGCACACACAAGGGTGCACTGCCTGACTTTGGTAAACTGCTAAACCTGGTTGGGTATCCAGACTGTATTTCCTGCTGTCAAACTTCATTTAAGAACAATGGAAAGATGTCGTCTGAGACCCTGGAAATTGTTTTCCCAGCCAGACGGTGAGCTTTGAGGGCATGGAGGAATCGGCAAAATAGCAAGGGGCTGTGTTGGGATAGATCCCGACAAATTCCCGGAACCACAGAAGTTGCCCAGAGACAGGCCAGAATGTGAATCAGCTTCTCACTGAACAGATGTCAACTTAAATGATGAAGTCCACAATTAGAGGTGATTTAGAGGGTAGTCCAGTAGCAGAGGAGTTACCCCACTGCATAGAGAGGCCAGCACCTCAGTGGAAGCAACCTCCATGCAGCAAGATGGTGGTAGGGGAGGGTGGGGGAGGGGAGGGGGTGAGGTGGCATTCCATCAGAATCAGAGATTCCAACCCCAGGGAGGGGGAACGTCAACAGTAAAGACCACAATACAAGGAACCGACTGGCTTGGCCCCTCTGAATTTACAGAATAAATTCATGCCCAGATGGTTCTTCCATTTCCAGCCGTACGCACGTTCTCAGATCGGCCTCAGAAGTTCCTAGATCTCCTGGTGGGGCTGCTGAAGCTCCAGAGCTGCAAGGCCTGTCATTAGGCCAGCTACACTGGAAGCCCACTTGTTGTCCTCAATAGAACAGGGAGCAGGGAGCAACCAATTATGAGACCCTCTCAGAAAACAGTGCCCTCTGGCAAGTGTGGGTTCAGGGGTTTCCATTTGTTCTGAAATTCAGGATCTCGAAGTCTGTGGGGAAATCCTGCCCCTGATGTAAGTTCAATTAGAGGTCTGCCCAAGATTCCAAATGGCTGAGGAGTCATAATTGACTCCAAACTGGATTTTGGAGGGAAGGTATTTTTGGCAGGAAATTCCCATCTCTGGCTCCCAGTCCCCAACCAGAGGAACAGGATGTTGCTCAAATGTTCCATCCTTTCTTTAGAGCAGGCTGCCTTAATGCATTTCTACAGATGCCCCAACTATTCAATGAACTAGCCCCTGGAAGTTAGGATGGGGTTAACACTTTTGATTCAGGTACCTGGAATTCTTATTCTGCCATTCTTTCGCAGCTAGTGAGATAAGCATTAACACTTAGAACATAAAACATAGAACAGTACAGCACAGAACGGGCCCTTCGGCTCTCGATGTTGTGCCGAGCAATGATCACCCTACTCAAACCCACGTATCCACCCTATACCCGTAACCCAACAACCCCCCCTTAACCTTACTTTTTCGGACACTACGGGCAATTTAGCATGGCCAATCCACCTAACCCGCACATCTTTGGACTGTGGGAGGAAACCAGAGCACCCAGAGGAAACCCACGCACACACGGGGAGGACGTGCAGACTCCGCACAGACAGTGACCCAGCCGGGAATCGAACCTGGGACCCTGGAGCTGTGAAGCATTTATGCTAACCACCATGCTACCGTGCTGCCCACTAATTTAAGGTCAATATGTATTGTCTGCACATTCTCCTTGTGTCTGCGTGGGTTTCCTCCCACAAGTCCCAAAAGACGTGCTTGTTAGGTGATTTGGACATTCTGAATTCTCCCTCAGTGTACCCGAACAGGCGCCGGAATGTGGCAACTACGGGCTTTTCACAGTAACTTCACTGCAGTGTTAATGTAAGCCGACTTAATTCTAATTATTATTATTAGAATTCATTCCACCATGAAAAGTAACTGGTGTTGCATCATATGTTATGATATGGCAGGTGGTTATTGTTGTGCTAACCAAACACCAAAGGGAAACTTGGCAAGCAATCACAATGATTTTCCATTGGTATATTATTATGAGAAAATAGATTGAAATCAGGAGTCATAAATTCCACTTTTGGAGATTTTAAATAGTAAATTAAAAAATGTAATAGCAAAGCAAAAGAAAAATTAAACACACAAGATTACACTTACTCAGTTAGAATTTGTCTTCCAGAACACTTCCCCAACAGATTATTACTTGGTTGAACTCAAAAATAACTCAGCCAATTACGCAACAATTCCTATATAAACTTCGGGGCGAATTCTCCATTTGAGAGACTAAGTGCTGACGAAGGGACCGAATCGAGAGAGTTCTATGTGGACAAAACCGATGCCAGTCCCAGAGAGATTCAGTTCCCGTTAATGGACCAGCATAGGTGCCACGTAGAACTCAAGCAATTCCAATGCCTGCTGACCCTCAACCCAGCCAAAATGATGGCTTTGGTTGTGCTGGAGCATGCCCAACCCGTTTATGAGTCAGCTATGACGAGAGGGTACCTATTGGGGTGGCCTGGGGGGGCAGGCACCCATATGACCCATGGTGCTCGGTTCCCAATGGGCAGTCAGCAGCATGTGCAGCCACGTGACTGCCTTGCAGGCTGCGGCAATGGTGGTCCAAGGTCGGCTACCCTGACCCCACGACCCACCTCCTGGTCGCTCCCCCCACTACTCTCTCAGGCTCCGGAAGATGCCCCCCCCCCTCCCCCCCCCCGGCAGTGGCACATCTCCAGCATATTATAGTGATGTTCGACTCTGTACCCCCTCCCGCAACCTCAGCAGCCACGGCGCCTATGTCGCTATTTGAAACACCACAAGTGAATCTCGCTGTCAGTAATTCCTCCCAGTAGATGCGGATCATCATGGACAGCCTGGAAATGTTGGTGGGCCCATTAACGATAGGCCAATGGCCTTTATTATGCAATTAGCATGTCCACTCCGTGGTGTGGCGTAGAACACATTCATGCCATTGTCGAAGGACCGGAGCATGTAATTCTGTTTGCCATTCGGCATCAACCTCAATTTTTGGCTGATTCCAAATTCTCAGCCCAATCGTGTTTCCTGACTCCGGCGTCGGCCGACAGAGAATCCCACCCTTAATCTATAAAACAAACTCTGGTAATGTTACCACTAGGCACAGCCCACTGTTGTGGCAGGGAAGAGATGTCATAGGGCTTCTCTCTCTCTCTATCATTCGACAATGGAAACTCAAAGCTTTAAACCAAACTCTTCTTTCTGGAACAGGGGTGGCTGAAGGTTGCTCACTTTACCTCTGTCTCAGCACAGCAGTCAGTTCAGGATCTTACATGACCACACACTTTGGCATAGCTTCCAACCTCCCTTTAACTATATTTTGTCCTCTTTCCCAATTGTCCTTATCCCTCTTTAAAATATATCTTTGCTCGACTATAAAAACCTTGTACGTACTCGTTACGGCGACTACTTTCATGTACAGTAAAATTGAATAACTTTTCCTTATTTAATATAAGCTTTGTTAAATTGTAAGTTCCTGCTTATATCCCATCGAAAGTCAACAGCTAAAAATCTAAATCCTCACTTTTCTCCAAATGCAAATTTCTCTGCCTGTCGTGTTTACTTGTAGAACTTCCAACTTGGCCCTATTCATTTCAGATGTCTGTTTTTCACACTTAGCCCCTTGATGGTCTCAATCCCATAGATACTCAGTCCCCTCCTTAATTAAATTAGCCACACACAGCCCCGGCAATCTTACTTTACAGAATACCACAGTGCCCAAGAAATATTGAAAATATTTTCTTTGCAAAGTTGCAAACATAGGTATGGTCATCACTAATGCAGTGTGCTATGTCAAATATGAGAGCAATAGATATTGGAGACACAAGATTGCTCACTGTAATTTATATGTTCTATCATGCAAATGTGCAGTTTACAAGGATCTAAGTTTTTAAAAAAATCAAATTTTCAAGGTATGATGAAAGTTAGTCAAATGTTCAATATGCAGACATTCTGAAATGCATTTGCAGCTTAAACTTGACAAATATTAATCCAGTGTTCATGTTTCATGAGTGTCAAATCCATATCAATAAGAGTTTAAATGAATGCACGTCGGTGTTTAGCTATCATCTCAGTGTAACTAAGGTTCTTTTTCCATCATAGTTAATTACCAAAGTGCTCAATCTTCTTCCTTACATGCTTTAAAAAGACTATTGCCACACTAATGTTCAAAATGATTTTTGTTCACCAAGAGATCGATGTCAGATTTGGGAAGGGATGTGGCATCACACATGGTCACAATCGACATTGCTTGGTTAGATAGGATGAAAGCTCTGTCGACATTGCATCAGCAATCTTGCTTGAATTTCAACTCAACAAAACCACCTCCACCAGTCCCAGTGCCACATTTCTATTTTCTACACTAGCTTTCCATATGGTCAGTCGAAGCAGGATTGGTCAACTGGAATTGAGTTATGGGTAGTTTTACAATCCACTGTGATCTGGAATAAGGTTGTTAAAAGTTTGGAGGTTCTCCTCCATTTATCGACCCTGTTTGTGAGCTTGCGTGCAATGGATCATCTCCAAATGTTGTTTGGGCTTCACACAAAGCATGGAGACCATTCAGTCCAACATTGAATAACTCATTAACACATTAATTATGCAGCCATCAACAAATCTGGCAATTCACACTGCCATCCTGGAAGCTTCATTAGCTGTCGCCATAGCTCCAGGGAGTCGTGCTGTTTCCTTAGTTTCACATCATTCCTGCAATCTGTTTTTGTGCAGAGCTGCAGCACTTTGAAAATTTCACCCGTGCAATGCTCCTGTTGTTCTGTCCCAGGATGAGAGCATGCCTGTCCCCTGCCACCCACTTTCCTGCTGCTAGTGCTGCATGGCTGATGCACCATCAATTGGACTCGAGTCGTAGTGAAGTTCCAAACAACAGGCTTTAATACACTAGATGTGAGCCCGGCAGTGGTCGTACAGAGAAAGGCCGACTGCCAGCCAACACGAGCTCTTATACCCTGCCTTGTAGGCGGAGTACCAACCTCTCAGCCAATCGGCGGGGAGTCACATGACCAGCCACAACCAATTGGCAGAGAGGCACATGACTTGCCTGGGCCAATGGGCAGCGAGGCTGCTGTATCAATGGCAGCCTGGTTCTCCGGTAATATGATCTCTCTAGCCATACTACCACAATGGCTAACTGGGCTTGGCTACCTCAGCCCAAACTAAAATACTGCAGTTAGACCTTTGAGACCCAGATCTGCAGCAAATTGTCCTCCACAGCCATCAAAGGAAGCTCAGTAGCCTTCGACCTTTCAAGCAGCAACCACTGGGGAACAATTCTGTAGGATCACTAGGATAAGTAAACAAGCACACAAGATGGACCCTGAGGGATTTTACAAGGTGGGTTCTTGTAACTTTTTGTCAAATATTATACACACATGGAATTGAGTTGTTCACTGTTCTTCTGCAAATCATGCTGTGTTAATATTTCTGGTGAAGTGAGCTGGGTTCACAAGCTGGTCTGAAGGAAAGCATGGATGGAGTTAATAGGGACAGTGCAGGACTGGTGATATACTGGCACTTTTGTTTAAGTAATTTAACAAGCTTTTCAATATTGCACAGGAGACCGATCCAATGTGGTGGATTGCGCACTTCTGGCACAGAATACCAAATAGGATCCTGAGGCCTGTAATATTTTGAGGCCTAAGCTTTTTACCAATTATGTAATTATATGTAATTAATGTTCTCATCTAAGTCAGATACATACTGTGTCAGATGCAGAATAATGAACTGTCTGTTTAAAACGGGCAGAATTCTCCATTTGGGTAGAGTTTCCCACTGGAGCTGAATTGCACCTGATTTGCGCTCATGCTGGGAGCACAAATCAGGAAACGATTCCCAATCCTTAGCCGTGCAAAATTTTGCCTGGTGAGGATTTTTCCCGAGGGAATCCCACCATCAGGCCTCCATTTTGAGTAGATGACCCGATAGTGAGGTCCAGCAGCTGGGCCTACTTCCCCCGCAGTGCAATTCACCCCCTACCCCTCCCCCACCCCACCAAGACTATATCACTACCTGCCCCCCCATTTCCCCCCCCCCACCAGAGACCTAATTAAACAGACGC
This sequence comes from Scyliorhinus canicula, assembly GCF_902713615.1. Lineage (NCBI taxonomy): Eukaryota > Metazoa > Chordata > Chondrichthyes > Carcharhiniformes > Scyliorhinidae > Scyliorhinus > Scyliorhinus canicula. The sequence goes on from NC_052161.1 coordinate 22,700,641, forward strand.
CCCCCGAGCGTAATTAAGGAGACCCCTCAGAGACCCCTTAATTAAAGAGACACCCGCAGAGCCCCCCCAGAGGAGAGACATCTGTCCAAACCTGAGCCTATCCAGCCTCTCTTCATAGCTCAATTATTCCATCCCAACATCCTAGTGAATCTCCTCTGTACCCTCTCCAGTGCAATCACATCCTACCTATAGTGAGCTGACCAGAACTGCGCACAGAACTCCAGCTGTGGCCTAACCAAAGTTTTGTCCCGCTCCAACATTACCTCACTGCTCTTATAATCAATGCCACAACTGATAAAGGCAAGTCCCTCATGCCTTCTTAACTCATCTGACCAACCCAATTATATTTTCCTGGAACCTTTCACCTTCTTCCTCACTGTTGTTTTTATAAATGTTTTTTATTGGGTTTTTGAACAAAGTATATTTACCATTATGTACACAGGATAAGAAACATATATATATTACATATATTCCTGAGAAAGATAAGATCATCCTCCTTGGGCACTTCAACATTAGGGTTGGAAAGGACTCCCAAATCTGGAATGGAACCATCAGAAAGGAAGGAGTTGGGAATTGCAACTCCAACGGGGTTCCCCCGTTCGCCAAATGCATGGAATACCAGCTTGTCATCACCAACACACAGGGCGGGATTCTCTGACCCCCCCGCTGGGTTGGAGAATCCCCGGGGGAGCGGCGCGAAACCCACCCCGCTGCCCCGACGATGGCTGCCGTATTCTCCAGCGCCATTTTTTGGGCAGGGGCGGGATTCACCCAACGCCGGTCGGGAACCGTTGGCAGCGGCCCCCCGGCAATTCTCCAAGCCCTGATGGGCTGAGCGGCTGTCCGTTTTTGCCCAGTCCTGCCGGTGTGGGTTACGCATTGCCTCACACGGTGGGTCCTGGCAGATAGGTCGGCGGACGTGGTCCTTGGGGGGGGGTGTGTGCAGGGGGCCCGATCCCGGGGGCCCCCAGGGTGGCCTGGCCTCCGATCAGATCCACCAATCTGCAGGCAGGCCTGTGCCGTGGGGTCACTCCTTCCTTCCGTGCTGGCCCCTGTAGGACTCCGCCATGGCCGGCGCGGAGAAGAGCATGCGCCAAAATACGCCAGCTGGTCTGCGCATGCGTGGAACCACGCCGGCACTTCAGTGCATGCTGAGATCATGCAGTCCCTTTGACGCTGGCTGGAGCGATGCCAACCCCTCTGGCGTCCACCTTTTCCCCGAAAGTGCGGAATTCCGACTTTCGGGGGCTGTTGATGCCGGAGTGGTTGGCGTCGGTTCTCCCGCCGGCATGGGGACTTAGTCCCCCAGAAGGGAGAATCCCGCTGACTGTATTTCAAATTTCATTAATGTATCAAGTTAACTATCAGGTTTTACTTTCTTATCTTGGTGAGAGAAACATTTTTTTCCAGGCCAAGCTGAACATGTTCTGCTCAGTTTAGATCCCTGGAAGCAACTCTTTTGTCCAGACAGACCTGGCCCTTCCCATTAGCTACATCAGCTGCATTCAAAGTACACAGCATTATTTTGTCTCACATTATGGTGTGCCTTGAATCTTATTTAGCCAGGCTCAAACTCTTACAACACTACATTAGCTCTCTATCTGCAAACAGGTAAATTGGCTTTTAATATCTATTAGCAAAATACTTCCCCCGTAAAAATCTCTGGTGAACTCAGTTTTAATCACAGCTCTAGCAGACTGCCTCGAAGCATTTTAATCTATGTTATTAAAACTATTACCCCAAAAATACGAATGATAAAATACAACAATTTTCCTATGTTTATCACACCTGTTTGAACTAGTCTCACCAGCTTGATGAATCATAGACTCTCTACAGTGCAAAAGGAGGCCATTCAGCCCATCGGATCTCCACCAACCCTCCAAATGAGCCCCTAACTTGGGCCCACTCCCCTGCTCTATCCCTCTAACCCCACCTAACCCGCACATTACTGAACAGTAAGGGGCACTGTTTGCATGGCCAATCCACTTAACCTGCACTTTGGACTATGGGAGGAAACTGGAGCAAGCGGAGGAAACCCATATCAAAATGGGGAGATCATGCAAACTCCACACAGTCATCCAAGGCTGGAATTGAACCCGGGTCCTTTGTGCGGTGAACAGCAATGCTAACCACTGTGTCACCGTGCCATCCGCCCAACACATAGACCGCCCACTGACTCTTGTAACAAACTAAAGGTGAAAAGATTTAAGGCTGTTGTATCTTTAAGAACGTTGGGATAGGTTGGCCACCTATGTAGTTGAGGAGAACTCTGGACCAAACATTTATCCCTGGAGTGGCAGAAACCCCTTGAGCATTGGACCTCAGACATGTCCATTTGGCAAGCACAATTCCTAGACTCTGCCTATGGGATAATGGTGTCTTCTGTGGACCCTTCTACCTCACCCTTCCTGCCGACCCTGCACCCTCTCTGTCTGCATCTCTCTTCCCACAGGTTGCTGCCCGCACACACCTGGCCACCTCTGCCTTCTGGCCCTCTGCTCCTCTTCGGAGGTGGTCTCTCCAAAAAAGTAGACAATCTCCACTTGCTGAAATATAGGTAGCACAGGTTGTAAACTGAAGGGGGCACTCAGCAGAAAGCCTCTAAGAAAGAATGTAACCCAAAGAAATCTCCAGAAAACACAGGAAATGCATTGACCTGTCTGAAAATTATCTCCAGTCAACTCACACATAAGCCATTGTTCTTGAAAATACAGAAAAATGTGTCATTTGAAACATGGAAGTCTGGCAATATCTGGTCTGAGAGAAACACGAGAGGATACAGGGAAAGATCCCACAAAAGGTTAATAGCAGCTGCAAACAGCAGGATTATAAAATGCAGATTATTTCTCACAAGCAGGTTTAGCTAACACACAGGTTTCATGTATTAAGCTAAAACAATGGCTCACACCTTCATTGAATGTAACTATTTTAGGAAGCATCTGGAAAAGCATGGATGAGAGTTTCAATTGAATTAAGTGACGAATGTTTAAAACAGGCAGGTCTTTCAAGTCATAACAAAGTGAAATTTTAGCATACAGTAAAAAGCAAAGGTTTCACACCTTCATTGAAATTATCTCTCTCAGTAAACAGCTGGAAAGGATAGATGATGTTCAGTTGATTTTGGTGTCAATTCTAAGTGTGAGATTCTACTAACATTGAGTAAATTAAAGAAAATTGGAGACAACCTGTCTATGAGAAACATAATTTAAAGTCAAAATCAAAGGCAAAGTTATGAGCTGGGGACAATTGGAAAATTAAACTATTTAAATGACACCTCTATTGAAACCAAAGCACTTTGAACATCACAAAGGACAATGTAATCAGATCTGAGAGGTGAGGACATGCACAAAATGAATACTTAGTTGTATTAGAATGTTTAGATCAAATATACTTTTAAACAATCAAAGTGGAAATAAGTTAATTTACAATAAGGTCAAAAAAACTTAACTGTTAGAAAGAGAATATAAACCCAGGGAGCAGGAGACTCAGAGAACTCAGAGAGAGGAGAGAGAAGCATATTTAGCTCTCACAGCTCGGTCATGGGAAAGACAAGACGAGCAGCCGAGCTTAAACAGCTATACATCTAAGGAAGACTAGAATTTAAACAGGAGTCAGAGTCAGCTGAGAGATAGCTAGCAGAACCAGCTCTCATAGCTCAATACATAGGATCGACAAGACACAGCAACAGAGCTAACCAGCGAACACATATCAAGAACACCAGACTTTAAAGAAGATTGATTGTCAAGGTGGGCCTGAAGGTCCCTTCAACCAACCAGCAGGATCCTGAAGCAAGATCTTTTTACCTTTCTGTAAAGAAAGTGTATGCAGCTTTTAAAAGAAAAAATATAATAATAAAATAACTTAACTTAACCTGAAAAAGTGGTTATTCCTAAAGTCTACTTTACTTACTTAGCAATGTAGGACCCAGGACATCGATGCTACTAAGTGGTAAGTAGATAAAATCTTCGGTGAAGGTATGGGTTATACCGGGGGATAACTTGAAAATATAGTTTGACCTGAATAGCACCCACCGAAGCCTGCATCGGACCGGTCAGGGAGTGAGAATCCCTGTTCACCATTTAGAATGTCGGCCCTTTTTGGTATAGGGGGAATTCTAACAATAGTGGTGAGTATCAAAATCACATATCGATGCTACCACCAAGAAAGCACAACAGCACCTATACTTCCTCAGGAAACTATGGAAATTCGGCATGTCCACATTAACCCTTACCAGCTTTTACAGTTGAACCATAGAAAGCATCCTATCTGGCTGCATCACAGCCTGGTATGGCAACTGCTCGGCCCAAGACCGGGAGAAACTTCAGAGAGTCGTGAACACAGCCCAGTCCATTACACAAACCTGTCTCCCATCCATTGACTCCATCTACACCTCCCGCTGCCTTGGGAAAGCGGGCAGCATAATCAAAGACCCCTCCTACCTGGCTCACTCACTCTTCCAACTTCTTCCATTGGGCAGGAGATACAGCAGTCTGAGAACACGCATGAATAGACTCAAAAACAGCTTCTTCCCCACTGTTACCAAACTCCTAAACGACGCTCTTATGGACTGACCTGATTAATACTACACTCCTGTATGCTTCACCCGATGCCCGTGTCTATGATGAGGTACCCAGTGGAGTCCAGCAGAGTCCAGTCATTTAAAATTCAGTAAACCAACATATAATACTCAATTTTTATACTAGATGTGGACCTTGTGTTGTCCTATTATGTATTATATATTTTCTTTTTACTTATTTTCTATTCATGTACTTAATGATCTGTTTGAGCTGCTCGCTGAAAAGTACTTTTCACTGTACCTCGGTACACGTGACAATAAACAAATCCAATCCAATCATAGAACATAGGGTTATCCTTGATCCTACCTGCCAAAGACTTCTCATGTCCTCTCCTGGCTCTTCTTAGCTCTCTCTTTAGGTCCTTCCTAGCTAATTTGTAACTCTTGAGCGCCCTAACTGAACCTTCACGTCTCATCTTTACATAAGCCTCCTTCTTCCTCTTGACAAGTGATTCAACTACTTTAGTAAACCACGGTTCCCTTGCTCGGCCACTTCTTTCATTTGGTTCATTACCCAGTACCAAATCCAATGTGCCCTCGCCTCTTGTTGGCCTATCTACATACTGTGTCAGGAAACCCTCCTGCACACATTGGACAAAAACGGACCCATCTAAAGTACTCGAACTATAGCATTTCCAGTCAATATTTGGAAAGTTAAAGTCCCCCATAACAGCTACCCTGTTACTTTCGCTCCTATCCAGAATCAGCTTTGCAATTCTTTCCTCCAAATCTCTGGAACCTTTCGGAGGCCTATAGAAAAATCCTACCGACTCAAATTGCCATGGCTCTGTTCGACTTTTATCTCACCCAGAATCAAGCTTTAATTAAAATGGGATGGCTTTCTGGCCTAGTGGACGACCGTTAGGCTGCATGAGCCACAACAAATTGGCAGCAATTGGCTTTTCACTAAATTCACTAAATTGGCCTTTAGTGGTCGGCAGGCGCATTGCCAACTCCCACATGTGCCCGCCAACCATAATGTTGCGTGACAGCATGACGACATCAGGACACCCACGCAAGCTCAGGCCTGCTGTGTGCCCGCTCTGAGAGTGCAAAATTCTGGCCAATGTTTCTGTTAACAGGTGGATTCAGTGACCAGAGATCACAGATAATTAGCAAAATAATTAGAGGACAAATGAAAAGTTTTTTTCTACACATTTGACTATTAAGTTTTGAATTGAATTGAACTTGATTTATTGTCACGTGTACCGAGGTACAGTGAAAAGTATTGTTCTGCATACAGTCGACAGATTATTCCATGAATGAAAAAAACATAGGCCATACATAAATACACAATGTAAATACATAGACACAGGCATCGGGTGAGCATACGGAGTGTAGAACCAGTCAGTAGAGAAGATGTGTGATGAGATCAGTGCAGTCTTTAGGAGGTTCATTCAGTTAACAGCGGGGAGAAGCTGTTTTTCAATCCGTTAGTGTGTGCTCTCAGACGTTTGTATCTGCTGCCCGATGGAAGAAGTTGGAAGAGAGAATAACCCGGGTGTGAGGGATCTATGATGATGTTGCCCGCTTTCACTGCACTACCCTGAAAGAGTGGTACAAGCAGCTTCCATAGAAACTTTCAATAGACAATTTGGCATGTACTTGAAGAGGTCCAACACGCAGGCTACGAAGAAAAGCTGGGCTGTGGAGGACACTAAACACCTCTTTTAAAGAGCTGGAACAGGTGTGATGGGCTGAATGGCTCCAACTGTGATGTAAGAGTTTATAATTCTATGTATAGGAAATAGTATAGAGAAAAATAGGCCAGGTCATACAGAAGAATTTTTTAAAAACCTAACTTTTGTTTGAAATTTTTCCGAAATATACATTTTAGTCGTATAGTTTTAATTTTATAGTAACAGTCCTGTTCCATTACAGTAACATTCTGGCCAGAATTTAACACTCCCCTTCCACCCACTTATCTTCTCCTCTGGTTCCCAGGACTTAGTGCCTGGGAACTTTGTGCAGTGTCTCTTTCGGCGACTGCAGCGCTGTACGTGGAGGGACTGGACAGCTGCCAGCCAATCAGATTGGCCGGCAGCTCTCCAACCAATCAAATTGGCTGGCAGGTCTCCAAGGTGGGACTTCCCCCTGAGTATGTGCCAATCAGCTCTCGATAAAGTGTAATATGGCATTGGGCCTGCTGGATTTGGCAGGAATGAGTTGCCTGTTGACTTTTTGGATGGTCAAAGCCAGAGTCCCCGCCATCCTGAAAATTCTGGCCTATTGTTTTTTTCTTAATATATCCCGAACAGAGCACAGAATTCACCAGGTTTCTGACACTTGTAAGGTTTAGCATTCCTCACCTGCTGATTAATGTTTGTGTTTTAACTGAGGGAGCTGTTGTAACCTACGCGAGAACCACGGGGCCAGGCCGATTAGGCTCCCCGTGGGGCGCGTGAAATATGAGCTACCCCGCTTCGGGACAGAGCTCCTTCATCAGCAGAAGAGCAAACCGGGTGATAAAAACCCAGCCCGAGCGTGAGCTGGGTGTCCCTTCTGGGGCCAGTGTATATAGTGTCCTCATTCTTCTGTGAATAAGTCCCTTAGGCTTCCTGTGTGGTCGCTTCCGTGAACTCAACAGGAGTAAACAACTATTACATTTTTTTTGAAGTGGAAGCATATTTTTAATTCAAACAAATCACCACATGAAGTCATTCTGCGACTTTTTTAATTGTATTTGGTTTCCCACAGCCAAAGGTCCTCAAAGGATTTGGGAATTGCTTTTGTCAAAATGATTACTTGCAGAACTGCACATGAAGACCAAAGAACGCTAATAGTCTGAGAATTTTGTGATGCATCACACATTAAGGGTACAGTGTGTTATAATTCAACCTGCAATCCTCTCTTCCAACTGATATGAATCCAGCTGCATCGGCCCTCACCATTAGTTTCTTAACAAAGTGCCTGTGTGCTCTCAAGTGCTTTCCTGGTATTTCTGAAAACAAAGCCCTGTGTGTATTGTTTTCAAAGCTGAATGATCAGTAACAATTGCACAATTTATTCATTTTTGCTACAAAGTTTATCTGTAAATGGTTGTGTTTCTACGAAAGTGTCTCGAACAGACTAACAGCATTATGCTATCACCAACTATTAATACAGCAGATGGCAATGTGCTGCCTTAATGTTCAAAAGATTTGATGCAAATTTATCGTCTAAAAACTGGGAATGCTGACTGTTTATATCTTAAAACAGATTTTTAAACTAAAAGTGCACATAAATGACCAAAGAAAATGTTATAAAAGTGATAGTCAATGAGCGCGATCTTCCCACAAGGGAAAGTCCCCTAGCGACTGCATTTAGCTGCGTGTTTCCCGGCACTCGCAGTGCCAAGAAACACGACTATTCAAAGCGAATCGCGTTTAAAAAAGGGCCTGAACGAGGAACGTGTGACCAAGGTCACACATAGCACCATTTTTTACACTGGTGAGCTCTGCTGGCCGGAACTCTCCATTGTAACGAGAGATCTGATGTGTTATCTGTGTTGGTCTAACATCGACTGCAACTGGATGCAGTAAAACGAGAAACAGGCTACCGACACAGGAGATGGTCCAACACTGTTTTATTGAACCTGTTAATTGCTGTACATAATCTGCTGTGGGTTGACACTCTATTAACCTAACTGATAACCTCCTACTGGCTTGACCAGACTAGCTCTCTATCACATGGTGATGATGTTCATTGGCCTGTGCATTGCGACTATCTCCCTGGCCGTGTCCTGTGAGAGAGGGAGAGCCTTAATGCCCTGTGGGCTTTATAGTGGTGGTGTCCTGTCTGGTGATTGGTTGTTCTGTGTCGTGTGTGTTCATTGGTTATCCTGTGTGTCAATCACTGCCTTTCTGCATCTCACGATATACATGAGTGGATATTATGACAAGATCGGGATGCCAATTTTAAATGGTTATGTTCCCCAGTCTGAACACCATATGGGAGGGGAGGGGGGCAGAGGTCATCGCCAGAGGTCAGATACAGAGACTTTAGTTTGTCTTTTATTATTTTGTAACATCCAGCCTGATCTGCTGACTTACTCATCCTTTCCTGTCATGACCTGTTTATCATTTCTCATTCATATATTTCCCTCCTGCCTTGTCTCTTTCCTTTATTATCACATCTTCCCAAATTTGATCCCTTGCACCCACTGTTTAGTTTAAAACCCTTGCTTGTTTCCTAGTTATGTGGCTCACTGGAACATCAACCCCAGCATGGTTCAGGTGTGATCGTCCCAGATGTGTACAGCTCCCACTTTCCCCAGTACTAGTGCCAGTGTCACCGGAACTGGAACCCACTTGTAACATACCAATCTTTTAATCATGCATTAATTTCTCTAATCTTATTTGCCCTCTACCAGTTTCATGTGGCTCAGATTATGTGACCCAGAGATTATTACATTTGAGGTTCTTCTTTTTAATTTGGTGCCTAACTGACATGCAGAGCCTCTTTCCTTGTCCTGCCTATTTCACTGGTGCATACAAGGACCACAATGACTGGATGGTCCCCCGCCCACTTCAAGTTCAGCTTCAGCCTGAATAGAAGACCTGAAGCCTAGCATGGGGCTGGAAACATGATCTTCTGGACTATCACCTTTTGCTGCAGAACACAATATCAATCCCCCTCACTATACTGTACCCTACTTCCACTATCTTCTTGTTGCTTCCCTTACTTGGATGGCTACCTGTCCCAAGGTACCATGGCCTGATAGCTCATCCACTCTGAAGCCTCCACTCTCACCCAGAAAAGCAGGAAGAACCCCAAACAATTGCAGAGGCTGATGCTCCCGCACTCCTGCCCTCTCGTCCCCTTACCTGCCTCACTCACAGTCACACAGTGTCCTTGACCAAATCGGATCATCTCCCGATACAAACTGTCCAGGTAACATTCCTCCTCTTTAATGTATCACAGTGTCTGCAGCTTGGCCTCCAGCTCAATGACCCTGCCATTCTTAATGTGTCTTTATTAAGCACTTACATTATTGCATTCAATTAATTATTTTTGCACCTTTACATATTTTGTTAACCTTACCACCGGTTTGTATATTATTTTAAACCTTCGGAATAGAATAGACCATTAACATTTAGCAGCCACTCACCAAACAACTAGCTTCTTCCTTGCAGTAGAGTAAGAAACAGTTCCTACAGGGTAGAAATACCAGAAAAAGCAAGGATGACAGCTTCCCCTCACTCACCCAACTCTCGACACTGAAAGTTGCGTTCCTGCCAATCAGTTCAGTGATCTCACTGAAAGACTGGATGGGCTAAATGGCCTAATCCTATTCACATCTTCCTATGTTGAACTTCATCGTCCCTTCTAATATATATCTAACAGTGTCCATTTGAAGATACAGAATGTTACAGTGACCTGAGTGTGGATCAGCTTCGAGCACTAACCAAGTGAAATGATCAATTAACATACTCAAGTATTTTATTTGTTTTATTTTTCGAGCAACCTGTGGTATTTCCACTATGACAAATTCTAGATAAGAAATCTGATGAATACAATAAAGATCAATTGTAATTGAAAGGATTTAGTTCAATTAATACCTTGCAGTAGCAATTTGTTATATTGCCTTCTCTGCTGCTCTCTGTAGGGGAGGTGGAAATAAAATTAATTGACTAATGGCTGCTTGCATCAGAGCAAGTGTTAGTCTTATGTATAATACACAACACTTACTATCGTTTTCAGGTTATTATCAATTATGAAGGCACCATCTACATACAGCTGTGCAAACGGGAAAAAATTAAATTGGGTTAAATCAGCATTGACAACAGTTTGAATGCCTGTTTATTCTGTGGTAATTATTCTGTATTATAGATGTAGAGAAATGTAAAACAAACTACAATTTAAAGTGTGCTAATAGTTTTATTCATTTTCACGTGGCCAAATTACAAGATCGTGAAGTAATGTTCAAGCATTGGAGCAAGGCAAAACAGTTTGCAGAACATCTTCGCCAACACCCCCAGTTCCACAAAATTTAAAGCTGCAAAACAAAATATTACCTTGGAATAAATAAATGATTTTTACATGTATGAAACATCTATTCAACATTCCTATATTTCAGCAGTTTGACTCCCTATGTGCTACAAGTTAATGTAAATCTGCATTTTTGTGATTACGTCATAATTATAAAAGTGACTCAATTCTACTGCAAATGATAATTAAATATGTACATTTTTACAATGCGGAAACGCTAATTAAATCACTGAAATTAGTTGTTTTTTTATTTGAAAGCCTGATAATTAGAAGAATGTCCAAATCAGCAACTACAGAATTTGAAATAAATGAACTCATAACATAACGTATCTGGAAACATGTTTAGTGTCAGTGCTTGTATTATCCAGTAGACAGAATGATTGATTAAAGCACATTTTCTAAAACCCATTCTTTGCGTTTTCCAACATTTGTACTGCTCAATTTTATGCTGAATTTCTGATATACTTGTAAGGTCTGATTGTAACCGGGAGTGGTAATGGCGTGGGTGGAGATGGGGTGCAGAGCCTGAGGCAGGCATTAAATGCCTCCTGGTCATCCCGGTTTGATGCTCAGTTAATTTTAACAGCCTGAAATATGCAGGAAACAACAACTTATCAGCAGCTGGAGCAGAATTTCAGGTGGCAGGAGGCTACCAGCCACCACCAAAGGAATGGTTGTCAACCAAAGGGTAAGTTGTGGTTTTTTTGTACAGTTTTGACATAACCAGCGTCCGCTCCAGACTTCCCAGTGTCCTTTGCGGAATATGAGCTTCCCCACTAAGGTTGTCAGGGGAAGCTTAAGTGTTATTGTATATAAAGTCGGCCAGTTCGGGACCGGCCTCCTCAGAGGTACCAGTATACCTTAAGCTTTGTTAATAAACCTTTGTTTCTTTTATTCAACTCGGTATGGACTCTTTGTGTCTTATATTCATTCAGGAAAGGGAGGGGATGTGAGGATAGGCAAGGGCTTAACTTTCCTTGTGGAGCCTGAAGAACTTGGTTTTCTGCCCAGTATTGGTAAGAAACAGTGTACAGCTTAATGCAATGTAAATCCATGAGGGAGATGAGCAGTCTTCACACAAAGGCTGATCAATACCCAGAATGGTCTTCTGGTTAAGGTAGTGGAGTCAAACAGTCTGGAATCATTCACACCAATTGGAATGGGAAGGTTAATAGGCGGGATGAGTTAAGTTGGCTCCTGTAACTGTCCTCTTTTAAAAAATGTTTATGAATCTTTTTCTGCTATGTTGCTCAATCGCTACCTCAATTCCTTCCACCCAGAAACTGGCATTCTGCACAGAGGAGTCAAAGTACTGGTGAGTTTTGATGATCCCCACATTTAGAGAATAGGTTTAAGCAACTGACTTATTTAAGTTCTTCTGAGATAACTCAAAAGCCTTCCCTTTACCTTCAGTAAATTAGAATTTTATTAGCTTATTTTCAGGAGAAATATAACTGGAAGTTTGACTTTCATGTGATAGGAATCAGGCAATGCATCAGGGCTTTTAGCAACATGCCAAACCAGAATAGCAGGACATTATAGCATTGCATTGTTCTGATACAATGATCATCCAATGACTCAACGTCTTTTGGGAATCTGTCCAAATGTATTTTGCAACCAGGGCCGGGATTTTCCCCCACCTGGCGGGGGGGGGGGGGGGGGGGGGGGGGGGGGGTTCGGAGAATCCCGCCCCAGGGTTCACACTAGATATAAAAATAGTATTACAGTCAGTGTCTGAATCAGTATTGGTCAATAATTTGATAAATGTGCACTTACGTTTGTTGGTCATATATTCTTAATATGGTTACGGTTTCTGCCCCAATTTTTGGCCCAAAAAGATTTGGCAACAAATTGTTCCAGAGAAATTTGACTTTAATAATGTCTCCTATGTCTTTCGCCACATCGATGTCAGCTGTGAATGTTTTTCCAGACTGCAACAGTGCTCTACAAAGCAAAATCCATAGATCAGTGCCTGAATAATTTGTGGCATATTAATGTTCACAGTCTCAAGATAAGTAAATTATCAATTCAGAATGTTATTGTTTTTTAAAAATCTTTTTATTGTCACATGTTGGCTGACATTAACACTGCAATGAAGTTACTGTGAAAAGTCCCTAGTCACCACAGTCCGGCGCTTGTTCGGATACACACAGGGAGAAGTCCAATTCACCTAACAGCACGGCTTTCGGGACTTGCGGGAGGAAACCGGAGCACCCGGAGGAAACCCACACAGACATGGGAAGAATGTGCAGACTGCGCAGAGAGTGACCCAAGCCGGGAATCGAAACTGGGACCTGCCGCTGTGAAACAACAGTGCTAACCACTTCGCTACCGCGCAATAAATATACTTCAACTGCAATTTGAAAACATTGACATTTATAATGCGTATATACACAGGGGCAAAAGATGGAGCAGGACGCGTGTTCAGAAAAAAAGTGGATAGGTATCAACAAAGAGATCCATTGGGGCCAGGCTTCTGGTGGGCATAATAATACCTTAATGGGGGCGATTCTCCGATCGCGGGACTAAGTGCCCGCGCCGTCGTGAATGCCGTCGCGTTTCACGACGGCGCGAATGGCCCCCGCCGCGACTAATTCACAGGCAGAAAAGGGGCCAGCAGCGGCTCGCGAGAAACACGGTGGGCATTGCGCAGGATCGGCGGCGTCATCACTCAATGCCAGGATGATGCCGCGCTACGTATAAGGAAGTGCACGGATCGACGCACACACACCGGGGCCCAACATGGAAGAGCCCCGTCGCGCCACTCCCCGCTTCCGGGACAGCGACCTGCAGGCATTTCTGGAGGCAGTGAAACGAAAACGAAAAATGAAATGAAATTCGCTCAGTGTCACGAGTAGGCTTCAAATGAAGTTACTGTGAAAGGCCCCTAGTCACCACATTCCGGCGCCTGTTCGGGGAGGCTGGTACGGGAATTGAACTGTGCTGCTGGCCTGCCCTGGTCAGCTTTCAAAGCCAGTGATTTAGCCCTGTGCTAAACCAGTCCCAGTGGAGGAGCGCCAGGCCATCCTCTTCCCCAGATGCGGACACCAGCAGCCACGCAGCACCGTGAGGCATGGATGGCGAGAGGTGGGGGTGACAGTCAGCGCTGTGGGGCACATCCCCCGCACGGGAGACCAATGCAGGAAGAAACTGCATGTCCTCACAAGGGCAGCGAGGGTCAGTCCCCCTGGGCAATGCCCCCCCCCCCGCCCAGGCCGAGGGAGGGGGGGGGGGGGTGGCTGGGGCCCGACGTTGCACCCGGGACACATGTGGAACCCCCCACCCCACCCAGTGGGCAGGTGCCATGGCGTGGGTCGTAGTGACCCCACCTTGTGATAATGTTGTGTTCAGGTGTGCGTCCTGCCAATGTCCGCCTAACCCTGAGGCTCTGCTCCTTCCCCCCCCCCCCCCCCCCCCCCAAGGGCAAGACAGCTCACAATCACAGGGTGCGTGCCAGAACCCGGAGGGGGATCACCTGAGCTGCACCCCCTGACTGTCTATGAGCAAAGGGCACTGGACCTCGCTGGGGGAGCCGCCAGACGGGAGGTAGCACCATGCCAGGTCGGAGGCGAAGCACCAAGTGAGAATCCACCGGACGCATGCAGTCCTCCATCCCATCAGTACCCCCCCCCCCCTCACACCCCACCGCCTGACACTGCACCATCCCCACAGTCCACACCCTCACACCCCACCGCCTGACACTGCACCATCCCCACAGTCCGCACCCTCACACCCCACCGCCTGACACTGCACCACCCCCACAGTCCGCACCCTCACACCCCACCGCCTGACACTGCACCACCCCCACACCCTCACACCCCACAGCCTGACACTGCACCACCCCCACACCCTTACACCCCACCGCCTGACACTGCACCACCCCCACAGTCCGCACCCTTACACCCCACTGCCTGACACTGCACCACCCCCACAGTCCGCACCCTCACACCCCACCGCCTGACACTGCACCACCCCCACAGTCCGCACCCTCACACCCCACTGCCTGACACTGCACCACCCCCACAGTCCGCACCCTCACACCCCACCACCTGACACTGCACCACCCCCACAGTCCGCACCCTCACACCCCACCGCCTGACACTGCACCACCCCCACAGTCCGCACCCTCACACCCCACCGCCTGACACTGCACCACCCCCACAGTCCGCACACTCACTACCCCACCACCTGACACTGCACCACCCCACAGCCCACACTCTCACACTGCCCCCTCCACCCCCTCACATACAACCACATGACTCTAACAAAACGTGTCATACTGTGGTCTGCAGGGCCACACGAGCACCACCGTGGAACTGCCCATTCACCCCGCCGCCGTACAGCCCCAACGGGATAGAGGGGAAGGATCACGGGCAGGATGGCCATCCTCTGAGGCCGGGCCATCGAGGTGTGACGCACAGAGGACAGACAGAGAAGTCTGGACGGACAGTATGAAATTAAATGAAAATGAAAATTGCTTATTGTCACGAGTAGGCTTCAATGAAGTTACTGTGAAAAGCCCCTAGTCGCCACATTCCGGCGCCTGTCCGGGGAGGCTGGTACAGGAATTGAACCGTGCTGCTGGCCTGCTTGGTCTGCTTTAAAAGCCAGCGATTTAGCCTGGTGAGCTAAACCAGCCCCTACATGGTAATGACTCTCATGACAGTGTGACGGACGAGGAAGGGACAGCGAGCCCGGACAGTGACGCACAGAGGACATTGTGACATTCGAGGCACGGGGGCACAGCACCTGGCATCGGCCATGGTCTCAATGCACCGGGCCAAGGTTCCACACAGGAGACACAGAGCTGGGGACAGACGAGGACCTAGCGGCCGGGGCACTGCTGTCACCCACACTCTCCAACATCGCAGATACACTCACCTCAGTTGGGCAAGTAAGTGACGAAGCTTCTGATTCACAGACTGGTGAGCACCACACAGCCGAACCAGTACAGCAGGTGGAGGTCGGAGCAGCCGAGGGGCTGGACGGTCGGAGGGCAGCCCGGGCCCAGCACCCAGCTGCTGCCCAGATGGCTCCCGGGTTCCTGGGCAGTCCAGGCCCACCCACAGACCCGATGCATTCGCCACCCCAGTGACCAGACGACGGGATGACGGCCGTCTTCCAGCAGCTGCAGACGCAGTAGGAGGAGTCCATCCGCGTCCAGGAGCAGGGAGTGGTGCCAGTCATGGCTACCACCCAGGCCAACACAGCACGGGTGGCGTCCGCGATGGAGGCAATGGGGGAAACGGTTTCGGCCATGGGTCAAGTTTTTCAGGGCGTGGGGTTTAGTGCGCACTCGTCATCCATGGCTCAGGACAGGGCTGCCCTCTGACAGGCAGCCATGCGCCAGAGCCACATGGACATTGCCACCGCGCTCCGGGGTCTGGCCCAGTCTCAGCAGGCCATGGCCTTGTCCCAGAAGGCCATCGCTGAGAGCATCGGCGGCCTTGTCCATGTGATGGACGGAGTCGCCCAGACCCAGTGGGAGGTAGAGCTGTCCCTGACTCCCTCAGCTTCATCGCCAGGAACGTTCAGACCCTGGTCGATTCCACAGCGGGCCTCCAGGACTGGCAGTGCCAGGTTTCGGTGGTGCAACGGAGCTTGCCCCCGCGCGTACCACCGTCCCTTCAAGAGGCCCGGGGGCCACCGGGTTCTCCGACAGAGGAGGAGGTCCCGGTGCCTGTCCCGGTAACCACAGCAAGGGAGGGACCGGAAGACTCGCACTCCCCCCGTCCTGTCCCTGGTGCATCTGGTGGGCAGCGGGCAGAGGAGGGTGGCAGTATTCCATTCAGCACTCCCGCCGAGCTGCCTGACCCATCCAGGCTGGGCCGCCCCAGGAAGCGTGCGCCAATGGGGAGCCACGTTGAAGGGCAGTCCGCCTCCACTCCTGATGTACCTTCTGGGGAAACAGCTCGACGCAGTGGTAGGGCCCGTAAGGCCAAAAAGTTAGACATGTAGTAAGTTGGCACGGGTGGAGGGAACGGATTAGTGATAGGGGCTAGGGCATGTGTCAGTTAATGTCACAATTAAAGTTGCTACACCAAACCTTCATGCGTCTGTCCTATTTCGGGTGCCTGGAGGGTGGGGAGGTGAGGGTGCCCGGTGATGGTGGTGTTCGACGATCATCATAAGGGTGAGGCCGAGAGTGCCCCCCACCCCATAGCAACCACGCCGCCGTCCTCAGTACTCCGACGCCCGCTGCCCCACATGGACATGTGATGGAGTGTCCGTGACGCATAGAGGGGACACCAAGGTGGGGGTGTTCAGATATGGCCATGAGTCAGACAATCAGTAGCGATCTGAAGCTCACAGCTCATTGCAGAGTGGGTTGTCATCATCCAACATGGCACTGTTCATACCCGCTTACGGAAGTCAAAGTCTACTGACAGTAACGAGGTGCCGCAGGTGTTGTGTTGCTTTAGGGTGGTGCCGTGTGTGGTAGGTTTGTGCGATGGTGCGGGAGGTGGGTGAGGGGTGTGAGGGGGGTGCTGGGTGGTGCCAGTGTGTGCAGTCAATGGTGCCAGTGCCCTGAACAATGATGCCCTCCCTCTAGTGTGCAAATGGTGCGGCGATCAACGCATCGCGTGCCCACTGTCCCAAAAGATGGCGTTGTGCGGCCTCCCGGCCATATCCCGCACCCCGATGGTGTCTGTGACCCGCCACCCTCCCCATCCTCCCCCTACCCCTCCTCCTCCTCCTCATCCTCCTGTTCAGAGTCACTGGCCTCTTCGGCCTCACCTGATTGTTCCTCCTCCATCACATCGCCCCTCTGTTGGGCGATGTTGTGCAGCACGCAACAGGCGATGACGATACTTCCAACCCTGTCGGGGTCATACTGCAGAGCGTCTCCGGAGTGGTCCAGGGACCGAAACCTCATTTTTCAGGAGGTCGAAGCACCTCTCCACTACACCCCTGGTTGCCGCATGGGCCTCATTGTACCGGCTCTCCGCGTTGGTCACTGGCCTCCGTATGGGCGTCATCAACCATGGCTGCAACGGAAAACCCCTGTCGCCCAGCAACCAGCCCCTCATACGGGGTGGGTGACCCTCAAAAATTGCGGGGATGTAGGACGGCGCCAATATAAAGGCGTCATGCACGCTTCCTGGGTACTGGGAGCACACGTGCATTATTCTCATTCCTTGGTCGCACACCACCTGGACGTTCATTAAATATGTGCCCTTCCTGTTTAGGAAGATGTCCCTGTCCCGTGTTGGTGCACGCAGGTTGACGTGCCCATTCCAAACACCCCCTCCCCCTCAATCACGTCCACCCTTCCCCTCCCCCTCCCCCCAACCACTTCCACCCTTCCCCACTCCCCCCAACCACATCCACCCTTCCCCACTTCCCCTCCCCCTCCCCCAACCATGTCCACCCTTCCTCGCTACCCCCTCCCCCAACCACGTCCACCCTTCCCCACTCCCCCCTCCCACCCACTCCCCCCTCACCCTCCCCACCCAACCATGTCCACCCTTCCCCCTGCCCCCAACCACTTCCACTCTTCCCAACTCTCCCCTCCCCCCAACCACATCCACGCTTCCCCACTCCCCCCCCCCAACCACGTCCACCCTTCCCCACTTCCCCTTCCCCCATGCCACCCCCAACCCGCCCCCCCATCCCATTCCCCCCCCCCCCCATGGGGGATCGTGGAAAACGCTTCCTACAGCCCCCCCCCCCCCCAACCTGCCATCACCGTCCGTGTATGCTACTTCCTGGTTGCTGGGGGATGGGCCCGCCTACTCACCTCCCTCATCCGCTTTGTTAGCCAGCACGACTGGCCGATTAAGTTATTTAGCAGGGGTGAACGGCGACGGCATGACCTGGCCGGAGAATAGCGAGGGGCTGGGAGAATCGGCTCTACTGCCTGCTCGGCAGATTCTCAGGTATGCGCGTCGCCGACCCCGATGAAGCCGTTCTCGCCGGTTGGGAGAATGGCGGAACAGCGTCGGATCGGCGTCGCGCGAAAAACTGGCGAGAACAGCGATTCTCCCAGACGGCGCGGCATGGGAGGCGCAGCATGGGAGAATCGCCCCCAATGTCTTCCTGAAACATAGCTGCTAAATGCAAACTGCAGGATTTATTAAATGCTCTCGATTCCCCAATCCATTTAGGCCATTCTTCACAGTTTCAGTTGACCTGCTGTTTAAGTTACAGCAGAAGATTGAAACAAACGACGGCAGAAATTCCAGGCAAATAAATTTGGCCATTTGTGAGCTTGTGCCAGAAAAACATAACCATGACAGCTGCTCGGCTGTGGTAAAACTCAGCTGCTTTACTACTATCCTTCGGGGATGGGAACATCTGTACCCGGCGTGGCCTACATATTCCAACTTTGTCGTTGACTAGTTGCCTCTCAAGTGGTCTCACAAGTTGCATAGTTACAAAACATCATTCAAGAGGGTACACCATCGCCTACTCAGTACATTAAAGGATGCTCGATAAATGTGGCCTTGTCTGTGCAGCCCACATTACAAGACACAATCTTAAAACACCACTAAATAAATGACAAAATAGGGATGTTAATTGTATTAGATTGGGTGATAACTATACAGACGTTAAAGTTTTTCACACACCAAGGAGGGAATCTTCCAGTCCCACCAGCAATGGGAAGCTTGGCGGGCGGGGAAACTTAATTTGGTATGAGGCCAAATTCCTGATGGCGGAATGAACTTTCGCAATTAAGCTCTCGGCACTTTAAAGGCGGGCTAAAGGTGGGTCGAGTTTCCTGATGAACAATGTCGGGAAGCCCTTTTGCATGCATTAGCATGCCATTCATGCTTACTAAAAGGCCTACTTGTTGGAATTAGGTTCTCCACCAGTGGGAAATGAGAACATTCACTTTTACGACTGCACATAAGTCGCGCATATCTGGCGAGGTAGACCTCTTCCATCATTCACAGTGAATTGCTGCTGCAAATTATCCTCTTTGGGAAGTATCTGCAAATGCCGGCCTATGCTTCAGACGAGATGGTGGCTGTGCAAGATGTGTGGATGATGGCCAAGGGTTAACGGTGAAAGGTGGAGCAGTGACCAGGCAAAGGTGAAAAGAATGTGAAGACTGCCCAGTTTTCCTTTACATATGACCCCTGGACATTCGGCCCCTCGAGGTAATGGCAGGGACAGCGACTTCCTGCCAACCTCTGCTGTGAAAATTGGTGAGATGCTTATGGATGAGTATTTAATTAACCGAATGGTGCAAGATCGGGCAGCGGACATCACTCCCACTAATGTGCCTGCCACCGAACATAGACTCCAGAATGGAAGATTCCGGCCTCAGAGAAAATATGTCCTCGTCAGCAGCCATTAACTTACTTTGCAATTTGATGTTGTCGGCTATTGACTTTGGAACCATACAAGGCAATTTTGAAAAATCCTCTGATTTTCCGTGTGCAGGTAATTTGAACAGTAACCTTGTATCGCCAGCCTGTTATAAATGATCAGATTCAGAGTTTTTATTGCAATCTTGTAATTAATAAATATATTTCAACCACAATTTCAAAAACATTGCAATTTGTAATGTGTATATACATACGAGCAAAAGTTGGAGAAGCACCCGTGTTCAGGAAAAATTTAGGTTCAGTAGTAACATTTCCATGAAAATAGGTATCAGCAAAGTGACCCATTGTGGGGCAGCCTTCTGGTGGGCAACTTGAACAACTCCCCTTAGAAAAGCAAACATATTGTGAAGCTCATCACTGGCAGCTGTTTTATTTTTTTATTAAATATTTACAAGCAACTCAGCAGGCCACAGGAGAGTTTGGTTGAAAATTAACAAAACAATCTAAAGCCAATAATCCATGTAACCTTGGCCAATGAGTTAATCCGACAGCTCGATTAGCTCAGCAAATATAACATATATGGGACCTACAAGTCTCAAGGGTGTCCAGGTCATAACCAGGCATTAAAGTGCTAAAATGTTCCCTTTAAAGCACGAAAAAGCCCAAGTCAGTTCAAACAGCCAGGTAAATCTACAGAGGCAAGAAACAACAATGGTTGTTGTAAATTCTGTCGGCTGAATCTTCAAGACTAACAATAACATTGTAGCTCCATTGTCCCTAATTGCCCTGTGTTTCATTAGAGTGATAGTAAAGAACTGGCAAGTTTTTCTACATTATTAAACAAAATAAGTCGGTAGAATGGACTTGTATAGTTAATAAATGGCTGCAAGCTGTAGGTATTATCATTGACAAGTTGCCATCTATTTACCTACTCAATGGAAATCATCGGTCTTTGGAATGTTAGTTAATATTAAATCCCATGAAAGATGAAGGAAACCATTCCCTGGAATGTCTCATCTGAATGCTAAAATACTGCGGTATATTCATTTCAGCATATCTTGCTTGCAAAATATTTTACTTTAATAGCTTAGTATAGGTGTCAAAATGGGGAGGAAACAGCCCTGAAACTCCTTAAAGCCATTTACTCTGGTTATTGGCCCACAGCTGATACTGTCCAGTGCTGGCTGCACTGCAGTTTGTGGGTTCAGCTCATTTGTCTGCCTTTTTCTAATGCACATCCTGTGAAAAATGGAATTATTGCACTGGGAAATTATTCTGCAGCATTGAAAACAACCGCGCCGCAATATTTGTATAGCAGCTTTAACATAATAAAACACCCAAGGCACGTCACAAGAGAGAATTAGTTATAAATGATCAGATTCAGAGTTTTTATTGCAATCTTGTAATTAATAAATATATTTCAACTACAATTTCAAAAACATTGCAATTTGTAATGTGCGTATACGTACGAGCAAAAGACGGAGCAGCACCCGTTATAAAACAAAATTGGACAGCAAGTCACACAAAGCCACATTAGGATAGATGGCCAAAATCTTTGGCAAAGAGGTCAGTTTTAAGGAGTGTCTGAAAGGAAGAAAGAGAGGTAGAGACTCAGAGCAGTTTAGGGAGGGTATTTGAGCTCATAGGGTCTGTGGGCAGCAAAAGGAATGGTCAACAGTGGTGGAGCAATTCAAAATCAGGATGCTCAGGAGGCCAGAATTACAGGATTTCAGATAACTCGGAATGTTCTGGGTTACATCAGGTTATGGAGATAAGGAAGGTTGGAAATCCCACCTCTAAAATGGCTCCAGAGCAGCTTTCTATCCCTGGGTGAAAGAGGAACCCATAAGAGAGCATGTCAAAGATCTTAACAGATCTTGGCATTGCTGTTCTAAGCTGCTTTCAAATTAAACATAAAAAGATAAA